>NC_090440.1:779381131-779684162 GCF_031143425.1 Pleurodeles waltl | reverse complement strand
CTTATACTGTCCTTCAGCAAATCCCTCCGGTGACCTATAAACTACAATTGCCCAGATCCTTACGGATTCATCCAGTGTTCCACACTTCCCTCTTGAAAAAGGCAGTCCAAAAGGTCCACCCTCATCCAGCTCCTGTTCTAGTACAAGGGGAAGAAGAATACGAAGTCAAGAAAGTGTTGGACTCTAAACTATCTATGGTACTTAATCTCATGGAAAGTTTATGGTCCTGAAAGTAACTCATGGGTTTCCGCATCTGATGTTCACTCTCCAGTACTTGTGAGATGCTTTCATCGTCTTAATCCCAGCAAACCAGGCCCTAGAGCGCGTCTGGGAGAGGGGAGTACTGTCAACACCAGAGCAGTACACGCTCTATTTGCGACAAAATTGCAAAAACCCAGCACTCTCAAAACAAAGTAATTTATGCATTGTGCTGATATGTTGTGATTTAACCTTTTGCATTGCAGAGTTCAACCCTGAAAACGTATTTTTAATATGCTTACAAATACTGTTCCTTTGCAATGTATTGCTGCAGGTTTTCAGAGTGTGTTAGGGTGTGTCCCCTTTCCAGGGCCTTCCAGAGACTTTCCCTGCAACATGCCTGGGCGTGGTTCTGGGCTGGGCCAAGACTCTATAAAAGAGAGCCAGCCCAACTCCCAGTACTCATTATTCAGAGGTCCCAGTGCAGAGCAGCAGCATCTTCCTGAGCTCCTGTCCCGGCGGCCTATTTGGATCTTCCAGTCTTCTGCCCTTCATCCTTCATTGGTGATCATTGTTCCAGGCAGTAAGACGGTGGTTGGACGTTCCCGACACCATTATTGAGAATTTTCATATTCTTGGTTTAATTCTTAAATGAGTAACAGATTACTTGCGCGCTACCATTTCTTGACATTTATATGGTAGTTTACAAATAGGCAAGACGCACGATTTGTTTCATAAAGGTTTGACTTTGTTATTCATTGCGTGCTACCATTTCTTGACATTGGCATGGTGGCTTAAGAATTGGCAAGACGCATGATTCATTTTATGGTGTTTAAACATTGTTGTCCATTGCGCGCTACTATTTCTTGACATTTACATGATGTTTTACGAATTGGCAAGACGCGCAACTCATTTCATGAGGATTTATCTTTGTTGTTCATTGCGTGCTACCATTTCTTGACATTTACATGATGGCTTAAGAATCGGCAAAAGAAATGCGATTCGTTTCATTGTACTTCGATCTTGTTATTTATTGTGAGCTGTTATTTCTTGACATTTACATTGTGTTTTACGAATCGGCAAGACGCGCAATTTGATTAATGATGATTTGACTTTGATATTCATGGCGTGCTACCATTTCTTGGTATTTTACATGGTAACACTCGAATCGGCAAGACGCACGATTCTCTCCTCGAGTTTATTTCATGTTGTTTATTGTATGCCACTATTCTAAGATATTTATTATGTAATATTCGAGTTGACAAGTTATGTGATTTGTTTCCTGAATCCATATTGTGTTATTCATGGTGCACAATCCTTTTATGGTGTTTACTATATATATATATATATATATATATATATATATATATATATATATATATATATATATATATATCTGCAATATGTGCAATTTGTGTTGAAACATTTTAAGAGTACCCAGAAGGCCAGAGTTTCTAGATGCAATATTGTATGGTCCTAGTATACATTCTCAAAACAGGATTTATATGACTGGTTTAAAATTTAGTCAGAACGTTTTTCTGATTCTCATGTAAAGGAAAGTACTTGAATAAGAACGTTTTCATTTAATTCATCTTGATTCCCCTACAGGTATCCGGCCATCTTGAAACTTAGTCATTTTAAACTTAACTCTTAGATTGTTCATGTTTTCAGAGTGACTAGGCTTAGAATCATAGTCTAGTATTGATTTCAGGAGATATAATTTTCATATTGTGTGTTCTAACCTTTTTCTTACTACAGGTCTCATTCCCAGCTCTTCCCTTCCTAATCCCCTCTTCCCCTCTTGAACTCTCTCAGTCTCTGTGATTTATCTATCAGAGTCTTGGAGCTGTTCAGTGGTGGACTTCTTGGGAACGTGCACAGACCCCGAGGATCTAGTGACTCTGACAGTATAAAAAAATAAATTGTAATATCAATAGTGATTTAGAAGAACTGAAGAGTTGAGGAGGAGTGGTGTCCCTGCCTGTGTCTGTGCTTTGTTGGGTTATCCTGCAGTTGCTGCTTCAGCCTGTGAAAGGGGATGAAGACTGGACTTTGTGGTATATTCCTGCTTGTGAAGAATCTCAAAGGGCTTGAATTGAGCATGCCTTCTGTTTTGAAGTCTCAGAGCCATCAAAGGCTTCCTCTGCTAACATCTGGTCTCTCTGCTGAGACTCCTGCCAAGTGGTGCCTTATCCAGTCTCAGATCCCTTGAAAGGTGAAGTTGGCAGACAAGAGCTGAAAATCCACGCACAGAACGCCGTGTGGGGAAATTTTGGCTGCACCATCTGCACCACGGTTGATAACAGGCGTGCCACCGGCTTCGCGGCTAAAATCGACACACCATCTGCATCATGGCTGTGAGATCAATACAACACGGTTGGAGAAACAACGCACAACACCCACTTGCGGCTGCTGATAACGGTACAAACTGCATGCATTGCGGTTTTCTAATACCATTGTTGTAATTTAGCAGTGATTAGATTAAGCATTAGCGGAAGACATCTTGTATTTAGTAGCTCTTGTGAACATTTTGCGGAATCCATTTTGTATTCATGGCAGCCATTTTCTCTGCTACATGCTGCCATGTGCTCACCATGTGCTCTGTCCTACCTTTCTGTTAACTGCTCTTGAAATCTGCCTAGTGACAAGTTATATTTAGCATCTCTTACTTTCGCACATGCTCAGTAAGGTCTGCAGCTGTTAGTCCTTGGAAACTGTTAGCTCCTCCTACCTGTCGACTGTGCATTTTCCACATGACCTTACATGTATACAAGTCTTGTTTCCATAATTGTACCATCTCCTTTTAGCCCCTGTGTGGGTATAAAAGGACCATCCTCTCTCAGTTCAGTGTGCTACTGCAGACATTACCCTAGGGTGCTGTTTGAACTGTAGTACCACCTCATGAGGTTAGTAAACTTTTGTCTTTTATTCCAGTTTCTGTGCCAACTTCTTCCTACATGGTCTGAGGACTTTGTGCAGAGAAAGGTGAACCCCTTGCACTAGTAGGCCTTGCTGAGGCTTACTTCAACAAATTGGCACCCGAACAGGGACTCATCGGCGACTCGGATGCCCAATGGATTGATCGCGACGAAGGATTGGAATCTCGCTGCGGACGATCAATGCCTGAGGAGACCCGAGTCTTGGCAACCACAGCGTATTTTCCCTTCCTTCTGACTTGACCATCCAGGTGACGCCGGTCCTCGACTGAGATCCTTTTTGTTCATTCGTCATGCAGTGACCATTTGGTCGATTTTAGAACTTGGCAGTTGGAACCTGGACACCCTGTGATTGGTAAGAGCCGTTTTACGGCACTTGCTGTGGGTTTTGATGCCTGGGTTTGGTAATGTAGTTTAGCACTACTTACTGTGGCTCTCGTGATTTGGGTGACTAGTCAATTTGTATTCTTTGGATTTGATATATAAATTGCAATTTATATAGGCAGGTAATGAGGAAAATTTTCTCCAATTTAATTTTGATTTGAACGGCACCTTAAGTGCTACTTTGATTATAATATTGCATATTCTGCACTATTTTTGGCATGCCTGTTTTTAGCGCACTTCGTAGGATGTGTTGCTTTTGTAATGGTACCAATTTGAGATTGGAAGAATCGCAACCGGCACCCCCAGAGGGGACGCCAAATAGAGATATGTATGTTAAACATGGTCTTTCTTCTATAATGTACAGCACATTATGGAATAAATACACCCGCGCGGATCCTGAGTTACGTTGGCCTATGCATGGGTCATTTGATTTGCGAAAGATTGAGTGTGTGGAACAATGTATGTGTAAGCGAAAGTCTAGGCAAGATATGTTTGACTGTGTACGAATGTGGGAGAAAGAAGTGCGTTGCTTGAGAAAGAGCGGCGGAAGAATGTATATGTGAAAGCATTGGAAATGAGAAAGAAAGAAATAAATGACTTAAAGGAGCTAGAAGAGAAAGAACGTAATCTACAGGTAACTGGCTAATACACTGTTAGGCAACCTCTCTATCCTATCCTTAATAAACCACATGATGATTTATTCTTACTAGATTGCCCTCCACCTCCGTATGTCGTCCCTTCTGCCCCTCATGAGTTACCTAAAGTCTCCAGTTCGGAGCAACAGAAGATGCGGGACAGTCGCTCTATGATGCCTGCTGACCGTGCGTCTGAGCTTAGATCTATTGCTCGTAAAACAATTCGTAGCGTTGTTTCTGCTTCTGAACTTTTAGACAACATGAAAGGGTGGACGGAAAAGGAGAAGCTATATTTTACTGAGGCATTTGGCTCAGAAGTTATTGAACTATATCAGAAATATTCTGATGAGTTAGAGCCCGATGATGTAGCAGCTGATCATAAGCAAATGCGTGATGGTCTTTTTGTTTTCTCCCAGGTGGCTGGTGCAATCAGGCTTTTAATGAAATTACGTATTGTGGCAGTCCGTTTGCAAGAAGAGAAAAGGGCTGCGGACGCAGTGGCACGAGCATCTCAGACCGAAGGGGCGCAAGCTTCCATCTTTGAAACAGATAAGACTATGATAGTTCACGCGAAACCAATGCGGGAGGCCGCGCCTTTGTATGTTCCTCCTAAAGGATTGGGTACAAATGATGATAAAACTTCTGTTGATGCTAAGGGTTATTTTATTTATAATTGGGTGAATACTCCTTGGAATAGGGAAGATGTAATGGCACTTAAAACAGCATTGCCTGGCCCGCGGAAAAATCCAGCCGCCTTTTATGAGGAAGTTGAGGGAGCAATTAGTTCTTGTACTATGACTTTGGACACCTTGATCCTTTTGTTTTGCCTGAAGGTGTGGCTCTCATACAATATGTTGATGATATTTTGTTGGCAGCTGATACCCCGGAGCAATGTGAAAAGTGCACTTTGTCCTTACTTTCTTTTCTTGCTTCACACCATCATAAAGTGTCACAAAAGAAATTGCAATATTGTAAACCAAAGGTAACCTATTTAGGTCACCTTTTGTCTAAGGAGGGGCGTGCACTTACATCAGATCGTATTCAAGCAATTTTAGACACACCAGTACCCTCCACTCAGAAAGATGTTCGTGCATTCCTTGGTCTTACTTCTTTTTGTAGGCAATGGATATTAGGGTTTTCACACATTGCCAAACCTTTGCTAGCACTTTTGACTAAAGATACTCCAATGCCCCTCCCATGGACAGATGAATGTGAGACTGCTTTCCGGCAGCTGCGACAAGTCCTTTGTTCTGCACCAGTGTTAGGTACTCCAGATTACATGAAGCCTTTTGTACTTTACGTACAAGAGAAAGATGGATGTGCATTGTCAGTTTTAGTACAGACACATGGCAATAAGCAGCGTCCCTGTGCATATTTTTCAGCAGTACTTGATCCTGTCGCTCGAGCGTTGCCCGGGTGTTTTCGTTCAGTTGCCGCAACAGCTGTCTCAATACGTCAGAGTGAAGGGATAGTTTTGTCACATAAGCTGTTGGTGCTAGTACCCCATGCGGTTGATGCTCTTTTAAATCAAACAAAGACACAACATTTAACTAGCGCCCGTATGACAGGTTATGAGTTGACATGGTTGGCTCCTCACATTACACTGAAGAGATTTGCAACACTAAATCCAGCTACTTTGTTGCCATATCCGTCGACTCAGCCTCAGTCACAAGAAACACATGATTGTATATTCCTTACCGAAGAACAGACAAAGGGTCGTGTTGATTTACAAGATACGCCCCTTTTAGATGTAGACAGGGAACTGTGGGTTGATGGGTCTTGTTTGAAGTTGCCAGATGGTACGACCTCAGCTGCATATGCAATCACCACAATACACACGGTAGTGGAGACAGCTTGTATACCACAGAAGTCAGCTCAAGCAGTTGAACTAATAGAACTAATAGCTTTGACACAAGCATGTGAGCTTAGTACTGATTTAAGTGTGAACATTTACACAGACAGCCGCTATGCTTTAGGAGTGGCTCATGATTTTGGTTTGCTTTGGAAGGAGAGAGGTTTTCTCACATCCCACGGGATGCAGATAATGCTCTGAGAATTAGTGCATAACCTCTTGACTGCATTGACATATCCAAATAAACTAGCTATTGTGAAATGTAGTGCACATAAGAAAGTGACCAATAAGATAGGGCAAGGTAATGCTCTTGCAGACCGTGTAGCACGTGAGACTGTGATGCAGCGAAGTACTACTTCTAAGTATGTAGTGAAGTCACAAGCTGAACGTTGGCATAATGCTAGACAAGACGTATTAGATATACAGAAATCTGCTTCTGTGAAAGAACGTGAGCAATGGTCTAAAGATGGAGAATTGGATGATGAGGGCTGTTGGCGGAATAACCAGATGGATAAATGGAAATTGCCTTTAGCTTTTGTACAACCTATGGTACAGATGGCACATGGGCTGGCACATGTTGGAGCTTCAACAATAATGAAGTTGCTTACGCAAGTTTGGGAGCATCCAGAAATTTCCAGTACTGCTAAGAGAGTAGTACAGTCTTGTTTGATCTGCTTACAATACAATCCTGGAAAAGGGACACGTACTCCTGCAGGAGGGTTTGCTACACCAACTGCACCTTTTAAAGTTCTAAAAATGGATTATATTCAGCTTGAACGCTGCAACAATTTAAATGATGTCTTGGTGGTGGTTTGTGCCTTCAGTAAATGGATAGAGGCGTACCCCACAAAGGATAATACTGCCATTACCACAGCAAAGGTGCTTTTGAAAGAATTTTTCCCTTGGTTTGGTGTTTGCAGACTTTTATGGAGTGATAACGGACCTCATTTTGTTGGGGAAGTTATTAAGTATGTCCTGAAAGGATTAGGGATCAAACAGAAGTTCCATGCGGTTTTCCACCCACAATCAGCAGGGTTGGTGGAAAGGTATAATGCTACATTGAAGCTGAAATTAGCAAAGATACGGGCTTCCACATCCTTAACTTGGACGGATGCATTACCATTGGCATTATTGTCTATTAGGTCAGTGCCACACTCCCGACTTGACCTTAGCCCTTATGAAGTAGTATTTGGGAGACCAATGAATATTTGGGGAGTTCCTAAACTAAAATCTGTATATGATGTACCTTGTGTCCTGATGAATGATTATTTGGCACAGTTAACTGACAATTTGGTTTCTATTCATCAACAGGTTCGAGAAGCACTTCCTGACAGATCTATAGGTGAAGGCCATGAACGCCGACCTGGTGACCATGTGATGATTAAGTCTTTTGAAAGATCAAGCAGCTTGGAACCAAGGTGGCGAGGCCCAGAACAGGTGCTCCTTGCGACAAGGACAGCAGTTCGAGTGACGAACCGAAAGAATTGGGTCCATAGTACTCACTGCAAGAGAGTGCTACTTACCTTGGTGGAACCTGCTGTGCTGACCGATCATCGAGAGATTTTGACTACGGAGAAAGGCCGTGCTATATCACCTGACGAATCTGCAGAGGTCTTCCCGGACCATACGACTTCTGGAGTGTCGCGATATAATTTGAGACCAAGGAAAGAATCTGAAAATTGTTTTGAAAAGACTGGTTGAGCTACCGCCCTGGGTTAGTGAAACGGAGAGCCAATGTGGCAAGGGGGGTGGATCAGCCGTGCATTAGTGTAGTGACACCCGTCTTGGCCCGTGGTGAAGAAATCAGCGGCTGCCCAGGGATAAGAGCTCCAACGATTGTTTTTAATTCATTTCTGAAAGGGTCGATTGTCACTGTTGCTAAAATGAATAACAAATTGATCATTAGTATTATGGGGTTTGTTGTTGTTTTGGTGGTTACAGCAACAATCACCTGGTTTATTGAGAAGAAGTCTCCTGCTCGTGAGTTTTTTGTTGCCACTACTCCAGTACCAGAGGATCACTATTACTTTACGCTTCCCTATCAGGAGCAGAAGCACCGTCAATCGTACTTCAATAATACTTTCATTCAGATGTTGCATCATACTCATAATGCTACAAATACTACTAACTGTTGGGTATGTGGAATGATACCTGCGCATCAAAAGAAAGGAGGAACACCTTTCATTCCTCTTCCTTTTTCACACAATGGTTCTTGTCAAGCTTGGTACATGCTTTTGTTTGCATCTGGAAAACGTACAGAGGGCGGACTTCTTTTTCGCTTTAATAAAGTGTGCTACCAAGACAAAGATGGGTATCCCCAAGCTAAAGGAACTAAATGGGAATCGGAAGAGCATCAACCGGACAATGTTTCAATACCATATGTCTTCACAAATATACGAGACTCTGACAAGAAAGAACAATTTGTGATTTCTGTTACAAAAACTAAAGCAGGTTTATGTATACGAAGCATTGGACGAATTCCAGTAGGGATAAGCGATTGTACCTTGATTTTAACTATTGAGAGTGTAAATAATAGTAGTTTTACAGCTTCACATAATACATATTTTGTTTGTGGTAACTATGGATATTACCAACTACCTGTTGGGTGCTCAGGTGTGTGTTATGTATCTTTTCTATTACCCCCTGTGTTTTTCGCTCCTGCATCATATCACCGAGATTTAAAATTGTTCAATGACATCATTAACAATAGATATAAAAGGGAAATAAGTACAAATGAGGTAGGCCAAATGGATACTAGCCTGCAACAATATGTTGATTTTAATTTAGTATTGTTCCCCTTTGTAGGTGTTGCGTTAAACAGTAGGAAAGTGAGACAATTGACTAGGGTTGTGGAAGCTGTTACCAATCAGGCAGCTCTGGCACTTGGGAATATTACTGAGGAGCTCCAAGTTGCGAGGATTGTAGCGCTCCAAAATCGTATGGTACTAGATGTGATATTAGCTGATCGAGGTGGTACATGTCGAATCATCGGTAGTAGTTGTTGTGTTTTTATCCCAGATCACTCCCCTTCAGTATATGATGCAATATCTAAATTGCATAAAATTGCTGCAGAAATCCATACAGAGACTGGTACTTGGACTTTTTCTGGATGGTTTTGGGCTCTTGTTTCCGCCTGGGGCTGGAAACTACTGACTATCCTGTGTATAATAATTGCAATATTTTTTACATGCTGTATCTGTATTCAGTGTGGTCCAATGTTCTGCTCCATGTGTATTACTGCTTGTATGCCTACCAAAAGAAATATTACAGAAATGAAGGCACAACATATGTTAGATAAGGAAATAGCTGAAATGATGAGCATAAATATACAGGATGAATATTTAGATTATCCCAGAAAGACGAATGTCTTCAGCTAATGCTGAAATGGTCGTCTGTTGTAATTTAGCAGTGATTAGATTAAGCATTAGCGGAAGACATCTTGTATTTAGTAGCTCTTGTGAACATTTTGCGGAATCCATTTTGTATTCATGGCAGCCATTTTCTCTGCTGCATGCTGCCATGTGCTCAGCATGTGCTCTGTCCTACCTTTCTGTTAACTGCTCTTGAAATCTGCCTAGTGACAAGTTATATTTAGCATCTCTTACTTTCGCACATGCTCAGTAAGGTCTGCAGCTGTTAGTCCTTGGAAACTGTTAGCTCCTCCTACCTGTCGACTGTGCATTTTCCACATGACCTTACATGTATACAAGTCTTGTTTCCATAATTGTACCATCTCCTTTTAGCCCCTGTGTGGGTATAAAAGGACCATCCTCTCTCAGTTCAGTGTGCTACTGCAGACATTACCCTAGGGTGCTGTTTGAACTGTAGTACCACCTCATGAGGTTAGTAAACTTTTGTCTTTTATTCCAGTTTCTGTGCCAACTTCTTCCTACATGGTCTGAGGACTTTGTGCAGAGAAAGGTGAACCCCTTGCACTAGTAGGCCTTGCTGAGGCTTACTTCAACAAATTGGCACCCGAACAGGGACTCATCGGCAACTCGGATGCCCAATGGATTGGTCGCGACGAAGGATTGGAATCTCGCTGCGGACGATCAATGCCTGAGGAGACCCGAGTCTTGGCAACCACAGCGTATTTTCCCTTCCTTCTGACTTGACCATCCAGGTGGCGCCGGTCCTCGACTGAGATCCTTTTTGTTCATTCGTCATGCAGTGACCATTTGGTCGATTTTAGAACTTGGCAGTTGGAACCTGGACACCCTGTGATTGGTAAGAGCCGTTTTACGGCACTTGCTGTGGGTTTTGATACCTGGGTTTGGTAATGTAGTTTAGCACTACTTACTGTGGCTCTCGTGATTTGGGTGACTAGTCAATTTGTATTCTTTGGATTTGATATATAAATTGCAATTTATATAGGCAGGTAATGAGGAGAATTTTCTCCAATTTAATTTTGATTTGAACGGCACCTTAAGTGCTACTTTGATTATAATATTGCATATTCTGCACTATTTTTGGCATGCCTGTTTTTAGCGCACTTCGTAGGATGTGTTGCTTTTGTAATGGTACCAATTTGAGATTGGAAGAATCGCAACCGGCACCCCCAGAGGGGACGCCAAATAGAGATATGTATGTTAAACATGGTCTTTCTTCTATAATGTACAGCACATTATGGAATAAATACACCCGCGCGGATCCTGAGTTACGTTGGCCTATGCATGGGTCATTTGATTTGCGAAAGATTGAGTGTGTGGAACAATGTATGTGTAAGCGAAAGTCTAGGCAAGATATGTTTGACTGTGTACGAATGTGGGAGAAAGAAGCGCGTTGCTTGAGAAAGAGCGGCGGAAGAATGTATATGTGAAAGCATTGGAAATGAGAAAGAAAGAAATAAATGACTTAAAGGAGCTAGAAGAGAAAGAACGTAAGCTACAGATAACTGGCCAATACACTGTTAGGCAACCTCTCTATCCTATCCTTAATAAACAACATGATGATTTATTCTTACTAGATCGCCCTCCACCTCCGTATGTCGTCCCTTCTGCCCCTCATGAGTTACCTAAAGTCTCCAGTTCGGAGCAACAGAAGATGCGGGACAGTCGCTCTATGATGCCTGCTGACCGTGCGTCTGAGCTTAGATCTATTGCTCGTAAAACAATTCGTAGCGTTGTTTCTGCTTCTGAACTTTTAGACAACATGAAAGGGTGGACGGAAAAGGAGAAGCTATATTTTACTGAGGCATTTGGCTCAGAAGTTATTGAACTATATCAGAAATATTCTGATGAGTTAGAGCCCGATGATGTAGCAGCTGATCATAAGCAAATGCGTGATGGTCTTTTTGTTTTCTCCCAGGTGGCTGATGCAATCAGGCTTTTAATGAAATTACGTATTGTGGCAGTCCGTTTGCAAGAAGAGAAAAGGGCTGCGGACGCAGTGGCACGAGCATCTCAGACCGAAGGGGCGCAAGCTTCCATCTTTGAAACAGATAAGACTATGATAGTTCACGCGAAACCAATGCGGGAGGCCGCGCCTTTGTATGTTCCTCCTAAAGGATTGGGTACAAATGATGATAAAACTTCTGTTGATGCTAAGGGTTATTTTATTTATAATTGGGTGAATACTCCTTGGAATAGGGCAGATGTAATGGCACTTAAAACAGCATTGCCTGGCCCGCGGAAAAATCCAGCCGCCTTTTATGAGGAAGTTGAGGGAGCAATTAGTTCTTGTACTATGACTTTGGACACCTTGATTCTTTTGTTTTGCCTGAAGGTGTGGCTCTCATACAATATGTTGATGATATTTTGTTGGCAGCTGATACCCCGGAGCAATGTGAAAAGTGCACTTTGTCCTTACTTTCTTTTCTTGCTTCACACCATCATAAAGTGTCACAAAAGAAATTGCAATATTGTAAACCAAAGGTAACCTATTTAGGTCACCTTTTGTCTAAGGAGGGGCGTGCACTTACATCAGATCGTATTCAAGCAATTTTAGACACACCAGTACCGTCCACTCAGAAAGATGTTCGTGCATTCCTTGGTCTTACTTCTTTTTGTAGGCAATGGATATTAGGGTTTTCACACATTGCCAAACCTTTGCTAGCACTTTTGACTAAAGATACTCCAATGCCCCTCCCATGGACAGATGAATGTGAGACTGCTTTCCGGCAGCTGCGACAAGTCCTTTGTTCTGCACCAGTGTTAGGTACTCCAGATTACATGAAGCCTTTTGTACTTTACGTACAAGAGAAAGATGGATGTGCATTGTCAGTTTTAGTACAGACACATGGCAATAAGCAGCGTCCCTGTGCATATTTTTCAGCAGTACTTGATCCTGTCGCTCGAGCGTTGCCCGGGTGTTTTCGTTCAGTTGCCGCAACAGCTGTCTCAATACGTCAGAGTGAAGGGATAGTTTTGTCACATAAGCTGTTGGTGCTAGTACCCCATGCGGTTGATGCTCTTTTAAATCAAACAAAGACACAACATTTAACTAGCGCCCGTATGACAGGTTATGAGTTGACATGGTTGGCTCCTCACATTACACTGAAGAGATGTGCAACACTAAATCCAGCTACTTTGTTGCCATATCCGGTGACTCAGCCTCAGTCACAAGAAACACATGATTGTATATTCCTTACCGAAGAACAGACAAAGGGTCGTGTTGATTTACAAGATACGCCCCTTTTAGATGTAGACAGGGAACTGTGGGTTGATGGGTCTTGTTTGAAGTTGCCAGATGGTACGACCTCAGCTGCATATGCAATCACCACAATACACACGGTAGTGGAGACAGCTCGTATACCACAGAAGTCAGCTCAAGCAGTTGAACTAATAGAACTAATAGCTTTGACACAAGCATGTGAGCTTAGTACTGATTTAAGTGTGAACATTTACACAGACAGCCGCTATGCTTTAGGAGTGGCTCATGATTTTGGTTTGCTTTGGAAGGAGAGAGGTTTTCTCACATCCCACGGGATGCAGATAATGCTCTGAGAATTAGTGCATAACCTCTTGACTGCATTGACATATCCAAATAAACTAGCTATTGTGAAATGTAGTGCACATAAGAAAGTGACCGATAAGATAGGGCAAGGTAATGCTCTTGCAGACCGTGTAGCACGTGAGACTGTGATGCAGCAAAGTACTACTTCTAAGTATGTAGTGAAGTCACAAGCTGAACGTTGGCATAATGCTAGACAAGACGTATTAGATATACAGAAATCTGCTTCTGTGAAAGAACGTGAGCAATGGTCTAAAGATGGAGAATTGGATGATGAGGGCTGTTGGCGGAATAACCAGATGGATAAATGGAAATTGCCTATAGCTTTTGTACAACCTATGGTACAGATGGCACATGGGCTGGCACATGTTGGAGCTTCAACAATAATGAAGTTGCTTACGCAAGTTTGGGAGCATCCAGAAATTTCCAGTACTGCTAAGAGAGTAGTACAGTCTTGTTTGATCTGCTTACAATACAATCCTGGAAAAGGGACACGTACTCCTGCAGGAGGGTTTGCTACACCAACTGCACCTTTTAAAGTTCTAAAAATGGATTATATTCAGCTTGAACGCTGCAACAATTTAAATGATGTCTTGGTGGTGGTTTGTGCCTTCAGTAAATGGATAGAGGCGTACCCCACAAAGGATAATACTGCCATTACCACAGCGAAGGTGCTTTTGAAAGAATTTTTCCCTTGGTTTGGTGTTTGCAGACTTTTATGGAGTGATAACGGACCTCATTTTGTTGGGGAAATTATTAAGTATGTCCTGAAAGGATTAGGGATCAAACAGAAGTTCCATGCGGTTTTCCACCCACAATCAGCAGGGTTGGTGGAAAGGTATAATGCTACATTGAAGCTGAAATTAGCAAAGATACGGGCTTCCACATCCTTAACTTGGCCGGATGCATTACCATTGGCATTATTGTCTATTAGGTCAGTGCCACACTCCCGACTTGACCTTAGCCCTTATGAAGTAGTATTTGGGAGACCAATGAATATTTGGGGAGTTCCTAAACCAAAATCTGTATATGATGTACCTTGTGTCCTGATGAATGATTATTTGGCACAGTTAACTGACAATTTGGTTTCTATTCATCAACAGGTTCGAGAAGCACTTCCTGACAGATCTATAGGTGAAGGCCATGAACGCCGACCTGGTGACCATGTGATGATTAAGTCTTTTGAAAGATCAAGCAGCTTGGAACCAAGGTGGCGAGGCCCAGAACAGGTGCTCCTTGCGACAAGGACAGCAGTTCGAGTGACGAACCGAAAGAATTGGGTCCATAGTACTCACTGCAAGAGAGTGCTACCTACCTTGGTGGAACCTGCTGTGCTGACCGATCATCGAGAGATTTTGACTACGGAGAAAGGCCGTGCTATATCACCTGACGAATCTGCAGAGGTCTTCCCGGACCATACGACTTCTGGAGTGTCGCGATATAATTTGAGACCAAGGAAAGAATCTGAAAATTGTTTTGAAAAGACTGGTTGAGCTACCGCCCTGGGTTAGTGAAACGGAGAGCCAATGTGGCAAGGGGGGTGGATCAGCCGTGCATTAGTGTAGTGACACCCGTCTTGGCCCGTGGTGAAGAAATCAGCGGCTGCCCAGGGATAAGAGCTCCAACGATTGTTTTTAATTCATTTCTGAAAGGGTCGATTATCACTGTTGCTAAAATGAATAACAAATTGATCATTAGTATTATGGGGTTTGTTGTTGTTTTGGTGGTTACAGCAACAATCACCTGGTTTATTGAGAAGAAGTCTCCTGCTCGTGAGTTTTTTGTTGCCACTACTCCAGTACCAGAGGATCACTATTACTTTACGCTTCCCTATCAGGAGCAGAAGCACCGTCAATCGTACTTCAATAATACTTTCATTCAGATGTTGCATCATACTCATAATGCTACAAATACTACTAACTGTTGGGTATGTGGAATGATACCTGTGCATCAAAAGAAAGGAGGAACACCTTTCATTCCTCTTCCTTTTTCACACAATGGTTCTTGTCAAGCTTGGTACATGCTTTTGTTTGCATCTGGAAAACGTACAGAGGGCGGACTTCTTTTTCGCTTTAATAAAGTGTGCTACCAAGACAAAGATGGGTATCCCCAAGCTAAAGGAACTAAATGGGAATCGGAAGAGTATCAACCGGACAATGTTTCAATACCATATGTCTTCACAAATATACGAGACTCTGACAAGAAAGAACAATTTGTGATTTTTGTTACAAAAACTAAAGCAGGTTTATGTATACGAAGCATTGGACGAATTCCAGTAGGGATAAGCGATTGTACCTTGATTTTAACTATTGAGAGTGTAAATAATAGTAGTTTTACAGCTTCACATAATACATATTTTGTTTGTGGTAACTATGGATATTACCAACTACCTGTTGGGTGCTCAGGTGTGTGTTATGTATCTTTTCTATTACCCCCTGTGTTTTTGGCTCCTGCATCATATCACCGAGATTTAAAATTGTTCAATGACATCAATAACAATAGATATAAAAGGGAAATAAGTACAAATGAGGTAGGCCAAATGGATACTAGCCTGCAACAATATGTTGATTTTAATTTAGTATTGTTCCCCTTTGTAGGTGTTGCGTTAAACAGTAGGAAAGTGAGACAATTGACTAGGGTTGTGGAAGCTGTTACCAATCAGGCAGCTCTGGCACTTGGGAATATTACTGAGGAGCTCCAAGTTGCGAGGATTGTAGCGCTCCAAAATCGTATGGTACTAGATGTGATATTAGCTGATCGAGGTGGTGCATGTCGAATCATCGGTAGTAGTTGTTGTGTTTTTATCCCAGATCACTCCCCTTCAGTATATGATGCAATATCTAAATTGCATAAAATTGCTGCAGAAATCCATACAGAGACTGGTACTTGGACTTTTTCTGGATGGTTTTGGGCTCTTGTTTCCGCCTGGGGCTGGAAACTACTGACTATCCTGTGTATAATAATTGCAATATTTTTTACATGCTGTATCTGTATTCAGTGTGGTCCAATGTTCTGCTCCATGTGTATTACTGCTTGTATGCCTACCAAAAGAAATATTACAGAAATGAAGGCACAACATATGTTAGATAAGGAAATAGCTGAAATGATGAGCATAAATATACAGGATGAATATTTAGATTATCCCAGAAAGACGAATGTCTTCAGCTAATGCTGAAATGGTCGTCTGTTGTAATTTAGCAGTGATTAGATTAAGCATTAGCGGAAGACATCTTGTATTTAGTAGCTCTTGTGAACATTTTGCGGAATCCATTTTGTATTCATGGCAGCCATTTTCTCTGCTGCATGCTGCCATGTGCTCAGCATGTGCTCTGTCCTACCTTTCTGTTAACTGCTCTTGAAATCTGCCTAGTGACAAGTTATATTTAGCATCTCTTACTTTCGCACATGCTCAGTAAGGTCTGCAGCTGTTAGTCCTTGGAAACTGTTAGCTCCTCCTACCTGTCGACTGTGCATTTTCAACATGACCTTACATGTATACAAGTCTTGTTTCCATAATTGTACCATCTCCTTTTAGCCCCTGTGTGGGTATAAAAGGACCATCCTCTCTCAGTTCAGTGTGCTACTGCAGACATTACCCTAGGGTGCTGTTTGAACTGTAGTACCACCTCATGAGGTTAGTAAACTTTTGTCTTTTATTCCAGTTTCTGTGCCAACTTCTTCCTACATGGTCTGAGGACTTTGTGCAGAGAAAGGTGAACCCCTTGCACTAGTAGGCCTTGCTGAGGCTTACTTCAACAAATTGGCACCCGAACAGGGACTCATCGGCAACTCGGATGCCCAATGGATTGGTCGCGACGAAGGATTGGAATCTCGCTGCGGACGATCAATGCCTGAGGAGACCCGAGTCTTGGCAACCACAGCGTATTTTCCCTTCCTTCTGACTTGACCATCCAGCACTTGCTGTGGGTTTTGATACCTGGGTTTGGTAATGTAGTTTAGCACTACTTACTGTGGCTCTCGTGATTTGGGTGACTAGTCAATTTGTATTCTTTGGATTTGATATATAAATTGCAATTTATATAGGCAGGTAATGAGGAGAATTTTCTCCAATTTAATTTTGATTTGAACGGCACCTTAAGTGCTACTTTGATTATAATATTGCATATTCTGCACTATTTTTGGCATGCCTGTTTTTAGCGCACTTCGTAGGATGTGTTGCTTTTGTAATGGTACCAATTTGAGATTGGAAGAATCGCAACCGGCACCCCCAGAGGGGACGCCAAATAGAGATATGTATGTTAAACATGGTCTTTCTTCTATAATGTACAGCACATTATGGAATAAATACACCCGCGCGGATCCTGAGTTACGTTGGCCTATGCATGGGTCATTTGATTTGCGAAAGATTGAGTGTGTGGAACAATGTATGTGTAAGCGAAAGTCTAGGCAAGATATGTTTGACTGTGTACGAATGTGGGAGAAAGAAGCGCGTTGCTTGAGAAAGAGCGGCGGAAGAATGTATATGTGAAAGCATTGGAAATGAGAAAGAAAGAAATAAATGACTTAAAGGAGCTAGAAGAGAAAGAACGTAAGCTACAGGTAACTGGCCAATACACTGTTAGGCAACCTCTCTATCCTATCCTTAATAAACAACATGATGATTTATTCTTACTAGATCGCCCTCCACCTCCGTATGTCGTCCCTTCTGCCCCTCATGAGTTACCTAAAGTCTCCATTTCGGAGCAACAGAAGATGCGGGACAGTCGCTCTATGATGCCTGCTGACCGTGCGTCTGAGCTTAGATCTATTGCTCGTAAAACAATTCGTAGCGTTGTTTCTGCTTCTGAACTTTTAGACAACATGAAAGGGTGGACGGAAAAGGAGAAGCTATATTTTACTGAGGCATTTGGCTCAGAAGTTATTGAACTATATCAGAAATATTCTGATGAGTTAGAGCCCGATGATGTAGCAGCTGATCATAAGCAAATGCGTGATGGTCTTTTTGTTTTCTCCCAGGTGGCTGATGCAATCAGGCTTTTAATGAAATTACGTATTGTGGCAGTCCGTTTGCAAGAAGAGAAAAGGGCTGCGGACGCAGTGGCACGAGCATCTCAGACCGAAGGGGCGCAAGCTTCCATCTTTGAAACAGATAAGACTATGATAGTTCACGCGAAACCAATGCGGGAGGCCGCGCCTTTGTATGTTCCTCCTAAAGGATTGGGTACAAATGATGATAAAACTTCTGTTGATGCTAAGGGTTATTTTATTTATAATTGGGTGAATACTCCTTGGAATAGGGCAGATGTAATGGCACTTAAAACAGCATTGCCTGGCCCGCGGAAAAATCCAGCCGCCTTTTATGAGGAAGTTGAGGGAGCAATTAGTTCTTGTACTATGACTTTGGACACCTTGATTCTTTTGTTTTGCCTGAAGGTGTGGCTCTCATACAATATGTTGATGATATTTTGTTGGCAGCTGATACCCCGGAGCAATGTGAAAAGTGCACTTTGTCCTTACTTTCTTTTCTTGCTTCACACCATCATAAAGTGTCACAAAAGAAATTGCAATATTGTAAACCAAAGGTAACCTATTTAGGTCACCTTTTGTCTAAGGAGGGGCGTGCACTTACATCAGATCGTATTCAAGCAATTTTAGACACACCAGTACCCTCCACTCAGAAAGATGTTCGTGCATTCCTTGGTCTTACTTCTTTTTGTAGGCAATGGATATTAGGGTTTTCACACATTGCCAAACCTTTGCTAGCACTTTTGACTAAAGATACTCCAATGCCCCTCCCATGGACAGATGAATGTGAGACTGCTTTCCGGCAGCTGCGACAAGTCCTTTGTTCTGCACCAGTGTTAGGTACTCCAGATTACATGAAGCCTTTTGTACTTTACGTACAAGAGAAAGATGGATGTGCATTGTCAGTTTTAGTACAGACACATGGCAATAAGCAGCGTCCCTGTGCATATTTTTCAGCAGTACTTGATCCTGTTGCTCGAGCGTTGCCCGGGTGTTTTCGTTCAGTTGCCGCAACAGCTGTCTCAATACGTCAGAGTGAAGGGATAGTTTTGTCACATAAGCTGTTGGTGCTAGTACCCCATGCGGTTGATGCTCTTTTAAATCAAACAAAGACACAACATTTAACTAGCGCCCGTATGACAGGTTATGAGTTGACATGGTTGGCTCCTCACATTACACTGAAGAGATGTGCAACACTAAATCCAGCTACTTTGTTGCCATATCCGGTGACTCAGCCTCAGTCACAAGAAACACATGATTGTATATTCCTTACCGAAGAACAGACAAAGGGTCGTGTTGATTTACAAGATACGCCCCTTTTAGATGTAGACAGGGAACTGTGGGTTTATGGGTCTTGTTTGAAGTTGCCAGATGGTACGACCTCAGCTGCATATGCAATCACCACAATACACACGGTAGTGGAGACAGCTCGTATACCACAGAAGTCAGCTCAAGCAGTTGAACTAATAGAACTAATAGCTTTGACACAAGCATGTGAGCTTAGTACTGATTTAAGTGTGAACATTTACACAGACAGCCGCTATGCTTTAGGAGTGGCTCATGATTTTGGTTTGCTTTGGAAGGAGAGAGGTTTTCTCACATCCCACGGGATGCAGATAATGCTCTGAGAATTAGTGCATAACCTCTTGACTGCATTGACATATCCAAATAAACTAGCTATTGTGAAATGTAGTGCACATAAGAAAGTGACCGATAAGATAGGGCAAGGTAATGCTCTTGCAGACCGTGTAGCACGTGAGACTGTGATGCAGCGAAGTACTACTTCTAAGTATGTAGTGAAGTCACAAGCTGAACGTTGGCATAATGCTAGACAAGACGTATTAGATATACAGAAATCTGCTTCTGTGAAAGAACGTGAGCAATGGTCTAAAGATGGAGAATTGGATGATGAGGGCTGTTGGCGGAATAACCAGATGGATAAATGGAAATTGCCTATAGCTTTTGTACAACCTATGGTACAGATGGCACATGGGCTGGCACATGTTGGAGCTTCAACAATAATGAAGTTGCTTACGCAAGTTTGGGAGCATCCAGAAATTTCCAGTACTGCTAAGAGAGTAGTACAGTCTTGTTTGATCTGCTTACAATACAATCCTGGAAAAGGGACACGTACTCCTGCAGGAGGGTTTGCTACACCAACTGCACCTTTTAAAGTTCTAAAAATGGATTATATTCAGCTTGAACGCTGCAACAATTTAAATGATGTCTTGGTGGTGGTTTGTGCCTTCAGTAAATGGATAGAGGCGTACCCCACAAAGGATAATACTGCCATTACCACAGCGAAGGTGCTTTTGAAAGAATTTTTCCCTTGGTTTGGTGTTTGCAGACTTTTATGGAGTGATAACGGACCTCATTTTGTTGGGGAAGTTATTAAGTAAGTCCTGAAAGGATTAGGGATCAAACAGAAGTTCCATGCGGTTTTCCACCCACAATCAGCAGGGTTGGTGGAAAGGTATAATGCTACATTGAAGCTGAAATTAGCAAAGATACGGGCTTCCACATCCTTAACTTGGCCGGATGCATTACCATTGGCATTATTGTCTATTAGGTCAGTGCCACACTCCCGACTTGACCTTAGCCCTTATGAAGTAGTATTTGGGAGACCAATGAATATTTGGGGAGTTCCTAAACCAAAATCTGTATATGATGTACCTTGTGTCCTGATGAATGATTATTTGGCACAGTTAACTGACAATTTGGTTTCTATTCATCAACAGGTTCGAGAAGCACTTCCTGACAGATCTATAGGTGAAGGCCATGAACGCCGACCTGGTGACCATGTGATGATTAAGTCTTTTGAAAGATCAAGCAGCTTGGAACCAAGGTGGCGAGGCCCAGAACAGGTGCTCCTTGCGACAAGGACAGCAGTTCGAGTGACGAACCGAAAGAATTGGGTCCATAGTACTCACTGCAAGAGAGTGCTACCTACCTTGGTGGAACCTGCTGTGCTGACCGATCATCGAGAGATTTTGACTACGGAGAAAGGCCGTGCTATATCACCTGACGAATCTGCAGAGGTCTTCCCGGACCATACGACTTCTGCAGTGTCGCGATATAATTTGAGACCAAGGAAAGAATCTGAAAATTGTTTTGAAAAGACTGGTTGAGCTACCGCCCTGGGTTAGTGAAACGGAGAGCCAATGTGGCAAGGGGGGTGGATCAGCCGTGCATTAGTGTAGTGACACCCGTCTTGGCCCGTGGTGAAGAAATCAGCGGCTGCCCAGGGATAAGAGCTCCAACGATTGTTTTTAATTCATTTCTGAAAGGGTCGATTATCACTGTTGCTAAAATGAATAACAAATTGATCATTAGTATTATGGGGTTTGTTGTTGTTTTGGTGGTTACAGCAACAATCACCTGGTTTATTGAGAAGAAGTCTCCTGCTCGTGAGTTTTTTGTTGCCACTACTCCAGTACCAGAGGATCACTATTACTTTACGCTTCCATATCAGGAGCAGAAGCACCGTCAATCGTACTTCAATAATACTTTCATTCAGATGTTGCATCATACTCATAATGCTACAAATACTACTAACTGTTGGGTATGTGGAATGATACCTGCGCATCAAAAGAAAGGAGGAACACCTTTCATTCCTCTTCCTTTTTCACACAATGGTTCTTGTCAAGCTTGGTACATGCTTTTGTTTGCATCTGGAAAACGTACAGAGGGCGGACTTCTTTTTCGCTTTAATAAAGTGTGCTACCAAGACAAAGATGGGTATCCCCAAGCTAAAGGAACTAAATGGGAATCGGAAGAGTATCAACCGGACAATGTTTCAATACCATATGTCTTCACAAATATACGAGACTCTGACAAGAAAGAACAATTTGTGATTTCTGTTACAAAAACTAAAGCAGGTTTATGTATACGAAGCATTGGACGAATTCCAGTAGGGATAAGCGATTGTACCTTGATTTTAACTATTGAGAGTGTAAATAATAGTAGTTTTACAGCTTCACATAATACATATTTTGTTTGTGGTAACTATGGATATTACCAACTACCTGTTGGGTGCTCAGGTGTGTGTTATGTATCTTTTCTATTACCCCCTGTGTTTTTGGCTCCTGCATCATATCACCGAGATTTAAAATTGTTCAATGACATCAATAACAATAGATATAAAAGGGAAATAAGTACAAATGAGGTAGGCCAAATGGATACTAGCCTGCAACAATATGTTGATTTTAATTTAGTATTGTTCCCCTTTGTAGGTGTTGCGTTAAACAGTAGGAAAGTGAGACAATTGACTAGGGTTGTGGAAGCTGTTACCAATCAGGCAGCTCTGGCACTTGGGAATATTACTGAGGAGCTCCAAGTTGCGAGGATTGTAGCGCTCCAAAATCGTATGGTACTAGATGTGATATTAGCTGATCGAGGTGGTGCATGTCGAATCATCGGTAGTAGTTGTTGTGTTTTTATCCCAGATCACTCCCCTTCAGTATATGATGCAATATCTAAATTGCATAAAATTGCTGCAGAAATCCATACAGAGACTGGTACTTGGACTTTTTCTGGATGGTTTTGGGC
Organism: Pleurodeles waltl; assembly: GCF_031143425.1. Lineage (NCBI taxonomy): Eukaryota > Metazoa > Chordata > Amphibia > Caudata > Salamandridae > Pleurodeles > Pleurodeles waltl. The sequence goes on along the minus strand of NC_090440.1, from coordinate 779,661,672 downwards.
TCTTGTTTCCGCCTGGGGCTGGAAACTACTGACTATCCTGTGTATAATAATTGCAATATTTTTTACATGCTGTATCTGTATTCAGTGTGGTCCAATGTTCTGCTCCATGTGTATTACTGCTTGTATGCCTACCAAAAGAAATATTACAGAAATGAAGGCACAACATATGTTAGATAAGGAAATAGCTGAAATGATGAGCATAAATATACAGGATGAATATTTAGATTATCCCAGAAAGACGAATGTCTTCAGCTAATGCTGAAATGGTCGTCTGTTGTAATTTAGCAGTGATTAGATTAAGCATTAGCGGAAGACATCTTGTATTTAGTAGCTCTTGTGAACATTTTGCGGAATCCATTTTGTATTCATGGCAGCCATTTTCTCTGCTGCATGCTGCCATGTGCTCAGCATGTGCTCTGTCCTACCTTTCTGTTAACTGCTCTTAAAATCTGCCTAGTGACAAGTTATATTTAGCATCTCTTACTTTCGCACATGCTCAGTAAGGTCTGCAGCTGTTAGTCCTTGGAAACTGTTAGCTCCTCCTACCTGTCGACTGTGCATTTTCCACATGACCTTACATGTATACAAGTCTTGTTTCCATAATTATACCATCTCCTTTTAGCCCCTGTGTGGGTATAAAAGGACCATGCTCTCTCAGTTCAGTGTGCTACTTCAGACATTACCCTAGGGTGCTGTTTGAACTGTAGTACCACCTCATGAGGTTAATAAACTTTTGTCTTTTATTCCAGTTTCTGTGCCAACTTCTTCCTACATGGTCTGAGGACTTTGTGCAGAGAAAGGTGAACCCCTTGTACTAGTATGCCTTGCTGAGTCTTACTTCAACACCATGCAACAGGATTTTCCATACATCACCTTGGGCGTCAAAGTCAACCCGACTCTGCATGGATCCGAGGTCCCCTGTATGAAAATCAGTGCATTGCTCTCTTGCGAGGGAGAAAAATGACGCATCACTGACCCGACCGGAGAAGAAACAATGCACAACCTCCCTTGCGAGGAAGGAATCGATGCATTGCTGCCTTTTCTGATGCCCGCTCGCCCTTGCAGCTTTATTTTTGATGCTAACCAGGTACTTTGTGCAAAATCTTCGTTTTCATTGTTTTCTATGGAGTAAGACTTTTATTCTTTTGCAAATTCATCTTTTAACTTGTGTATGTTGTTTTTTTGACATTTTAGTCTTGTTTGATTTAGATAAATATTACCTATTTGTCCAAACTGGTGTGATGTCCATTTTGTAGTATTTTTCACTGTATTACTGTGTGTGTTGGTACAAATACTTTACACATTGCTTCTGAGTTTAGCTTGCCTGCTTGTGCCAAGCTACCAAAGGGGTGAGTGGGGGTTAACCAGATGTGTTTCTCCTTTGCCCTGACTACAGTGAGGGTCCTTGTTTGGACAGGGGGTAACCTGACTGCCATCCAAAGACCCCATTTCTAACAAACACCACCCCAGCAAACAGCCCTGCAATGGACACACACATCACCCACATTGTAACACAATAGAAAGATAATGGGATGCACTATTGATAGAGAGACAAATTTACAAAGATCACTATGCAAACAATACCTGCACAATAGGTATGGGGCCATCAGGAACACTCAGGGAAGTAGGCTGCACTGGGATACATATCGCTTTGCACCCCTTAAAGAACATTTGCACAGGAACTGGCCCTACATGGATCTCAGTGACAAACTAGATCCGAATAACATGCCTATTTTCACAATGTGGAAGTGCAAGTCAACAAAGCACACACAACTTTAACTGCATGGGATATACCTCTACATGAAGTAGCTGCAAGGTACACACAGCTACATGGACACATACACAGACAAATGCAAACAAAGCTAGCACAATTGAACACATTCCATGTCTGCACAAACAAAACTCAAGCTGCCACACATTAGATGAATCCATAATCCATATCCCGGGGAGAAGTCTAACACCATACATGGTCATAGTGGACAACACACAATGAAATACTTACCACACTAAACAGTACACAATGCCATGACACAACCATTGCATTTACACCCACATATCCATACAGTCAACATATACCCTTGTGTTGGGAGACACCAGCACTGCCTATAAAGTCAGACACTACAAACAACAGTAAATGGATCAGCAAACACAACTGTGGGCAAACAACACAAGTTACTCAGGAAAAACATAAAGGTAGAAAAGGAATTGCAGCACAAACACATGCCCCAAAATACACTGTTTGTGTTTATTAAATGTAAAGTTTTTAAAATCCAATTGGCACTCCATTTGGTTCTACACAGGCACATCATTGTTCTATCACTTGACTCCTAACTGCTAGGGAACCTCCACAGGAAGGGGCATCAAGTGGGAAGGTAGGCACCTCAGGGATCATCTTTGGGGGCCGGATTTGGGTTGGGTGGGTTTGGAATTGGGTTTGGGAGGGTGAACTTCTTAGGAGTCATGGGCTTCTTCATGGGGGAAGGGGTATGGGTGCTTATGGGGGGCAGGTGTGATAGGGAGGACTTGGAGGTGAAAGGAAGTGGTTGGGAGGTGGGTTGGTGCCTCTTGGGTTTCAGATGGGGGTGGAGGGAACAAGGGAAAGGTTAAGGTCATACAAAAATCTTTCTTAGGTACACGTGGACAATCAGCAGAAGGGGGTGGGGATTTAGAGGTTGAGGGAGTGGCTGTCTGCTGTGTTGGTGTGGATGTCATGGGTGTGTTCATGTGGGAGGTATACTTATATTTGGGCAGTGTCTATTGCATGGGTGAGAGTGTGCGTTTGCGTGGTTTGGGGACTAGGAGGTGCAACTGTGTGTGTCTGTCACAATGGTGTCTATGAGTATGCTGGGTGTGGTGGGTGTGTCACTGACTGTTGTGGTGGTGCCTGTGGGTATGCTTGATATCGTGTGTGGGCCGGTCGGCGTGGTGGGGGTATCTGGGGAAGTGGTGACTGATGTGTCTGTGGGTCTGTTTGCTTGCATGCCAGTGTGTTTTGTGGTGCTTGTGTCTGTGTGTGTGTGCAAATAGGAGATTTGGATTGGGAAGATGGAGGTGAAGGGGGGCAGGAAGAGGGGGTGACTGGCTGCCATCAGTGTGGAGGTCACAGCCCGAAAAGATCTCTGTAGGCCAGACATTGTACCATGAATGCCTTCCAGGAGTGCATTATTCTGCTTCATTTGGGTTTCCAATCCCTAGATGGCATTCACAATGGCTGCTTGACCTACAGAGATACTTCTCAGGATGTCAATAGCCTCCTCACTAAGGGCAGCAGGGGAAACAGGGACTGGGGCGGAGGTGCCTGCGGCAAAAGAGACTCCCACATTCTTGGGTGAGTGGGCACGCCAACTGGGTGGGGAGCAACAGAGAGGGTGATGATAAAATGGGGGTGGCAGACAAAGATGGCACAGTGGTATACTCCAGTGGGCCCACCACCACTAGGAAGTGTCCACTCAATGAAGATTGTGATGGTGAAGATAATGTTCCGGTCTCCCCAATGGCACTCCCCTCACCGTCTGGGCCACTCGGTTTCTCTGTGTCCATGTTGTCTTGACCCAAGGTCCTGTGGCCAGATGCATCTCCATTCGTCTGTGCCTTGTCTCCTTCATTTTCCTGGGCTGATGATTCAAATACAAACAGAAATGGGGTCAGCACATGTCCATGATAACACTTAAACAACAGCTCTGATTAGCAAACACTGCTATGATGTCAAGGAGGCTCCAGCAACAAATTCCACCTAAGTGGCCCATACGTGTGCCATATAATATGCATGCATGCCATCTGAACTGTCAATAGTTGCCCACAGGAAAATCAGGATCTCACACAACTACAATTGCATGGCTGAATTTGTGCAATAACAATAACTACTGAACTAATAGGAGTCAGCATCACCCTCACAGCTTTGCCCCTGGAGCATACCTCAGTTTGCTGTTGTCATACAATAGCAGGTCAATGCCAAGTTCATTCCTACACAAGGCCATGCACACATCTATTTGTCACATACATTATTACCCAACAATAAGAAATGATGCTCTAAAATCCTATCATGTTGCTGACAAAAGAACAATAGTCTGGAGAAGTTGACATGGAAATACTCATGTCACTGGAAGCAGTTCCACAATACGTATTTCCCCAAGTGAGATTTGTCCCAATGGAGCCATGGAAGTAGTACTAATGTTGCTCAGATAGGCCACACATGTGGCATGGAAATAGATACTTTAGACATCATGTGCAACATGTAAGTGAGAGATGTGCCTAACATCTACAACACCATGAATAAGCAAGCCCCAGGGTAGTCACCACTAATGTCTGGCACCCCTTACAATGACATACACAGAGTGCATCAGTAGAGACCATTAGACCCTTGGATGTTGGAGAGGCCCAGAGATGTGCAAGCACTTGTTGAGGGCCCTCAACATGCTGCCCCATTGAAAGCTACATCATTGTATCCATTATGGTCATGCAGACCCAGATGTCTGTCTGTGGATGAATGCTTGTACCCAAACACATGTGATTTGAACATAAGTGCAAGTTATTCCATGATGCATACAATAGTCAGGTTACAAACCTTACCCGTTTTTCACATGTGCAGTGCACTTTGTTACATGCTGCCATGGCATAGAGATGCACATTGTGGCTCAAACCTCTAGCCCGACCTGTCATGTCCCTCATTGCTACTGCAGTTGTAAATGCCAAATGACATGCAATAATGCATGAGGAATGTGTCAGCCAATAATCAATGGTGACACACTTCTGTATGTGGCACAACATGAAATGTACCCCCATTGTAAATGGCTTATTCCACATACAGGTTGTCATGCACATATATGTGAGGGAACACAGACAACATCCCATCAACAAAGGGAGGCCAAGCATGAAACAGCAGCTTAAAAATGTTTTGCTAATGAGAAAGGGCACAAGGAATGTTGCCAACAGTGATGGCACATAAATCATGTCAATGGACTTTCCCCACTTACCAAGGGAAAGTATTGATCTGTAGCTGCACCCAAAGTACAATGTATGCTATATCACATGAATGATGGCTATTTTCACATTACAAATTAGTGAGGCACCAGTGCCCGTCATATGCTGAAGACAACTAGCCTCTGGGTGGCAGATGCCAATATACTCACTTACCCAGACACATGGCTGAGGGCCATAATCCATCACTTCCTTACCTATGACCTGTAACATTGAGGGGTAGTGGTCTGTTGCACAGAATTTATACACACTACAACAACAAACAGTACTTGTGGAGCTGATAAAACCTAGCACATGCACTCGGCAATATGAAAGGCAGGAATGTGCCCTGTACTCTCCCTCATGTGGCTGCTGTGTTGTCCTCAAACGCACATTAAGGTCTGGGTAGGCCACCGCAAGAATGAGGATCATTAGGGGCCACCCCACCCATTTTGGGAGGACAGCCCCAGCTGGACCTCTGTGTTTTTCTAGGCCCAGCGTCCTCCCACCTTTTCCTGCAGTGGGCACTCCATTGTCTGTTGACCCCAAAGGTTTGCATCTTCTTGGTGGTAGTTCTCCATAGTTCCTTCTTTTTGATGGGCATTGACCTGCATGGATGCAAAAGAGAAAACAAGTGGTTATAATCACAAGTTTCATCACCAATGGTGTGGGAGGCCGGCCCTCTATGTAGTGTGCAAAACCAGGAACACTGTAAAGAGGGTCCAGGCAACCACACATTGGTTTACAGAGGTAAAAACTAGACCACCTAATGCTCTAATTGTTATGGTAGCTTAGTTGAGCAGTTAGGCTTATCCTGGAGAAGTGCAAAACATTAGTTGTACTCATTGTATCAAAAAGTAAGTTCTGTGCATAATTATGTACCATAGGAATCAATGGAGAAATATTTTATAAATACATGTAAAATCAGACAATGTGTTTATTAATGTCTCCTTTTGCAGATAGTCAAGGTCATCTGTGGGCCCTGTGGACCAGATGGAGAACGTTGGGTGGCTCCTGGTTTTGGTGGGAGCAGCTGCAGAAAGTCATGGAGCTGGTGCAAGACCATTTCAGGTGACCACTTGGAAAAGCACTACCCGGGTGGACTTCAAGGTCAGTCCGGTGGGTCCCCTTGGAGTGTTGAGGAGGTAAGGGGTGGAGGACCCTTAGAACACAGCTGGATCTTTGGTGCAGGGCACAGGGTGGCTAGGTTCAGAGGGAATCTGTGAGCCGAGAGCTGTGCGCAAGTGCCCTTGGAAGCAGGAGGTACATTGCTTTGAGGGTCACTTCGCAGGTCGGGAGGGGCACTAAGGTGGGGGTTTCTGGTGTTTCCTGAAGTCCCTTGACTTGTGCTTCCTCCTGGTCCCTTTTCAGTCCAGAGTGGACTGTCCTTCTGAGTGTCCGATGTGGAGTGACTAGTACCAGGAGCTATTGCACAATTCGGCCACTGGAGGTTGAAGTGCCACCAATCTTAGCACACTGGTAGGCTTCATCCTTATAGTCCTTCGGGTGGAATTTGTTTTGGCTTCAATGCCTGTTTCCTTGGACAGCAGCATGTCAGTGAACTGGACTTCACTGGTCTTTTGGTCTTTGTTACAGGAACATGATGCCTTCACTCTGGAGGGAGATCTTTGGTGATTTTTAGAAAAGTGGAGGTCCTCTGGGGGTTTGTAGAGTCTGTCTGATGTCCGAGCAACCCCTCAGCGGTGATTGTCAAATCCTGGGTGCATTAGACAGGGTTTGGCACATTTTCCTTGGTGCAGCAGGGCTCAGTTCTTGTGCCTTGGGTCTTCTTTGTTGCTGGTCTTCTTGTGTCCTTGGAATCTGAATCTCTGGTCTAGGGGTGCCCACTAAATATTGTATTTAGTGGGCGTTTAGGGGAGTACCTAGTAATGACCATTGGGTTATCTACCTTAGGGTGGCTACTCCCACTAATTGATCACTTCCTCTAGGCAGAGGTCACTTCCCTACACTGGATTGGCTATTTCCCTTCCTAGAGCCCTAGAGAATGGCACAATCTGAGTGCTGCTGCACTCAGGGGGCTACCCTTAGTACTCCATGCACTGGGTATCTAAGTACCATTCACTAGGGACTTATAGTGGAAGCTAAAGGTGTTGCCAATTGTGCCAATGCATTTCAATAGTTTTGGGAAAGAGATCTGACCCAGGGAACCTTATTAGCAATAGCCCTGGGCACTAACAACTTTGAGACCACATCAAATACCAGGCAAAAATGGGGGATACCCCATAAATCTCACAAATTATTGATTCACATACATGTCAGTAACATCAAACTAGGACTTTTCTATTTGCCAATACTCCCCAAGTGTGAAGCACACAAGCCAATAAGTAAAGGAACATGACTAAAGATATAAATATTTCTATCTGCAGACTAGTCCACTACCCTCCTCATGGCTGACAATGACCAAGCAAGCTTACTGCAATCAGGTAGTCCATGCTCTAGCAACATGTACTGTGATGTGAGTCGCTATGAAACACTATACACCTATGTGGCTTCTGAAGGTCAAGCTCCTTAGGCATGAATAGATCAACACATTCCCTCCCTGTGAGAATGACTCACTGCATACAGTCTCCACAGGCAACTGCCAGAGTACAAACGTCAACATTACATGAGTAACAATCAAGGGGCTGGCATGTTGGGTACAGAAAGTGTCTTCCTTGTCCATGTGTGGACATGTGGCCTAACAAATGCAGACTCATGCAACTTCAGGGTATATGGTTCTGTGTTGTGCACCTGTACCACAGAACACTCCTTTGGACATATGTGTCCACGCTACAGAAATGGCATCCAACAAACAAGGGCATGCATTGTACAGTTTCTGCTATGTGACCAAGCTACTGAGTCACATATCATGGCCTCCCATGAATCAACACAATGTATGCACTATGGGACTGTCAGTTATGCAATACACCTGCACAGGGCAAATATGACCTGTGTTAAGGTGACACAGAGCTGTGGGCATAAGGGACGAGTCATGAGTCTAAGACACAGATTGACAATGATGTTAAATGCACATATGGACTAGATTAATAATTTACCTCTGAACCTATTCCTAATCTATTCAAAGGAATTCAGGGCAGGTTTTGCCACCAGAGCCTCATATTGGCCACATGACAGGATATGCTGGGTACATGGAGTGGGCACAGAGCCACAGTTGCACAGCCACAGTGACTCTACCACAGCCTAGACTAGGTCTCATACTGGAAGATACATTTGACAGACCCTGACCTCTGCAGTCCGAGCTAACAAAACCTACATCCCCATCACTTCCATGTCTGCCATCAGCAATTTGTCATGTGGTGGGTGTGGCAAACTGAAGGGCAGAGTGACTCATGACGTGCCTTCCACGGAACAGTTTAGCAAAGGGAGATGTGGTTTGAAAGATCTGTGGCACCATACACATTGCTCACATCACTCTCAACTGACACATACAAGATGCATACACAGCTCATGCTGTCATGACTGTATATGTTGTCTGGCATTTACAACAATTATGAGGAAAGAGATGGCAGTGGATGGCAGTAATGTCTCCTCACCTAGTTATGTGCATCCAACACAAGGACGATCTAGGACCCCAAAAACCTCAGACAACACAATGTGACTGAACATAAAATATGGCACTGGCCACCAATATCTGCACATCATCTATCCCAATAATGCCACACAGACTACAACAACAGGCACACAAGTAGTCTTACAGGCACACATGGACACACACTAGCCTATGAGGAGGGAAAGGATGGTGAAGTACATATAAAATTGTGCACAAGAGGTACTTACCTGCGCCTCTGATTAGCCATAGAGCTGTCCAACAGGGGTAGAACCTCATTAACTAGCCTCCTAGCTCCTCTGGAGGGAAGGGAGGGCCCCTATCACCAGCTGGACGTGGCATGATTGCTCCCAGGGGCGGAACACAGCAGCTCAGGTTGGGGAGGTGTTATTGGCAGCAGTGTCAGGAGTCAAGTGAGTGAATCTGCAGAACATGTACATCCACCACGTAACACGTCGTCACCGCCACTGCCAACAACGTTAGCCTATGGTTGTAATCGCCTTCCATAAGGATGACTTTCACTGGTGGTTTCGGGCGGTTCCTAATGTCTAGTGAAGTAGGTCAGGCAGCTACTATTTTGGCTGCCTGAAATGCTGTATTAGGATTTGTAAACTGTATCACACCTGCAAACAAGGACTTTTTTACCTCACAAACATGCTTATCCTGTCTCGTCATGTAGGTACTATTACTCAAATACCATTGAAGTATGTTGCATGGCACCAAGGACATTTAACATTGGGGCACAGTCCACCACTGCCAATGGTCCTTTTGGTTGTAAGGATATCCAGTCACATTTCGAGAGGCAATTGTGTTGCACATCTTTGAGTTTGGTCCAGATATATGTTGTGGCCACATGTGTGGAAAACCATGGGGGTCACATGTGACCCTTATGTTATTTGCAGCTGTGATGTGTACTGGTTGCAATGTCTATCCATTCAGAAATGCCTTGTCACATGATATCATTGCATGCGTCATGTATGTTACCGTAGACACACTGACTAATGTAACAAATCATGGCCCTCATTCTGACCTTGGCGGGCGGCGGAGGCCGCCCACCAAAGTCCCGCCGTCAGGTTACCGTTCCGCCGTCGAAAGACCGCGGCGGTAATTCTGACTTTCCCGCTGGGCTGGCGGGCGGTCGCCTTTAGGCCGCCCGCCAGCCCAGCGGGAAAGAGGCTTCCACGATGAAGCCGGCTCGGAATCGAGCCGGCGGAGTGGAAGCTGTGCGACGGGTGCAGTTGCACCCGTCGCGTATTTCACTGTCTGCGCAGCAGACAGTCAAATACATTTAGGGGCCCTCTTACGGGGGCCCCTGCAATGCCCATGCCAGTGGCATGGGCACTGCAGGGGCCCCCAGGGGCCCCGCGACCCCCCCTACCGCCATCCGGATCCCGGCGGTCGGACCGCCGGGATCTGGATGGCGGTAGGGGGGGTCGGAATCCCCTCGGCGGCGCAGCAAGCTGCGCCGCCTTGGAGGATTCAATGGGGCGGCGGTACACTGGCGGGAGCCCGCCAGTGGTGCCGGTCCGACCGCGGCTTTACCGCCGCGGTCGGAATCCCCATTGGAGCACCGCCGGCCTGTCGGCGGTGCTCCCGCGGTCCTCCGCCCTGGCGGTCTTTGACCGCCAGGGTCAGAATGACCGCCCATGTCTTTTCATACATAGGTACCCAGTGAAAGGGAAGCTGCAACTACCTCCTGACTACCATCCACTGCCAGACCTTTATACCATGGAGCATCACCACATAATAGCATATTACCACCTGTAGAGGCAAATAAAAGTGGACTTATGTTGTCAGTTGGCCCCAGATCTGATGTCAGCTATTAGTTATCCAACCAGCATACCACCCATTGTACAAGTCATGTCAGTATTGCACTTCCTAGCCACGGGGTCCTTCCAACATACAGTGACCCTATCTGCTGCTATGTCCCAACCTATGTTCAGTCTTGTGTTGAAGGATGTCCTCTCAGCAATATTGAAACACCTAGACAGCTATATCCAGTTTCCCCGACGTGAGAATTTAGCCTATGTGAAGGCTGACTTTTACGGTTTTGCATGCATCCCACATGTGGTGGGGGCCATTAATGGAACACATGTTGGCTTGGTCCCACTGCAGGCCTATGAACAAGTATATCACAACAGAAAAAACTTCTATTACATCAACATGCAAGTTGTTTGGTGGATCTCTACATTTCACATGTGTGTGCCTGTTAGTCGGGTTCAACCCATGCTTCCTTGCTAATGCAGAACAGCACATACCCCAAATGATGTCACAACTGTACGCAGAGAGGGCCTGGCTGGTTGGTAGGACACGTCACATCTGTCCTGCTTGTGTATGTGCAATGTCTGGTGCTACAATCATGAAGTGAGTGACTCATTGTTGCACATATACCCCATTACTTAACAGGAGAATCTGCATATACAAACCATCCCTGGTTGTTGATGCCACAAAGGAATCCAACTATGTCAGGGGAAGTTCACTTCAGTGAGGCCCATGCAAGAACAATGCAGGTAGTGGAGTGGACTTTTGGGCTTCCTAAGGATATATATAGGTGTCTTGACCGGACTGAGGGAGCCCTCCTCTACGTACCCAGGAAAATGTGTCAGATCACAGTGGCTTGCTGCATGCTCTACAACATCGCCCTGCAGAGGAATATCCTGTACATCCCAGAGGAGGGGGAGCCTGCAAGGCCACTGGGTGAGAATCCTGAAATGCCAAGTGAGGATGACAGTGGTGAAGAGGAAGGAGCTGCCTTGCGGGAAGATCTCATCAACAGCTCCTTTTCGTGAGTGGAAGTATGTCATGTGATGTAATGACTGTGACTGTACAATGAACTGTAGTTGTGAGAATGTGTGGAGTTGAGTGTTTTAGCAACAACTTGGAAGCTGATACTCTGCAATATTTAGCCAAGGCTGCTTGAAGAGTTAGCCTTTAACATATCCCCACCTTGATGATGTTGCTTTGTTTGCGCCAGATTCATTGCAAAGTCATTACATTTCCAGTAGCTTGCTATGCACATTTTTGCAATAGATATGTTTTGAAGTCTATACTCCTTGCTTTGACTTTATACAGGTACCCTCACAATGACATCCTCATGTGGGCATTTCAGAGTTGTGACAGTGTCAGGTATCTGATGCCATTCTGACATACAAAGTGGGTATGGATTGTTCCAGGTAATTTACATCACAAATTTGGGGTGTATGAGACCTATGCCAAGGCAGCTTACTCAGTTTTTGGGTGGAAGGTCAGAAGTGCACATTTGACTTGTTTTGTGTGCTGTGTTGGGCTGATTGCGTCATGCATGTCATCATGTGGGCATGACATATGTGGTCATCGATTGAGAGGCATTCACCCTTCACATTGGCTAAACACTATTCTTGTATGACCTGTGTGTAGCCGCAAATGTGTTTCATCATTGCAGGCCACAGTGCCAGTGCCACAACACTGACATACGTTTGTGTCATACCACCAGATGCATGGTCACTGGATTATAATGGGCCTGTGATCAGGGACTGTTGTAATGCGATCTGTCTGTATCTTGGATTATGTGATGTTGGATTGTGGTATGTGATAAGGCTCAAGCTGCTGACATCATCCACCTTAATGTTTACCTATTCTACAGGGCAATGTCTGACAAATCCCTCCCTTTCGTAGTCTGGGGGACTATACCCTGAAATATGTACTTTGACTCAGTATGAGTCACACACTCTTATGTCACAAAAGACCAGACATCTGGACAGCCTATGGGCTGTACACTAGAATAAAATGTTTAGTGTGACCAGACACTTGTATCTCTGTGTTTGTGTGTAATGGTTGTAATTCTGAGAAGTACACTGTTAACCTGTAACATATCCCTCTTTGCACAAGTAAGTTATGTCTTTATCATGTGGTTCACATGGTCTTACATCTCTACATAGCAAAATGTTGACATGAAGGAAACCAACAATGAGTTTGTGATGGGTGAATTTATTACAGTGCTGATGCAGTAAATACAATTTTGACTGAAAAGTCAAAACATAATAAAGTGAAGGTGTCAAACATGGTTATTGAAGTTATTGGAGTAGATGCCATACCATCGGGAGTCCAAAGTCCAGAGTACTCCTCCCAATTGGAACTGGTAGATAGTTCAGGATCTGACAACAGAGTGAATGTGTGGTACACAAAGGAGTTCATTTAGGAAGAGGTCACTTGCTGGCCATGGTAGGTATCTTGCCATTCGCACCTCTTGGATTCTTCATCGAATGTCGCTGCTTGCATGGTGTGGGATCTGCTGCTACAGAGGCAGGGGTGTCTGGGGCTTGAGCCTCTGGCATGGCCTCCCTTCCAGTGGCTGACAATGATGAAGAAGGGCCTGGTGTTGATGCGGCAAAGAAAGGTGTGGTGTTGTAGAGCCCTGCTCAGGGTGATGTTAATGTCCCTCATCACTTTGTTTGGGTGGCCATGGTGGTATTGCGAGACTCCCACTGCTTACGCATGCCCCTATGTATACCCCTCTGTAGCTCCTTAGTTCCAGGAGTTTGGTCAAGACCTAGCCCATCATGGCTTGAGACTCCTTATAGACCCCCAAGATGTGGCTGATGGTGTCCTGGCTAGGAGCAGCCCCTGTGGCCTCACCCCGCTGGCCTACAGGATCCCTCCCATGCCCCTACCCCAACTGCCCTGTGCCTTAGCCACAGTGTGCCCTCTCCCACTGGGTCCTGGACCCTCATTAATGGAAATATTGCACTGCAAATCAGGATACAGGACTGGGGGGTACAAGATGTGAGACATGGTGCTCAGAACATAGTTTGAGGGGGGGAATGATTGCCACAGTGATACTCATTGTGAGTGTCTAACCAGGTTGCACAGATGGGCCAGAACCGTCCTCCACGTCCGGACATCCAGGAGTGTTTTCTTTACTGAGGACTTCATCAGGGGGGTAGTGGCAGTCTCTTCTTTGTCCTCTGTTTGCCCAGTGGCAGCTTGACCTGTTGATGTGAAAGATACAATATTACTGGTTGTATTGTGACATCTACCACCAACAATTTAGTGTAACATTAAGCATAGACCTTATACAAAGTTATTTTGCAGTTCATCTTATTGTGGCAAATAGCCATGCTATTGACTGTATTGACCTGGCATTTGCGGAGCATGTCAATTTCATATAAGTCAAACAGCTGCTAAAATGTGCAGATCATCAGCCTTTGGGAGGTTGGCCTGAGAATGCAATCTTGCCACTAGTGGACGAAAAACAGTGGCTTGGCAAAATATGCTTTAGGCCATATTGAGGCCCAGTTGATTGTCATGCAGGCAGCCACAGGACTTTTTTCTATGTGTGACTAGAATTGTCATGTGGTCATGTGAATGTGTCTGCTGCCAATACCATTCTGGGTGATGCATCTTGATGCCTTTGGGATCATTGTTTTACACACTGGGTAAGCTGTTCTTCCTGTCCTCAATAGTTTCATCTTGGGTTAGCCAGTCAATATGGAGCTAAGTGGCCAGACACACCTCTGAGTTGAGCATGATCTGTATCTTGGCCCCTCTCAGGTGAGGAAAGTTCAATTGAGTGTTAGCGGACAAGGATATTTGGACAAGTGACCACTTTTCTGGTGTTTTGAGTTACTAAAACAGTGCCTCCTGGGAGTTGCAGTCATGTGTCTCTCCATACTACACATACTTGACAAATGGTATTCTCTCGGGTGAGTAAACTTCACTTGAGAGTTTATAAATAGATAGATTAGGGCAAGAGAACATTGTTTTTGTGGTTGGAGTTAGGGAGACCGGGCCTATTGGGCTTACCATTCCAGTCACCCCATCTACTTCCTATGACCATACAAATGTTATCCTCCCAAATGAGTAAACTTAATTTGAGAGTTAAGACATCCGGAGTATTTGGGCTCAAAAACACTAGGCTTGATTATAGGGTGTTGGAGAGACAGAGACATCTGCCATTAGCAGTCATGTCCATCCCTCTACTTCATACACTTGCTAAAGGTCCATCCCTTAGAAAGAAGGGTATTTGTAGACCTAAACAGTGGACAGGTATTTTGAGTTAGCAAAACAGTGTCTCCTGGCCTTAGCAGTCATATAAATCCTTGTACTACACACACTATACAAATATCATCCCACAGGTGAGTATATTTCAATAGAGAATTAAGACATAGGATTCTTTGGAGAAGAAAACACTGGGCTGGTGTTTGGAGTTACAGAAAAGGGGCCTCAGAGTTGCAGTCAGGTTACTGAAATTACTTCCCAATACTTGACAAATGGTAGCCCCCCCCAGGGGAGTAACCTTAATTTGGGAGTGAGTTGCCAAACAAGGGCGTTTGGACAAGAGAACTCTGGTCTGGGGTTTGGAGGCACAGAAACATGGCCTCCTGGGAGTTGCAGTCCGGTCACTCTCACTACTCCTCAATACTTGAGAAATGGTATCCTCCCAGGTGAGTGAATTAATTTGGGTGTTAGTTGCCAAACAGGGGTCTTTGGACAAGAAAACTCTGGGCTGGTGTTCAGAGTTACAGAAACCTGGCCTCCTGGCATTAGCAGTTATGTCAATCCCTGTACTACACACACTATACAAATATTATCACCCACAGGTGAGTACACTTCATGTGTGAGTTACCAGACAGGTGTCTTTGGAGAAGAGGACACTGGACTGGTGTTTGGATTGACATTATGACATTAACAGAGTCTCCTGGGATTTGCAGTCGTGTAACTCCCTGTACTACACACACTATGCAAATGGTGTCCTCCCAGGTGAGTACAAGTCAATTGAGAGTTACCAAACAATGGTATTTGGACAAGAAAACACTGGGCTGGTGGTAGGTTTTTTCAGACACAGGACCTTACAAACCTTAGTAGTCATATCACTCCCTCTACTTCCCATATTTGACAAATGACATCCTCCCAGTTGAGTAAACCTAACTTGTGAGTTGCTAGACAGTGGTCTTTAGACAAGTGATATCTGTTCTGGTGTTTGGAGTTGCTGACACCACACCTCGTGTAAGTTGCAGTCAGGTCACTCTCTCCAGTACACACACTTGACCAATATTCTCCCCAGGTGAGTACACGTCAGTTGGGAGTTCTCTAACAGATGTATTGTAGCATGTGACCACTGTGCTAGTGTTTGTAGTTACAGGAATAGTGCCTGCTGGGAGTTGTAGTCATTTCAGTGCCTATACTGCACACACTTGACAAATGTTATCTCCCCAGTTGTGTACCCTTAAATTGATAGGTACCAAACAGGGGTATTTAGAGAAGTGACCATTGGTTTTGTGTTTGGAGGTATGGAACAGTGCCTGCAGGGAATTGGAGTCATGGCAGTCCCTGTACTATACACACTATACAAATATAATTTGTATATCAGTACACTTCAAATGTGAGTTGCAAAATAGAGGACGTTGTACTGGTGGACACTGGGCTGGTGAGTTAAGTGACAGTAAAAGTGGCAAAAGGTGAGATGTGAGCATACATGACATAGCATTTTGGTGAATTTTTTTTAGTTGTGACTTACCAGATTCCACTCTCCCAGGTATTCCTGTCAAGCCCTCAGGATGCAGGCTGGCCAAGACTTTTTCCTCGCAGAGAAAGAGATATATTGGGGCACTGAGAGTACCACCACCTGTCTTCTTGGTCTGCAGCTGGTGCATGGAGGCCAAGGAACACACATTGTCCATGAGGTTGCTCCACCTCTTCCTTATGTCCTCCCTTGTTCACAGGGTGGTGGATACACCATTTTCCTACTGACAGGAGTGTGCTGGACTTGTGCTCCAAACAATTGTGGCTCTTCTCTTATGATTTCATCCACCATGACTCTTAATTCATCTTCTGAGAAATTGGGATTTTTTTAAATGTGCCGAGGTGGGACTTACTAAAGAGGAGAAGTGTAAAAGGCTGTGCACGGACAAAAGTGTGTGTAGGGTGTTGTATGTGATGGTGAAAAAAATGGTGCCTAGTATCTGTACTGTGTGGTAAATAATTCGCTCTGGCATCTCAGTTTTGCAGTGTAAATGCAAAGGATTGTGATCTGTGAAGGGGTGTGTCTTTTGCAGGTTTGTCTAATGTGACAAAGTGTGCCAGCTGTGTTGTTGTTAAATTCATCCAATGTGCAGTTATGTAGGTGACCACGGACCACCTTGGTTCAGATTGCCAGTGGCTGAGAGCCATTGGGGTCCACCATGGCGACTGTGTGCTTGTAATATGGTCAGTGGTCTGTTGGGGTGCTGTCTGCGCTGGAGGTCAGACTGCCTATTTCCAGCCCTCCGTTCTGCTTCCATCTGCCTTTTGTTTAGTTGACAGTCAGTGGTCCTGCCTATATAATTCGTAATAGAGCAGACTGAAAGACTGTCAACATGGTGGCCTTTACAGGACTGCCAACATGGAAGTCTGACGGCTTGACCACCAAACTCGTAATGAGGCCCTAAGTAAGCATTTATTTACCACTATGAAATGTAGTCGTAGCTCCCATTAGAGCCATCATGAGCAAGAGCTAGCCCCACACCACCTTTATCAAAGGCCTTCTCTGCTTTACGAAAGAGGCACCTGTTTATCCTCCTTGGTTTTAGATTTCTATGAGAGGTGTTACAACATGTACATGTGATTCCTGGATGTGTGACCAGGGTCAAATTTGACTTGGTGCTTATGTGCAAATAGAGGGATTACCTTCTTAAGTCTGTTAGCCAAGACTTAGGTATTTTCTCCATTTGGCAATCAGCAAAACTAAGCTGTGTTGGAAGAGGGGCTTTAAGCCTTCCTGCTCTCAGGCCTCCCTGTAGGGTATTACCAATATACTGACCTTGTGCATAGCTGTCACTTCACAAATTTCAAGAGGGAATGTTTCTTCTCCGGGGCCTTCTCCTTTGGCATTCCTTTTATAACTTCAACCTAACATTCTGATAGTCAATTATTCATAGGTATCTCTGTCTAATCGAGGAAATGGTGGACGATCTATTAATGCTTGTAGTGTTGACCCTAAATGTGAAATAGAACTTTCTCAGTTTATAGTGGATAAACATTGAGTTTGTATTTTTTTGTAGTCAGAATGGTCAGTTTGCTGCTGGTTGAAAAATGACTGTATTACTCCTCCAGTCAGAGTATTTCTGAATTTAAGGGATTTTTCTTTATCTCCATATATGAGCAGTATCCCTCATGTACGTTTTCTCTGCCACCCATAAAGTGAGTGTTTTTTCATGTATATATATTCCTTAAACTGGTTCTGCTGCTTATTTTTTCCCTTCAGCAGTTTATATTGCAGAGTTTCCAGTTGCGAGATTCTGGTTTTAGACATTGCAAGTGGTAGGTCTAAACAGAGAAGCACTGGTGGGTCATCCGAGACACAGCTTCTTCTTATGTCAAATCCATTGATTTTTTAAAGAATAAATCATTGTTGTGAGAAAGGAGCCTCTTTCTAGCATGGTTACCCCATTTGTCACCTGTTTGTCAGTGTGTTTGACTATGTCTACTGGGATCCTGCTAACCAGGACCCCAGTAGTTATGCTCTCTCCCCTAATTTGGTTGTTGGATACTGTTAACACAGTATTCCACTCATAATTGGCATACTGATGCCCCCTTATAAGTCCCTAGTACATGGTACCTAAATACCCAGGTCATTGGGTTCCAGGGGATCCCTATGGGCTGCAGCATTTCTTTTGCCACCCATAGGGAGCCCATTCAAGGGCTTCTACAGGACTGCCATTGCTGCCTGTGTGAAATGGTGCATGTACCCTTTCACTGCCATTTACACTGCACCAGATCACGTTTAAGCCACCCATATACCAGACCTTCCAAACCTGAAGGCCGGGAGCAGAGTACCTGTGTGTGAGGGCACCCCTGCACTAGCAGAGATGCTCCCACATCTTCCAGGACCATTTCCCCAGATTTTGTGAGTGCGGGGCACCATTTTACGCATGCACTATACAGAGGTCACTACCTATGTAGAGCTTCACAATGATAACTCTGAATATGGCCATGTTTGGTATCAAACATGTTGGAATCATACCCCAAGGCTTTTGCAAGCATTTGTTGTATGATCCAGTGCACTCTGGGGGCTTCTTAGAGGACCCCCAGTACTGCCATTACAGCCTTCTGAGGTTTTCCAGGCAGCCCAAGCTGCTGCCACCTCACAGACAGGTTTCTGCCCTTGTGTTGCTTGAGCAGCTCAAGCCCAAGAAGGCAGAACAAAGGATTTCATTTGGTAGAGGGATGTTACA
Source organism: Pleurodeles waltl (assembly GCF_031143425.1). Classification (NCBI taxonomy): domain Eukaryota; kingdom Metazoa; phylum Chordata; class Amphibia; order Caudata; family Salamandridae; genus Pleurodeles; species Pleurodeles waltl. Next base: position 779,642,958 of record NC_090440.1, on the reverse strand, counting down.
CCCTCTCCCTTTGGAAATAGGTGTTACAGGCATGGGAAGGGTAGCCTCCCAGAGCCTCTGGAAATGATTTGAAGGGCACAGATGGTGCCATCCTTGCATAATCCAGTCTACACCAGTTAAGGGACCCCCAGTCCCTGCTCTGGCATCAAACTGGACAAAGGAAAGGGGGGGTGACCACTCCCCTGTCCATCTCTACCCCAGGGGTGATGCTCAGAGCTCCTCCAGAGGGTCCTTGGGTTTTGCCATCTTGGATTCCAAGTTGGCAGGTCACTCAGCATCTGAGTGGTCAGTGCCAGCAGGTGACGTCAGAGCCCTCCCCTGAGGTGCTTACCTGTTAGCAGACCAATCCCCCTTTCAGGGCGATTTAGGGCTCTCTCCTTGGTGTTTCTAAAGATTCGGATTGCAAGACTCAAGCAGGAATCCTCTGCATCCTTTACTTCACCTTCTACTGACGAAACTGCACCTGGATCCTCCAGCAACCCTACCAACTGAAGCAAAGATGACTTCTGCAACATTGTATCGTCAGTTCGTGCCAGCAACTGCAGCTGCTTCTAGGTCGTGCATCCTCTGAGGACTGCCTGTCTTCAGCCTGCACCATCAGAACAAAGGAATCTCCCTTGAAGTGAAGAAGTCACTTACTTGCTTCAGCAGCGACGACCAGTGGCTTGGGTCCCCTCTTCTGAAGAAGTGCATTGATCCAGCAAAACGGGTGGTAGACTGAAGTGGTTCTGACAGTCCTGAAGTCCATCTGTCCAACTTTGATGGAGGTAAGAGCTTGCCTCCCCACACAGGACCGTACCCCTGTGCAGTGTATGTTTAGCAGTTGCCAAGGCTTGTTGACATCCTTCCACAGAGTTCTTCGTGCACCGTGAAGCTCTGTCCCCCAGCACTCCTTCCTGTGATGCACAGCCTCCTGCGTGGTTCTCCGGCGGCGTGGGATCCCTTTGTGTGGTGCTGCGTGGGCCTCCTTTTGCACCTTCTTTGTCTCTGTGCTTTGGGACTCCTATGCAGGCTGCCTGGTCTTCTGAGGGCTTTCTGAGTTGCTGAGAGTCCCCTCTATCTCCCCCTCTTGGGTAGAGGCCACCAGGTCCCTCCTGGTCCCGGGCAGTGCCATTTTCCACTAACAGCAAGCTTTGCCTGTACCAAGGCTTGTTGGTGGAATCCAGCGAAGCAAACCAGACTGCAATCATCCATCCGGCGTGGGACATCATCTGCACCAACCAGGAACCCACATCCATCTTTTTGGGTGCAGTACTGACTGTTCTCCTTCACCAGTGGTTCTTCTTTTGCACCTTCATCCGGGTTAGCAGGTGCTCCTGTTTTCCCTAGACTCTTCAGTGTTCTTGGACTTGGTCCCCTTCTTCCACAGTTCTTCAGGTCCAGGAATCCATCACTGCTGTCTTGCAGTCTCTTCTGGTTCTATTCTATCACTTGTTTTTGTGTGTTCTAGGAAAGTTACCGTGATTTACTCCTGCTTTCCTGGGCTCCGGGGTGGGTTCTATTACTTACCTTTGGTGTTTTCTTACACTCCCAGTGCCCCTCTACACACTACACTTTTCTAGGGGGGAAACCAAATTTCGCATTCCACTATTTTAGTATATGATTTGTGTTACCCCTACGCCCATTTCTAACTATTGTGATTTTCACTATTTGCACTGTTTTCTAACTGTTTTTACAGCAATTTCTGCATTCTAGTGAATACACTGTGTATATTACGTACCTCCTAAGGGAGTATAGTCTTCTTTTATGTGTGTGAGTATTGTGTGACTACAGTGGTACTGCATGAGCTTTACATGTCTCCTAGTTAGACCTTGGCTGTTCATCCACACTATCCCTAGAGAGCCTGGCTTATAGACACTGACTACATTTCACTAATAAGGGATAACTGGATCTGGTATAAGGTGTATGTACCTCAGGTACCCACTACAAACCAGACCCGCCACGTAGAATGATATTCTCTGGCTGTATGATGCATCATTGGCAATGGCTGATCAGTAAGAAGACTAGTAGTAAGTTTTTAAATAGGCCTATGTCATTATTATCTCTTAATCAGGACAACCTGATCTTTCCAATACCGGGTTTATTGTGAGGTTCAAGACACCTCCAATGGTAATATTTGTGCAGTCAAATTCTGTTGGTACTCTGTTGAGTCTGGAGAAGATGATAGGGCACCCGGTGACACAAAGACTAATGGCCTGATTTAGATTCTGCTAGGGGGAATACTCCTTCACAAACATGATGGACATCCCGTCTGCCAAAGTAAGATCTCCATAGGATACCATGGGATTGTAATAAGGCAGACAGAAAATCCATTATGTTTGTGAGGGAGTATACCCTCTGCCAGAATCTAAATTAGGCTTTAGTCTTTGTGTCACCAGGGGCCACAATAAAGGGTAGCATCAGCTTAGCAAACACATATTGCCGTCCGGGATCACTCCTGATTTTTATTTCATAATCAGTAGTTATTTGTGAATAAATATTGCCACTCCACTCTTTTTCTATGGCAAGTGGTGAACACTGTCCAGTTTTTCTGTTATTCAATCTCTAGGCAGTAATCACCTCTCCTTCCAGTACCACTTGAGTTTTATTGTATCTTGATGGGATGCGGGAGTCAAATAGGGAAAGATATGGTTTCCTGGATGTCAGATAACTGAGCACCTTTTCCTTTTAACATAGTTTGTGAGACCATTCAAATTCAGTCACCTCTAGGAAAGGTCAGTCTTGACATACATATTCTCAAGAAGCTGGTTGCAAGATTAAATCACTGTATTTCATCCAGTGCAACAGAAGGTTTCTAGCTGTGAAGTAGGTATGTGTATTAATACCGGACAGAGTGGCTGGGAAAAATAGATGAGTGCTGAACTTACATGTAGAAGTACTCCAATTAGAGAAAAACATCCTAATAGATGAGTTGCACTTTATGAGGGTTAGCCTTTCTTTGTGCGATCGATTAACTGCTCCAAGATGATCATCTGTCCTAAAGATGCTGCTAGTATGAGTTATTTCATGTGAGGAATCAGACACACAAAGTAGAGGAATGGTGCCTCCATCAGCAGATGAAAGTTAGTGACAAGGATATAAAGGGGTTAATACCCTGAGCGATGATGTGAATTTGTGTTTTCCTCTCAGAGATTCACTGTCCAAATCACATTGCCTGGCACTGTCTGTTTCTAAGTTGCTGATGTACATATCCATCTTTTTCTAGATCTATAGAAGGGTGAGAAACATTCAATGGTATTCACACTGGGAGCTCTAATAGTTATTTCCATTGAAGGATGTGCCAAATAATCTAAGAAGGTTTCAAGTTCCTTCTGGTAATAAAACTCTGTTATCCTGCCTTCTAACATTTTTTAGCATTGTAGCTGGTTCCAACAAACCATATTTGATATCCTTGTGTTTGAGGAGAGGAACTAGAGTAAGAAATGTCCTCCACACTGTACTGGTTGCAAATGAAAAGTCTACTGCAAATTAAATGTTGCTGCCAGTGCAGGATATGGGCCATATATTTTCACTGCCTGAAGAATCATTCTCACTTGTTAGTGGCAGAGGTGGCACATAATAATCAGTCTAAGAGTTTTCCTACTGTCATTTCCTCACACATAGACTGTCAACCCACAGAAATTCAATGAGTGGTCTAAAGTCAATATCAAACACATTTGGTAACAAGGCAAAGAGGAAGTGTAGCATATTAACCCTCTTTTCTTCTCTGGAACTCCATATTGACTTAAGCTATCCCATCTGCTCCTATCTTCTAGGTCTTTAATATTTTTCTGCAGATTCCAGACATTAGTCCTCCAACGTAGAAGTTATAGGGGGTTATTCTAACTTTGGAGGAGGTGTTAATCCGTCCCAAAAGTGACGGAAAAGTGACGGATTTACCACCAGCCGTATTACGAGTCCATTATATCCTATGGAACTCGTAATACGGCTGGTGGTATATCCGTCACTTTACCGTCACTTTTGGGATGGATTAACACTCCTCCAAAGTTAGAATAACCCCCATAGTACCTTAGTCCCCAGAGCCTCCAGAATCTCCAACCTAATTTCTGATTTATTTTGTTGTCCTTTAAATGTAGACATGTGTGTGTTAATGGACATCAGTCCTTTAGTTGGCCCAACGGCTGACAATTCCACTGTATTGATAGAGGATTTAGGTCCTAATTTAGAGTTTTGTGGATGGGTTACTCTGTCACAACTGTGACGGATATCTCATCGGCTGTATTGCAAGTGCCATTGGATATAATGCACAGACGAGATGTCCCTCACAGTTATGATGGAGTAGCTTGTCTGCTGAACTCTAAATCAGTCACTTATTGTCTTTGAGCTCCTTTATGAGCTTTTCAAGGGTGATTGTAGACACTGCTCAATCCTAGGCAGATTCCAAAGTATTATTTCCGTCTATTAATATTTAAAAAAAGACAGTTGCCTGGAGGTCTTCAGTTTAGGCATCTATAAATTTGAGTATGATGGGGTTAGGAGTGTGACCTATCTCGAAGGGTAGCCTCAATGCCCTGCAGTCAGGGCCAGTGGAATTATATGATTCTGCAGATGTGGCATTTTTTGCATAATTATGGGTTTGCAGCATTTGTCACATATTCCATGATCTGCTCTATAATCTATATATTTTAACAAAAAATGTTTCTAGCTCAAAAGGTTACTGCAAATGTTATCACATGTTTGCACTCAGCCACTAACATTGGTGGGAAAGGGCAGAGCAGAAAAAAATCTAAATTCATACCCAAAGAAGGTCCCTCTCTGAACTTATATTTTTAGTGCCTTTGCCTACTGAAGATTTCCACGTTTGGACTTAGTCACTATCTTGGAGCTTAGATTCAGATAACATCTGTGCAGTGTCCTGCTGAAATGATTTGCTGTTGCGAAAAGCTCTGGGCAGGGGCAGCATGAAGCTCTGGCCCAGCAGCAATGTACCTTTGTCGGACAGACTTGACAGGTTTGTCTCTTTTCTCTGGATGTCTTTGAAGCCAAAATGTTTCTAAGCCCTATGCTAGGATTTCATGAGGAGTACAGTTTGAACCAGCCAAGAGTCCCTGGACTGTGAAAACATCACTTGGGGGTCAAGACTCACTCTAGCTGAAGCCACCAGCAGGGTCCAGGGCAGGCCCAGTTGGAACTGGTCAGCTTGCCTGTCCAGAGGAAAAGAGTTTCTACTAACCTGTGTCCTTGTAGCTTAACAGGAGGTTAGCCAACTGATCCTTGGAGTCCACTTCTTTGTCCTCGGTACAAGCTGGTAAAGGATCCAGCCTTTCGAGTCTCCCCACAGGCCTCAACAGCAGGTGCAGATCTTCTTCTGATTTTCAGAGGTCCAGTAGTGTTCTGAAGAGGGTACCAAATAATGGCAAATGTATGCCTTGGCATTAAGGTGGATGTGATTCCTGGCCTCTCCAAAACCAATAGCCAAAATGCTCTCAGTTGTAAGCCTACTCAAATTTGAAGCAGTTCCCCAATGGCCTATTGTAACCAATCTCATCTCACAGTGTGCCTCTCTACCTAAATCCAACATTGCAGAACTTTTATTCTCAGCTCCGGTGCCCACCCCAGAGGTGTGGCTAGGGAAATGAGCAATCCCTTCCCTGTGGTCACTTTAAACCAATTCTGGGAGCAGTTCCTCTCCCATCATGCATGATTCCTGGCTGACTAGGAGGAAAGAAGAGGGCCCTCCCCAAGTGTCAGCTAATATTTGTCCATGGCAGGTAAAGCCTCTTTCAAATTAATTAATGTTCCTGGGCACAGCCCAGGTAGTCTTCCTACCAGATAAACAGAACACATTGCCACATATTTGTCTCCGTACAACCTCTTCAAGTGGGCTAACCAGCTTCTGGGTGACAGTTGGAAGTTCATGTAAATGTGCTTCTAGAGAATTGAGGTAGGGAAAATGTCAGGTTTTTTTTAAAGACACCTGTCTAAAATATTGATTACAAAATCTAACTTTACCAGTGCCTTGTGTTTGTAATAACTATTCCAGAAAGTTAAACAAATTACTTTGTAGCTGTTTCCTAAAGGAGATAACATTATTACATTTAAGATGATATCCAAATGATTTCCTTTGGAATAGCTAACCATGCTATAGTGAAAATGACCTCTGATGCCTTTTCACTAGGACATGGTTATCATTAAGCCTTTACATGTCCATTTTGAATGTCAAGCACCCCTGCCTTGTGGATATTAAGGCTCACCTGGGGTGGCTTAGTAATAGCTAAAATGAGGGTTTACACCTTTCAAATAGGTTATATAGACAGGTCAAATTCACAGTTCTAAAACCGCACAGGCAGGCAACAGTGGTAAGTCTACATACATGTTTGCACTGCCACTGTAGTGGATGGCACAATGGGTGCCACAACCCACTAGTGATATTTAACTTGCAGGCCCTGACTACAGCTGGTACCATATACTAGGGACTTGTAGGTACTTTAAATATACCAATTAGGACTACAGACAATTTTGACATGTTTTGGGTGTCTGAGCACAAGAGTCCCAACACAGAGTAAAGAAACAGCAGCATCAGTCCAAAAAAATGGGACTGATCCTGTGAAAAGACTCATTTTCCTACAAATTCCTAATTCACTAAGTAAAAACAGACTGACCACATGATCAGATGCCTCAGGTACCCATGCCCTGACCAACCATTCCTTCTTCTTGGAAATATTAGTTCTTTGAGTTGGGTAAGATTGCCAATTATTATCATCAACTAGAGAAAGGACATATAATTGAATTTGCTCTATGAGTGTTCTGATAATAGTAGGGATGACTTAGGGCCAGATGTAGGTAGCCTTTTGCACCTCGCAAACGGCGAAAAACGCTGTTTGCGAGGCGCAAAAGGCCTCACGCGATGCAGAATCACATTTCGCGAGTCGGTACCGACTCGCAAAATGTGATTCCGACGCGCAAATAGGAAGGGGTGTTTCCTTCCTATTTGCGACTCGCACCACGATGTAGAGTTGATTTGTGACCGCAAAAGCGGTCGCAAATCAACTCGCAGTTACCATCCACTTGAAGTGGATGGTAACTCATTCGCAAACGGGAAGGGGTCCCCATGGGACCCCTTCCCCTTTGTGAATGCTCACAAAAATATTTTTTCAGAGCAGGCAGTGGTTCTATGGACCACTGCCTGCTCTGAAAAAAACCGAAACAAAAAGGTTTCGTTATTTTTTCTATTTGCAGCTCGTTTTCCTTTAACCCCTTCGCTGCCAGGCCTTTTCCCCCTCCTGTGCCAGGCCTTTTTTTGCCTATTTGGGGCAGTTCGCGCTTAGGCCCTCATAACTTTTTGTCCACATAAGCTAACCAAGCCAAAGTTGCGTCCTTTTTTTCCAACATCCTAGGGATTCTAGAGGTACCCAGACTTTGTGGGTTCCCTTGAAGGAGGCCAAGAAATTGGCCAAAATACAGTGAAAATTTCGTTTTTTTCCAAAAAAATTGGAAAAAGTGGCTGCAGAAAAAGGCTTGTGGTTTTTCCCCTGAAAATGGCATCAACAAAGGGTTTGCGGTGCTAAACTCAGCAGCTTCCCAGCTTTCAGGAACAGGCAGACTTGAATCAGAAAACCCAATTTTTCAACACAATTTTGGCATTTTACTGGGACATACCCCATTTTTGCAGTTTTTTGTGCTTTCAGACTCCTTCCAGTCAGTGACCGAAATGGGTATGAAACCAATGCTGGATCCCAGAAACCTAAACATTTCTGAAAAGTAGACAAAATTCTGAATTCAGCAAGGGGTCATTTGTGTAGATCCTACAAGGGTTTCCTACAGAAAATAACAACTGAAAAAGAAAAATATTGAAATTGAGGTGAAAAAAACATAAATGTTTCTCTACGTTTTACTCTGTAACTTTTCCCTGCAATGTCAGATTATCGAAAGCAATATACCGTTACGTCTGCTGGACTCCTCTGGTTGCGGGGATATATAGGGCTTGTAGGTTCATCAAGAACTCAAGGAACCCAGAGCCAATAAATGAGCTGCACCCTGACGTGCGTTTTCATTCTATACCGGGTATAAAGCAATTCATTTGCTGAAATATAAAGAGTAAAAAATTGCTATCAAGAAAACCTTTGTATTTCCAAAAAGGGCACAAGATAAGGTGTTGAGGAGCAGTGGTTATTTGCACATATCTGAATTCCGGGGTGACCAAACTAGCATGTGAATTACAGGGCATTTCTCAAATAGAAGTCTTTTTTACACACTCTCCTATATTTGGAAGGAAAAAATGTAGAGAAAGACAAGGGGCAATAACACTTGTTTTGCTAATCTATGTTCCCCCAAGTCTCCCGATAAAAAAGATACCTCACTTGTGTGGGTAGGCCTAGCGCCCGCGACAGGAAACGCCCCAAAGCGCAACGTGGACACATCCAAATTTTTGGAAGAAAACAGAGGTGTTTTTTGCGAAGTGCCTACCTGTAGATTTTGGCCTCTAGCTCAGCCGGCACCTATGGAAACCTACCAAACCTGTGCATTTCTGAAAACTAGAGACCTAGGGGAATCCAAGGAGGGGTGACTTGCGGGGCTCGGACCAGGTTCTGTTACCCAGAATCCTTTGCAAACCTCAAAATTTGGCTAAAAAAACACATGTTCCTCACATTTCTGTGGCAGAAAGTTCTGGAATCTGAGAGGAGCTACAAATTTCCTTACACCCAGCGTTCCCCCAAGTCTCCCGATAAAAATTATACCTCACTTGTGTGGGTAGGCCTAGCGCCGGCGACAGGAAACACCCCAAAGCGCAACGTGGACACATCCTAAATTTTGGAAAAAAACAGAGGTGTTTTTTGCGAAGTGCCTACCTGTAGATTTTGGCCTCTAGCTCAGCCGGCACCTAGGGAAACCTACCAAACCTGTGCATTTCTGAAAACTAGAGACCTAGGGGAATCCAAGGAGGGGTGACTTGCGGGGCTCGGACTAGGTTCTGTTACCCAGAATCCTTTGCAAACCTCAAAATTTGGCTAAAAAAACACATGTTCCTCACATTTTTGTGGCAGAAAGTTCTGGAATCTGAGAGGAGCTACAAATTTCCTTCCACCCAGCGTTCCCCCAAGTCTCCCGATAAAAATGATACCTCACTTGCGTGGGTAGGTCTAGCGCCGGCGACAGGAAACACCCCAAAGCGCAACGTGGACACAGCCTAAATTTTGGAAAAAAACAGAGGTGTTTTTTGCGAAGTGCCTACCTGTAGATTTTGGCCTCTAGCTCAGCCGGCACCTAGGGAAACCTACCAAGCCTGTGCATTTCTGAAAACTAGAGACCTAGGGGAATCCAAGGAGGGGTGACTTGCGGGGCTCGGACCAGGTTCTGTTACCCAGAATCCTTTGCAAACCTCAAAATTTGGCTAAAAAAACACATGTTCCTCACATTTCTGTGGCAGAAAGTTCTGGAATCTGAGAGGAGCTACAAATTTCCTTCCACCCAGCGTTCCCCCATGTCTCCCGATAAAAATGATACCTCACTTGCGTGGGTAGGCCTAGCGCCGGCGACAGGAAACACCCCAAAGCGCAACGTGGACACATCCTAAATTTTGGAAAAAAACAGAGGTGTTTTTTGCGAAGTGCCTACCTGTAGATTTTGGCCTCTAGCTCAGCCGGCACCTAGGGAAACCTACCGAACCTGTGCATTTCTGAAAACTAGAGACCTAGGGGAATCCAAGGAGGGGTGACTTGCGGGGCTCGGACCAGGTTCTGTTACCCAGAATCCTTTGCAAACCTCAAAATTTGGCTAAAAAAACACATGTTCCTCACATTTCTGTGGCAGAAAGTTCTGGAATCTGAGAGGAGCTACAAATTTCCTTCCACCCAGCGTTCCCCCAAGTCTCCCGATAAAAATGATACCTCACTTGCGTGGGTAGCTCTAGCGCCGGCGACAGGAAACACCCCAAAGCGCAACGTGGACACATCCAAAATTTTGGGAGAAAACAGAGGTGTTTTTTTCGAAGTGCCTTCCTGTAGATTTTGGCCTCTAGCTCAGCCGGCACCTAGGGAAACCTACCAAACCTGTGCATTTCTGAAAACTAGAGACCTAGGGGAATCCAAGGAGGGGTGACTTGCGGGGCTCGGACCAGGTTCTGTTACCCCGAATCCTTTGCAAACCTCAAAATTTGGCTAAAAAAACACGTTACTCACATTTCTGTGGCAGAAAGTTCTGGAATCTGAGAGGAGCCACAAATTTCCTTCCACCCAGCGTTTCCCCAAGTCTCCCGATAAAATTGATACCTCACTTGCGTGGGTAGGTCTAGCGCCGGCGACAGGAAACACCCCAAAGCGCAACGTGGACACATCCAAAATTTTGGGAGAAAACAGAGGTGTTTTTTGCGAAGTGCCTACCTGTAGATTTTGGCCTCTAGCTCAGCCAGCACCTAGGGAAACCTACCAAACCTGTGCATTTCTGAAAACTAGAGACCTAGGGGAATCCAAGGAGGGGTGACTTGCGGGTCTCGGACCAGGTTCTGTTACCCAGAATCCTTTGCAAACCTCAAAATTTGGCTAAAAAAACACATGTTCCTCACATTTCTGTGGCAGAAAGTTCTGGAATCTGAGAGGGGTTACAAATTTCCTTCCACGCAGCGTTCCCCCAAGTCTCCCGATAAAAATGATACCTCACTTGCGTGGGTAGGCCTAGCGCCGGCGACAGGAAACACCCCAAAGAGCAACGTGGACACATCCTAAATTTTGGAAAAAAACAGAGGTGTTTTTTGCGAAGTGCCTACCTGTAGATTTTGGCCTCTAGCTCAGCCGGCACCTAGGGAAACCTACCAAACCTGTGCATTTCTGAAAACTAGAGACCTAGGGGAATCCAAGGAGGGGTGACTTGCGGGGCTCGGACCAGGTTCTGTTACCCAGAATCCTTTGCAAACCTCAAAATTTGGCTAAAAAAACACATGTTCCTCACATTTCTGTGGCAGAAAGTTCTGGAATCTGAGAGGAGCTACAAATATCCTTCCACCCAGCGTTCCCCCAAGTCTCCCGATAAAAATGATACCTCACTTGCGTGGGTAGGCCTAGCGCCGGCGACAGGAAACACCCCAAAGCGCAACGTGGACACATCCTAAATTTTGGAAAAAAACAGAGGTGTTTTTTGCGAATTGCCTACCTGTAGATTTTGGCCTCTAGCTCAGCCGGCACCTAGGGAAACCTACCGAACCTGTGCATTTCTGAAAACTAGAGACCTAGGGGAATCCACGGAGGGGGGACTTGCGGGGCTCGGACCAGGTTCTGTTACCCAGAATCCTTTGCAAACCTCAAAATTTGGCTAAAAAAACACATGTTCCTCACATTTCTGTGGCAGAAAGTTCTGGAATCTGAGAGGAGCTACAAATTTCCTTCCACCCAGCGTTCCCCCAAGTCTACCGATAAAAATGATACCTCACTTGCGTGGGTAGGCCTAGCGCCGGCGACAGGAAACACCCCAAAGCGCAACATGGACACATCCAAAATTTTGGAAAAAAACAGAGGTGTTTTTTGCGAAGTGCCTACCTGTAGATTTTGGCCTCTAGCTCAGCCGGCACCTAGGGAAACCTACCGAACCTGTGCATTTCTGAAAACTAGAGACCTAGGGGAATCCAAGGAGGGGTGACTTGCGGGGCTCGGACCAGGTTCTGTTACCCAGAATCCTTTGCAAACCTCAAAATTTGGCTAAAAAAACACATGTTCCTCACATTTCTGTGGCAGAAAGTTCTGGAATCTGAGAGGAGCTACAAATTTCCTTCCACCCATCGTTCCCCCAAGTCTCCCGATAAAAATGATACCTCACTTGCGTGGGTAGGTCTAGCGCTGGCGACAGGAAACACCCCAAAGCGCAACGTGGACACATCCAAAATTTTGGGAGAAAACAGAGGTGTTTTTTGCGAAGTGCCTACCTGTAGATTTTGGACTCTAGCTCAGCCGGCACCTAGGGAAACCTACCAAACCTGTGCATTTCTGAAAACTAGAGACCTAGGGGAATCCAAGGAGGGGTGACTTGCGGGGCTCGGACCAGGTTCTGTTACCCAGAATCCTTTGCAAACCTCAAAATTTGGCTAAAAAAACACGTTACTCACATTTCTGTGGCAGAAAGTTCTGGAATCTGAGAGGAGCCACAAATTTCCTTCCACCCAGCGTTTCCCCAAGTCTCCCGATAAAAATGATACCTCACTTGTGTGGGTAGGACTAGCGCCCACGAAAGGAAAGGGCCCAAAACACAACGTGGACACATCACATTTTTTTATAAAAAGCAGTGCCTACCTGTGGATTTTGGCCTGTAGCTCAGCCGGCACCTGAGGAAACCTAGCAAACCAGTGCATTTTTGAAAACTAGAAACCCAGGGGAATCCAAGATGGGGTGACTTGCGGGGCTCTGACCAGGTTATGTTACCCAGAATCCTTTGCAAACATCAAAATTTGGCCCAAAAAACACTTTTTCCTCTCATTTCGGTGACAGAAAGTTCTGGAATCTGAGAGGAGCCACAAATTTCCTTCCAGCCAGCGTTCCCCTAAGTCTCTCGATAAAAATGGTACCTCACTTCTGTGGGTAGGCCTAGCGCCCACAAAAGGAAATGTCCCAAAACACAACGTGGACACAACATATTTTTTCACTGAAAACAGAGGTGTTTTTTGCAAGGTGCCTACCTGTGGTGTTTGGCCTGTAGCTCAGCTGGCCCCGGGGGGGGCAGAAATGCCCTAAAATAAATTTGCCCCCCCAACCCCCACCCTCCCCCGCCGGGAGCGACCCTTGCCTACGGGGTCGCTCCCCCTGCGTGACATTGGCGCCAAAAAACAAATCCCCGGTGCCTAGTGGTTTCTGCCCCCTTGGGGGCAGATTGACCTAAAATCGGCCAATCTGCCCCCAGGGGGGCAGAAATGGTCTAAATACAATTTGCCCCCCCAGGGGAGCGACCCTTGCCTGATGGGTCGCTCCCCATCTCTAAAAAAAGAAACAAAAAAAAAAAAAAAAACACAAAAAAAAAATTGCCCTGGCGCCTAGAGGGTTCTGCCCCCCCCTTGGGGCAGTTCGGCCTAATAATAGGCTGATCTGTCCCCCAGGGGGGCAGAAATGGCCTAAAATAAATATGCCCCCCCAACCCCCCCCCCCGGGAGCGGCCCTTGCCTACGGGGTCGCTCCCCCTGCGTGACATTGGCGCCAAAAAACAAATCCCCGGTGCCTAGTGGTTTCTGCCCCCTTGGGGGCAGATTGACCTAAAATCGGCCAATCTGCCCCCAAGGGGGGCGGAAATGGCCTAAATACAATTTGCCCCCCAGGGGAGCGACCCTTGCCTGATGGGTCGCTCCCCATCTCTAAAAAAAAAAACAAAGAAAAAAAAGAAAAAAAAAAAAAAATTCCCTGGCGCCTACAGGTTTCTGCCCCCTCCGGGGGCAGAAATGGCCTAAAATAAATTTGCCCCCCACGCCTCCCCCCGGGAGCGACCCTTGCCTACGGGGTCGCTCCCCCTGCGTGACATTGGCGCCAAAAAACAAATCCCCGGTGCCTAGTGGTTTCTGCCCCCTTGGGGGCAGATTGACCTAAAATTGGCCAATCTGCCCCCAGGGGGGCAGAAATGGTCTAAATACAATTTGCCCCCCCAGGGGAGCGACCCTTGCCTGATGGGTCACTCCCCATCTCTAAAAAAAGAAACAACAAAAAAAAAAAAACACAAAAAAAAAAATTGCCCTGGCGCCTAGAGGGTTCTGCCCCCCCCTTGGGGCAGTTCGGCCTAATAATAGGCCGATCTGTCCCCCAGGGGGGCAGAAATGGCCTAAAATAAATTTGCCCCCCCAACCCCCACCCCCCCCCGGGAGCGACCCTTGCCTATGGGGTCGCTCCCCCTGCGTGACATTGGCGCCAAAAAACAAATCCCCGGTGCCTAGCGGTTTCTGCCCCCTTGGGGGCAGATTGACCTAAAATCAGCCAATCTGCCCCCAAGGGGGGCGGAAATGGCCTAAATACAATTTGCCCCCCAGGGGAGCGACCCTTGCCTGATGGGTCGCTCCCCATCTCTAAAAAAAAAAACAAAGAAAAAAAAGAAAAAAAAAAAAAAATTCCCCTGGCGCCTAGAGGTTTCTGCCCCCCCCCGGGGGCACAAATGGCCTAAAATAAATTTGCCCCCCAACCCCCACCCCTCCCCCCGGGAGCGTACCTTGCCTACGGGGTCGCTCCCCCTGCGTGACATTGGCGCCAAAAAACAAATCCCCGGTGCCTAGTGGTTTCTGCCCCCTTGGGGGCAGATTGACCTAAAATCGGCCAATCTACCCCCAGGGGGGCAGAAATTGTCTAAATACAAATTGCCCCCCAGGGGAGCGACCCTTGCCTGATGGGTCGCTCCCCATGTCTAAAAAAAAGAAACAAAAAAAAAAAAAACCACACAAAAAAAATTTGCCCTGGCGCCTAGAGGTTTCTGCCCCCCCTGGGGGCAGATCGGCCTAATAATAGGCCGATCTGCCCCCAGGGGGGGCAGAAATGGCCTAAAATAAATTGCCCTCTCCCCCAGGGAGCGACCCTTGCCTAAGGGGTCGCTCCCTTTGCGTGAAATTCACGCAAAGAAAAAACTCCCTGGTGTCTAGTGGTTTCTACCCCCCTTGGGGGCAGATTGGCCTCATCAAAATAGGCCAATCTGCCCCCAAGGGGGGCAGAAATGGCCAAAATATAATTTTCCCCCAAGGGGAGCGACCCTTGCCTAAGGGGTCGCTCCCCACCAAAAAAAAAAAAATGAAACATAAAAAAAAAAAAAAAAAAAAAATGGTCCCTGGTGCCTAGAGGTTTCTGCCCCCCCTGGGGGCAGAAAAGGCCTTCTCAAAAAAATGCCCCCCCTGGGAGCGACCCTTGCCCAAGGGGTCGCTCCCTTTTGTCTATTTCAATGAAAAAAAAAAAAATCCCTTGTGTCTAGTGGGGTTTCAAAAGCCGGATTTCTTGCAAGCAAGCAATCCGGCTTTTGAAACCCTTGGAGGGACTTCAAAGGGAAGGAAATACTTTTCCTTCCCTTTGAAGCCCCTCCGGGCCTCCCAGTGATTGAAAAAGAAATGCTTTTGCATTTCTTTTTCAATCGCGCTGGAAGCAGAGCTTCCAGCGCGACTAGGGAGGCCCCTGTGACACATCAGCGCGCGCGCGCGCGCTGACGTCACAGGGGGGGTGTGGGGGGGGTCGGGGGTTGAAGGGGAAGATCTTCCCCTTCCATCCCCGACTTGGGGGGGGGGGAGGGGGGTGCAAGGGGGGCGCGCTAGCGCGCCCCCAAGTTCCCCTGTGCCAAGGACGAGATGATCTCGTCCAAGGCACAGGGGAACTGTAGCCTTGGACGAGATCATCTCGTCCAAGGCACAGAAGTGGTTAAGGAAAACGGGCTGCAGAGAGAAAAAAAAACTGCTTTATTTAAAAGCAGTCATGGACATGGTGGTCTGCTGTCTCCAGCAGGTCACCATCCCCGTGAGTGCCTAGAATCGCTATGGGGTCGCAAACTGCGACCCACCTCATAAATATTTATGAGGTGGGTCTTTGCGACCCCATAGTGAGTCGCAGAAGGTGTCTGAGACACCTTTCTGCATTTCCTTTTGCGAGTTGCAAATTGCGAGTCGCTGGGACTCGCAATTTGCAACTCGCAAAAGGAAACCTACCTACATCTGGCCCTTAGTGTCTTACACATGTATGGTTATGTGATCCCTTTTACCTTTCCATTTATTTGATTCTTTGTCATGCACATCATGCCTTTCGGTCTTCTGTTGCTAGTTTTCCAGTGTCTCATTCTTTATTAGATGAAAATTGTTATTTTCAGTCAGGGCCATTGGAGAAATTACTTCATGTCAGCACCAACTCAGGATGGGTGGACATGTAGCCATTTCATTACTGTCTGTTTTCGCCAGGCAAATCCTAACAGTGACTGACAATAAAAAACACATAATGCTCCTCCCACCATGCTCGCATGGTAAGGGGAGCATTACTTTGTTATTTTTCAAAAGAAAATTAAATTTTGGGATTTTGTAAAATAAAAAAAGAATACTGTTTGGTGCAGGGTTGCATCATGCTTACGCAGCACTGCACCAAACAACACTTTGCATTGACAGGAGGCACTGTGAGGTCTGCTCCTGCCGATGCTTTATAAATGACCGCCAGCGTGGTGTTCATTTATAAATTTGGAAGTCAGGACGTCCACAAGAGTGATGGAGGGGTTTACTCCTTTTCCCTGCCGAAACAATGGCCCAACCACCAAAATATAAATCCGGGCATTAGTCTTTTAAGGTCCATCCAACCACAGGAGTATATTTCTAGCACACCTCTGTACATCAGAAGAGGCACCTACAGCCAGATGGACATATCTTTTTTGCGCACGCAAACGGCCCGATTTGCAGAACAGAGTTATTTGCTGCCACAAAAAGCGATCATTTTTATGTACCAACCCCATTTTGTGATTCAGTAACCTATTACTGAATCTCAAAATGGGTTTGCAATTCGGTATTAGGAAGGGGTGTGTTAAGGATGTCCCTTCCCAAGAACGACTCGCAGGGGGACGTAAGAATGTTTTGTCACTGAAATGTGGTCACAAGACATTTGCAGTTTACCATCAACTTCAAGTTGGTGGTAAACCATTCACAAACAGCAAGGGCTCCCCAAGGGACCCCTTTCCCTATATGAATTTGGGTGCAAACATTTTTAACAGCAGGCAGTGGTCCCGTAGACAACTGCCTACTTTAAAAAAATTAAAAGAAAACTTTTCATTTTTGTTTTTGAAATACGTCCCATGTTCCTTTAAGGAAAATTAGCTGCATTTAAAAATTGTTTTATTTAAAAGTAAACACAGGTATGGTGGTCTGCTGTCCCCAACAGGCCACCATACCTATGTTTTTGCAACCTATCTTGTGAATATTAATTAGGTAGGCCAATTTGCGACCCGCCGGGAAACGCAAACAGTGTAAAACAAACTGTTGTACATAGCTGTTTTCAATTTGCTAAAAGCGAATCACAGTAATTCGCTATTAGGAAATTGCAAACCCAAAGCTACATACATCTGACCTTGAAAGACTGACAGGGTGTCAAGCAGAGGCTGGCAGCAGTATCCAATTCAGGTCTAGTTGCCAGTGGTGAGCTGGGTACTTTCAGGAAAAAAAAATCTCTTGCAGCTTGTTGTCTCTCTGTTGCCAGTGACCCTTGGAGTCTACTTCTTTGTTTTGAATACAAGAGAGAGCAGATCTAGTACTTCAGGGTCCCTCTCATGTCACAGACAGCAGGTCAAGGCTTCTTCTGGCCTTCTGCAGGTCTAATGTTTTGAAGTGGGTTCCTAAAGATGTCACATTTATGCCTGGGACTAGCTAGGGGATGGGATGACTCTAAGGAATGCCCTAACTAATGGGTTAAACGTTCCCAGACATCACCCTGCCTATATTTGCAGTAGTTCCTGTTTGCCTTATTGCAAAAGGGCCCAAAATGCAACTTGGCAGGGAATTTTCAAATGGCAAAAGTCTTCAGCCACACTTAACTTGGGCTCTGAGGGCTAAGGGTGTAAGTGGGGAGTGCCCTTTTGTAATCATAGAGTCTTCTCACATCTAACACGAATATCCAGTTTGAGGCAGGCATTGTACTCATGACAAACAATGGGACAATAATTTGGCAGGACAAAACCAGGGTCCTTCAGTGACAAGACAGTTGGTACACAAGCATTGTCTTGATATCCTGTTCTCGCTCTTTCAAGTGTGCCCCATGCACCTCATGTGGCTCAACAGACCGACTGGGAAAAGTTTGAGAGACAAATTAAATTACTAGTTTTGCTGCCAGGAACTTCAAGCAGGCAAAAGGCAACATTTGCAAAAATAACTTTTCCTTAATATTCATTACAATTCTTAGTTCATCATTGAACTGGGTTTACTAAAAATAGTTGCTTAATTATTTTTCTGACTGATCCTATTCTCAAGATATAGTATTCGTATTTTATATTGCTTCCCAGCATTTTTCTATGGCCTACCAGCATTCCTACAGTGAAAACAGCTTTAGGGTACTCGTAGGTATAAGGACATTTTATCATTACATTTCTGCATGTACTGCTTTTAAATATCATGTGCTCTTCCTTGTAGACTATAATGCTTACATGAGGTGACAGTATTACTTAAAAGGGAGGTATTGACATGTCCAAAGGCTTATTTTATTAACCTGAATTGTGGTTGTTATGTTCCGACAGTCAGGTTACAATCATAGGGCTGAGTCCATCTTTGTCCTGGAACTGTAGTAAATGACTCAAGAGGTTCTGCAGTTTACTGGTGGCATTTAACTTCCAGGCCCTGGATTCACTTTTTACCATATACTAGGGACTTATGGGTGAATTAAATATTATATAAGTAATATAAGGCAATTCAACTATGTTTAAAGGGGGAGTACAGGCATTTTCCACTGGTTAGCAGGGGTAGAGTGCACAGTTACAAAGCCAGCAAAACTATATGGTTCAGCAAAAAGTAAGACATCTAAGGTGAACAAGCAGAAAAGGCAAATTCCTACGCTATAGTTGGAGATACCCAAATTCACCACACTGTAAAAAGTTCTGATATCTAATTTAATTTCATCTCTGGTTGGGGTCCAACTAGAGTTCTACTAGAGTAGAATTATTTTCTGTACCAGCTCCTGACTTAGAACTAACATTAGCAACACATCAGGCTTAGAATTCACAACAACCCAGCTGACCAAGCCAGGTTTTCAACTTTTGGGTCTCAATGTAGTGGTAGTCAGTATTCTTCCACTGTCTCTGTGTTTGGAACTCTTCTTGACTTTTTTTCACCATACAGACAACCACATCACTTTCCATCATTTTGTATAAAACCTCTTACTCATATAGTCACCCATCTGCCATCCCATTCACTAATTCATTCAGCCAGCTTACATTACTTACCTACTCACTGACACAGATCCCTCCTCTGACCCACCCACAGTTACAATTTCTTAAGGCATCATTGCTTTAGAAAATGAAACTACTTTATTGGGACTCACTTTATAAAACACTAAAGTATACATAACATAGTTTACCTTAAAATATCTGACAATATAAGTAGGACACAGCCCCATTACTTACACTTAGAAAATTCTCACGTTTTCCAAAAATCATTGCCGTTTTTCAGTACTAAAACATTCACAGAACCCCCTTGTAAAATGGTTAGGTTTATTAAGCTCTCATAGTAAAATAAAAACTCAGTGAGCTCTGGACTAATCTCATAATATAAAGGGACCATTCGCTCCAGATATCAGGAATATGCTTGCCTGACTCATGCATGAACAAACAGTATACAAGCGGGGCACTCCTACTACATTTCCCAACCTCTCCATACTGATGTCAGTACATGCTTTGCATAATGTCACATGATGTAGGCACTCCCAGTTTGGTGAGGGGTAAGACGCCTTTAAGTGGTCTCCTCCAGGCATGAATGAATACGGCATATATTTTTCACATTCACGGATCTATAGTGGTTTGCAGTGTGTACCTATCACATGTCACAACCGATTACACAAATGGTTCACAGCAGCATGAAATGAAAAAATCTACCTTCTGTGCTTTTGCCCAACATTACTTCTCTCCTATTGTGTCCCCATTATCATGTATTTTCTTATTATTTTTGTGATATGTGCCTTATCTTTTATACCATTGTTATCGCTGAAATTTTACTAATGAATATTCATGTATTTTGAAAGTTGAATCTGCATAGAAAATGAGTTAACGTAGAAAATTAATACACATGTACCTACTTGAATGACCACCAATAATCACGAAGTGTACTTGCTAAAAGCTTATTCATGTCAAATGTTGAGCTTATATTTGAATTGATGTAGTAGTATGTCATATTAATGGTTGTGTATTATGTATTTGCTTTATTAATCATAGGCCTAAATTTAGCGAGGTATTAGGCCTAGTTACATGGCCTCATGTCAAGTTGCATTGCTTAGATGAATCATAAAATGGCTGCTTAGAGAATTAAATTGTGACTTCCCACTTAGTTGACCAAATGCTAGTAGCTGATTTTTTTTTCCCATGAGAACTGCCTGCTAGAAACTGTTGTACTAGCTATAGATACTTTGTATAACTTAGTGTGTGTAAAGGCAAGGTTCTCAGGAGTGGACAATGGAAGCACTGACTGAAGTTTAAGCCAAAACAATATTGATACCTGACGAGCACAACAACGGGAACAGGAGAAGACGAGCCAGTCATCAACATGTGAACACTAGGTTTAGTAAATTCTTAGATTTGAGGTTCTACTTTCATTGGACCAAACGTAAACGTACAATTCTTGGACCAATAGCAACGTGGGAAGTAGCTCAAGGGAATCCAACATAGCCAGACTGTACTGAGAGGAGAAAGGCCATTCACTCATTTTTCCTAACTATCTTGAGAGGATAATTATTATTCCTTCTGAACTGAAGGATCGAAGTATGAAGAGATATTTTCTATCTTGAACTATTTGGCTGACCGAACAAGATGTCCACTTGACTAAGACTGCTATCTCTTGCTGAACCATACTGAGGCAAGGTAGAAGACGATGTTACTGATTATTATGCCTATTTGCTTTTGTCCTTAGGTACCAACCGCTTATTTTGATAGAGCCATTGACAGATGTATTCCAAATATGTGTTGACTAAATTATTTTGCATGAAGCCCAAACATGCTATTCTAATCAGAAGGATACCCATGGATGATGCTTGCTAAAGATTTACAACAGTTAATGTCTTTTCTTATTTCTTGCTATTGATTTGTACTGTAACTTTAGAATGCATAGTTGTCCAAGCTTTGATTAAATTGCCATTCTTTAGGGGATTTTGTCAACCAGTATAGTTTCTATGTTTATCATTTGATTTTGAGACTAAGTTACTTGACATGAGCATTGTTAATATAGGGAAATAAACATTCTAACTTTTACATAAAGGTGTGGTTATTCATGGCCAAGGGGTCATGGTGCGCCAAAATTGTTGACTCCCAAGATTATTTGTGTTATTGATTGGTGTTGCTATTGATTTGTTTTAAGATTGGGCCTTGGGTGGGAAGTACTCTAGGCACAGTCAAAAGATCTATAGAACCTCTAACGCGTCCCTTTATAATCTAACGATAAGAAACCAAATAAGGTCAGATGCACTAACAGTGATGGTAGCAGAGTATAATGGTTAGTCTCCTTAAGAGCCCATCATAAAGGCCGGGTTTTCAGATTCGATGATACAAAGTGGAGAGAAAATATATCCTTAAATACCTAGGATGACTTTCCTAGAACCTTGGAGATTGCCAATGATTGTTTGAGGATGCTCTCGGTGTTCTATTGTCAGGGTGAATGAAGTAGGTTTTGAGCTTGCACAGCTTCTGCAGATCGCACATGAATTGTGATGTTTGTGAGGGTTTTAGGGACTTTGGTACTCCAAATTAAGTTGTAGAAGGGGTTTGCGTACTCTGAAGTGTTAGAGTAGGGAAGTCGTCAAACTTCACATGTGTGTGGCGCTTTGTGCTAAAAGAAAATCTCCACATGGTTGTTGGTATATGGACTCTGCATGGTCTAAGACTATGGAGTATATTGAAAAGTGCATGAGACACTTGGTTTTTGTTGTAATTTGTCTGGTTTAATAGGTCGATTGGGTGTGGTCAACAAGTCAGAGTGTGAGTCAAAGTGAGTGAAATAATTGTTCGACTGAGATCTGGCGAGTCCTATGTGCACCCACTTATCAGTTGAGAGTAAATTTTGCGAGTCGAATTTTGCCTGCAAATCAGGGAAACTGAGAAAGAAGGAGTAGCTGCTAGAGCGAAAGGCTGTCAGTGAAAATCCGTAAGGTTTCTGAAGCGATTGTGTTTCCCTACGTGTAGTAAATGGACAAATTGGGTTTTGATTTTGTTTACTGCTTGCAATAAATCTGCATTAGTTGAGTGTGAATCTGAGTTTGTGAGGACAAGCCGCAAGATTTTGTCAGCCGCTGTACGTGTGAGTATGACGTTATTGGCTCCGCGCTGGGATAGGTTGGTTAGAGAAAAAGGTCGCACACGGATTGGCAGGCAACCGTGAAGTGCAATTGGCGGAGAAGGTTGGTGAAAAAGATTCTGGTATTAAACGTCACTTCCTGATTGTATTTAAATTAATATAGACATAGCAGAAATGACATTTTTCAAAGCTTTAAAGAGTACCTTAAGGGAAGATACTTATATTACAAGAAGTATAGGGGATATGACACCACCCGAAGGTACACCAGCTTACATAGTAATAGAAGAAAAGGGTGCTGCCCCATGTCTTTGGCTGAAACAATGAGGCAACGTGACAGAGAGATGGGAATTTGGCGTTTCCTGCCCATGGAATATTTAATTTGAGGAGTTTAGATAATTTGAAGAGGGTGCAATACAATTTGAAACCTCCTCTGAGACCAGCACAATTGTAGGCATTTGCAATCTGGGAGTTAGTGGCCAGACAGCAACAGAAACAGAAATTTGAAAGGAGAATGAGAAAGGCAGAAAAGACACTAGCGTAGGCTAGATAGGAGAGTGATTAGAAATGTTGAAGAACAAAGACTTTTAAGGGAATTAA
Source organism: Pleurodeles waltl (assembly GCF_031143425.1). Taxonomy (NCBI): domain Eukaryota; kingdom Metazoa; phylum Chordata; class Amphibia; order Caudata; family Salamandridae; genus Pleurodeles; species Pleurodeles waltl. Next base: position 779,620,484 of record NC_090440.1, on the reverse strand, counting down.
ATTATTTCCTGCAATTACACAGGACAGTGAGAGAGAAGAAAGGAAAGCTACCAGAAAGACAAACAGAAGTCCTCTGAGAGTAGGGAGCAGAGATCAAAAGAGTCTAGGCGATCTTTAACACTTGAGGAAGAATCAGATGATGATGAGTTCATTTTACAGTTACTGAGAAATCATCCCCCACCCTATGTAGCACAAGAGAGCGGTCTGAGCACACGTATGAATACTTTGGCACCGACTCCGGTTGACATGACGATGAATCCAGTTCAGATTAATCCTAGCCTGACACAGAGCCCAATGCAGAGCAGTCATAACCTACCTACTACTTCGGCAGCTCAAAATTCAATGCTACAAGCAAACGTACTGAGAATTTACCCTGATGCACCCATTGTGGAAACTGACACAAACTTTATGGTGCCAACATAACAGGTTTTCCCAAAAACCGACATTGGTTCAGGCAGAGCAAACTCCACTCTTACTGCCTCAAGTGCAGCCACAAGCAATGCCAAAGTACATTCCTATAGCAGGCACACAGACAGATATGTCCGTATTGATGAGTCAGAACCTGGAAATTATGCACCCACAGAATCCAAGCGTTAGACCAAGCCCTGATGCTGTGTCTGTCCCCGTCACCATTGGTCCAGTAATACCATTGTTTGCCCAGGGAAGTAACAGTGCAGGTGGACAGGGAATCCTGAGTCAGAATTCAATGAGGGGAGGACTTAATAAGAATACTCAATTAGTCTCTCCTGTGGGACACTTTTGCCGGGACTGGATCATTGTTTGACCTTAGTCAATTTGGAGTCCATCTGAATGCTGGAACCATTTCAAACATCAGTCATAGCCTGAAGTTGCCAACACCACAATAACCAAACTTAGCTGTACAGCCATTGCCAAATACTCAGCCCAAAAACATTTCACTGCAAGGTTTGACTGACCAACAATTGACTGAATGGTTGGATAAGCTGAATAGCTAGCAGAGTGCTCCTGGGGGAGAGGAGTACTTGAACTATACAAGACCGGGGATGGAAGCAAGTGAGTTTATTGAAGAACCATGGGTGTGTACAAACTTGAATCCTATACCAAAGCAAAATTGAGATACTTGTGCCTGAAAATTACAAGAGAAGCAAGCGAGATACATCAAAAACTAGCAAACTTAGCAGAGAAATACGGCATAGAAATAGAGAAAACAAAACACTTGAAGAGGAGTTAAAGGTTAGATTTCAACCTAAAGAATTTTGAACACATGAGATCTGCAGGGATAAAGGCACACCTAAGGGAGTGTCATGAACCATCACAGTTGCAATGTTTTGACTCCTGTGAAGTGTGAAAGAAAAGCAAAGTATCTGCAGGTCAAGAAGTATCCACAGTGGAAAAGGCGATGTCCTTATTGGCAGATAGTTTGTTGAGTTATATTACAAACATTACAAGGAAAGAACAGAGAAAGAAATCTAAGATGGCCGCCAGGTTGTTCAGGTACGAGTTTGCAGTTCTAGTGTTGGACTCCTGAGATTGAACTGTTAATATGCGCGCGCGGCTCAGGCGCCGTGCACTTCAACTGTGTTGTGACTGAAATCCAGGGGTGTTTTGAGAGAGCGCTTTACGTGAGGTAAAGGTTTCCAGCCAGGTCCTGCTGCGCAAATATTGCAAGGACCATTCAAGTAAGCCACATATAATACTATTGCAGTTTAAAAACTATGAAAGTTCCAACGTATTCAGCAGTGTTCATGAGAGTTTCCAGCTGGGTGCCACAACTCTTACATTGCAAGAACATTTCCAATAAGTCACAGACAATATTGTTAACTGTTTAAAGACGATTAAAGTTACAAGGTATTTAGCAGTGTCCTGAGAGTTTCTGGCTGGGCTCCACAACTTGAATATTGCAAGAAAATTTCCAATAAGCCACGGACAATATTGTTAACAGTTTGAAGAAGATAAAAGTTGAGAAATATTCAGAGGTATTTTCTGCAACACTCGTGAATGAACCTCACGGATACTGTTACCTGTAAAAGGTTCATAAGAAGACAGTCAATAAGAATCTCATCTTCATTAGTAACAAGACTATATTTAACTTCTCTCTATATATATATTGCAACAATTCTACACAGAGAAAGTGTAGGCATAAACAAACTCCTAACATATGCCTGCAAAGAGACAGAAAAACCCAACACAATCAGATTGACTATTACTTCAAACAAAAAGATCATCCTTATGTAACTTTATTTACTATTAACATTAACACGTATCATATGAGAGAGAGAGGCAAATTTATCAGAAATTCAGGTAAAGGGGGTTGAGATAATAGCAGAAGTAAACGTAACTAATTGTTAGTGAATGTTGAAGGATTGTAGAAAACAGTGTGTCCCTAGTAACTGTGGTTATAATCTTTCAGGTGCCGCTTCCAAGATAAATGGTGAAGAGTGAGTAATGAAGAAGCAGACCTCTGAGGCAGTCTCTCTTTATCCCATTCCCCTTTAACCCTCCAGGGTGCTCAAAACGGGGAACTCCATCTGTTGAGGATAGTCTGGGTTGGGACTGAGGATCTATCTTCTGCTCCTGCGGGAATCGAACCCCGGTACTGTGACAGGGAGTTACTTCAATGTGTCCAGACATGGAGAGCATTAGACAAGTGGGAAGGCAGATGGGTAAAGAAGAGAGATAAAAGAAAAAGGGATTGAGTGAATCTTACTGCGAATATGCAGTAGGTTGAGGATCTGGTAAAAAATTTACCAATGAGAGAAATTCCAGGAGGAAATTTTGTTTATGTTGTTTGGGGCAGAAGTGACATTCTGTCCTTTTCAAATGATTACCAGGTTGAAAGAAACCAGTAGAATAGTACCAGCAGACAGACAGGTTTGTTAAACTTGCAAAATGCCTGTGAGAAGATTTGAACACTCTACTAGAGATAGTAGTTCGAGCAGACTTATGGATTGAGTGCAAGAGGAGAGTAGATTGGCCAACAAAGGAACCTGAGAGATCCAATTACAGGTGAACCATCTCCCGAGGTGATGAAATACTACTATACAGTGATTGCATTTTTCAAAATGAGAATTTTGCTTAAAAACATTGACCGGCAGAGAAAAGACAGGAAGTGAAAGAATCAATAAATACATAGTATGAGAGATTGCTGAAGGCTTTTAGGCATTACAGTGGTCATTTTGTGTTCAGATTTGTGGAAGGATTGAGATCTGAAATTAGCCAGATGATTAAGAGTCATTTGAATTACTGGCAAGCGAAGCCATTTGATGAGGTATTGCAATATGAAAATACTGTAGTAACAAGATTGAGTTGAAACACAGAAAGTTGAAAGAAAAGGCAATGGTGATGCAGATCAGAGCGGCACGAACAGGGACACAGGACATTTTTCCACAGCAGCAGCAGGTGAATGTGGTATTTCAAAACGGGGCGAGAGGTAGCGGTCATGGAGGAATAAGAAACGGAAACTGTGGTCCGAATTTGGGTACTGTAGTGGTTCAGAATGATGTGTAGGGAATGAAGAGATTGTTGCTATGTCATGCTTGTGGAGGGATCGGACATTGGAAGCGGGAATGTCCAATGACGGTACAGGAAGGTGTTGTGCAGCAAACAAGTGACATCAATTTGTTCCGAAAAATGAGAGGACCAAGATTGATGGGTCACAATCCGAATTTTCAAAGTAATGTGAATCAAATGCAAAATTTTCAACCCATGCAATAGGTGCAAATGCCACGTGTGCAGATGACACAGTCACAGCCAATGTAACAGCAGGTTCAAATGGTACCTAGACAGCAAATCCAGATACTTCAAGCCCCAATTGAGCAGCAGCAGGTGATGCTTTCTCCACCGGTCATAGGTCACAGGTCAAATGTTTAACCAGAGTAATAACACAGTACACCAATTCTCGTTACACAGTGAGAATGGAATAACCAATGATTGGATGAGCGAAAGTTCGGACGAAGAGGAAAGTGTGCTTGCAGCTTCATTACAGGTAGATCAGAAGGGTTCATATGTGAATGGAAAAGTAATGGGTCAAAAAGTTTAATTCTTGGTTCCAAATCTGCCCCTTTCAGGGAAAACAGTTCAAATTGTAGGAGTAGCGAATCAGTATCTGACCAACCCAATTACAGAACCAGTTCAAGTTAAAATTGGCAAGTTTAAAGGATTACACAAATTCGTAGTCTGTGACTCAAGTTCGGTATCCCTCTTGGGAAGAGACTCAGGGGGTCATTCTGACCGCGGCGGACGGCGGTCGCCGCCCGCCAAGCGGTTCCCGACGAAAGACCGCTCCGCGGTCAAAAGACCGCAGCGGTCATTCTCGCTTTCCCACTGGGCCGGCGGGCGACCGCCGAAAGTCCGCCCGCCAGCCCAGCGGGAAACACCCTTCCCACGAGGACGCCGGCTCAGAATGGAGCCGGCGGAGTGGGAAGGTGCGACGGGTGCAGTTGCACCCGTCGTGAATTTCAGTGCCTGCAAAGCAGACAATGAAATTCTTCGTGGGGCCCTCTTACGGGGGCCCCTGCAGTGCCCATGCCATAGGCATGGGCACTGTAGGGGCCCCCAGGGGCCCCGCGGCACCCCCTACCGCCATCCTGTTCCTGGCGGGAGAACCGCCAGGAACCGGATGGCGGTAGGGGGTGTCAGAATCCCCATGGCGGCAGAGCGCGCTCCGCTGCCATGGAGGTTTCTCAAGGGCAGCGGGAAGTCGGCGGTACACCGCCGACTTTCCGTTTCTGGCCGCGGCTGAACCGCCGCGGACAGAATGCCCAGCGGTGCACCGCCAGCCTGTTGGCGGTGCTACCGCCGACATCCGCCATGGCGGTAATTACCGCCAGGGTCAGAATGACCCCCTCACTGTGTAAAACAAGATGCTTGATTACTTGATCAAATGATGGAATTGAAATACAAATGAACAGTGTTGATGAGGATGACCCAGCTCCAGAGACAGAGTGTGAGATGACAAATGAGGAGTAGCCTCTGATTAGTTTCTTTCTGGTTTTCACAGTGAAGGATCTTCCTTCTGACTTTCAGGGAACAGTTAAAGAGAGAGTGTGGGATTTGACAGGGAAAGACATTGGCCTGATAAAAGGAGTTGAGCCAGTTAAGGTTCCAGTGAAGTCGAACGCAATTTGTCCCCAGATTCCCCAGTACCATATGACACAGGACATTATTGAAAAGGTTGCTCCCATAATTGCAGAATTTCTGAACCAAGGGGTTTTGAAAGAAGTTTTGAGCACCCCATGTAAATCACCGATAATGGGATTGAGAAAGCTCTGAGGGAAAGTTCAGATTTTCCAGGATTTGAGAAAAATAAATAATATGGTGGTAAAAATTTGTCTCGTAGTGCCAAACGCAGCCTTGATTTTGTTTCAGATTCCATGTGATGCTGAATGGTTTACTGTTGTAGACTTGTCACAAGCATTCGTTTCTGTGCCTCTTCATGAGGATAGTCAATTTCTATTCTGTTTCAAGTTTTTAGATCGAGTTTACTGTTGGTGTAGAATTCCTCAATAGTTTTCAGGATCACCTTTCATATTCAACCAGATCTTGAAAAAGAACCTGGAGTCACTGGAAATGCCTTTACAATCGACATTGGGACAGTACATTGATGATTTGTTGATTGCATCCAAGACAAGGGAAGAGTGCAAATAAGACACGATTGCCTTACTGAACCATTTGGGAATTAATGGTCATAAACTAAATTACAATACTGTCAGAAAGAAGTGAAATATTTGGGTCACCAGGTTGAGAAGGAAATTAGGAAAATATCCATAGAAATGGTCACAGCCATATTGCACATGAGTCTCCCGGCCACCCAGAGAGATGTCAGGATGTTCTTGGGAATGGGAGGCTACCGTCGCCACTGGATTCCCAACTTTTCAGTCATCTCGAAGCTATTGCAGAAGCTGACTCATAAAAAGGTCACTGATCCTCTAGTGTTAGATCAAGTGTGTATGAATGCATTTTCTGAACTGAGAGAGAGTTTGTGCAAAGCCCAAGCTTTGGGAATGCCTGACTACACCAAACTTTCATGTTGTTTTGTCATGAGTGTGATGCATGTTCTTTGTCTGTTTTGACTCAAGTCCGTAGACATATAAACCGCCCAGTAGAATATTTTTCAGCAACTTTGGCCCCATTTGCTGCAGCTTTACTAGGCTGTTTGCGTTCAGTCGTTGCAGTTAAACAGAGCCTCGCACAGTGTGAAGCCACTGTGTTGAAACATCCCCTGACTATAATGGTCTCTCACTCCATTGGCTATTGAAGCTTTCCTTACACACACGAAGACGCAGTATTTGAAAGGTGCCAGGATGATTTGTTATGAAACGAGCATCCTGAGCTCCCCTTATGTGTCACTGAAAAGATATGCAGTGCTTAACCTTGCAACTTTACACCCCAATGAAAATGTTGAAATTGAAAAATTGGAAGATATTGAGCACGATTGTCTTGAAGTAACTGATCTGTGGCCAAAACCGAGACCTGATATTAGAGACAGCCAACTGCAAAAAAATTACCAAATTATCTTTGTGGATGGTTCCTGTTTAAGGGACAATACAGGATTACTGAGAGAAGGACATGCTTTTTGGACAATTTCTGTGAAACTTGAAGTGTCCTGGCTTTGAGGAGTATACTCCACACAAGTAGCGGGACTGGTAGCCCTTAGAGGAGCATGCTATTTTTCTGCACAGCTTAAAGTTACCATCTATAAGGATAGCCAATATGGATTTCAAATAGTGCATTACTTTGGCCAGTTGTGGTCTCAGAGAGGTTTCCTGACCTCTTCTGGTTCACCAGTAAGAAATGGTGAGAGAACTCAGGAGTTGTTGCAAGCTATCCAAATGCCCGAGAAGATTGCTGTGGTAAAATGCAGTGCACACCTGAAATCGCAAGATTTTGTGTCAATGGGAAATGAGTATATGGATCAAGTGGCACGGTTTTGTGCATTGGACTGTATATCGTTCAAGGATAAGGGGAATTGTTACCCGAGGAAGATGAGACTTGTCCAAGCTATGATTTACATGTCATAGATACATTGGAAAAGCTGAGGACATTGCAAAATAATGTTAAGAGGGAGGAGAAAAGGTCTTGGGCCAAAATGAAATGTGTACAACTGCAGGATGAATTGTGGATTTCAGAAGAAGGTCAGTTGTTACTGCCGAACAGTTTGTTGAAGAAGAAGTTACAAGTTTGATACTGAAAAGAGCATTGACAACAGGCCCATTGAAAGTAGATAAGTGGCTGGAGACACAAGCAAAGAGAAGAGAAGCAGTTACTGTGACAACTATCGAGGAGGAACTGGATACTACAACGAGAGAGGATCTGAGTGAAGGAGAGTTCAATGGAGACCCAAAGTTGAAAAGAAGGAGGATTGCAAGTCAACGGTACGCTGGTTCTGAATGGGCGTATGCAACAACACATGAATGGCAAAGAGAATTTTTGACTTTTTGTTTTGATCGAGACATTCCAGGTCAATATTTTGTCACTTGAAAGAAACAAATGAACTGAGCTGTTGAAACTATTGGCTGAGAGAAGTGCAAAGAAAAAGAGACTATTGAAAGTAATAGGAAAATGCTTTTTGATAACCTGATCTGACAAAATAACCTGATTTGACAAGCTGCTAAACCGATTTTTGACAAATCTACTGATTCTGACAAAAGGATCCTGGAAGTAAGACTGAAAGCTGTAAATAATTGCTGAAAGAAGACCGAAGATGTTGTTTTTGATTTCGCTGTGTAGTTATTATTTTTCTCTTCTACTTTCTAATTCTTTACAGATAATGAGTAACATTAGCCAGCAGGGTAGGACGAATAGGTGCTATACATACTTGAGTACTGGTTTGGCGATTGTGTGCATGATATTGTGCCTGAAATTGACTGTGAGAATGACTGATCTTGACAAGAGTAAAGCCAACAAAACTTCAGCTTTAGAGACAACTACCGCACTCACAGAAATACAGTTCAGGTTAGATGAGAAGTATCTGCACGTAGATAATGCACAAGGAGAACTTTCTTCTAATGTTTTCTATCGCTTATTGAGTGAGTATGTTAAGATGATGGATGCGAGAAATTGCTGTGTTTATACGCAGATTCCTTCTTCAGTCTAAGAAGGAGTTACCTGTCATAGTTTGCCCCTCACTTATGGGATAAGTTGTAGTCTGTAACTAACAAGATTCTATAACCAGGAGTACATCCAATACTTCAACTCCAATTTTGATGTTGTGTTTTTGTTTGTTCTTTTAATTAAGTATCAGAGTAGAGTAGCTAAGCAGAACAAATATAGAATTAGTGAGAGGATTCTTTGAGCCTACATTAACCTTTGGCACCATGTACGCTCACAGAAACAATCTAACATGCTTGCTTATACCACTAGAAAAGATTTTTTTAGATCAGACAGATAACAGGAGAAAGGCATAAAAGGAGAAGTTAGAGAAAGGCTTAGAAAAAAGGACTTTTAGGAACGATTATGCATTTAGTGAAATAAAATCACAAGGGAGGTTAGCTTTAGACGTGCAACACATAGGACAGCTTGTATATATATGCCTAAATCTAGTACGGATACATTGTTTGTGGGAACGAGTGAATGTAGACATGTGTTTTTGTTTCATAAACAGACATTCACGTTGAATGGACAGGATCCAGCGATTCCTGGAATATATTACATCTATGGGCCAAATGCTTGTTATCGTCTTCCGGGAGGTTGGTATGGCACATGTTACTTGGGGATAGTTTTCCCGAAGATATTTCAACTTGATGACTTGAAAAGATTACTGAAAATGACTGAGTTACATCACATTAAATAAAAGAGAGGGTTTCCTTTTAATATAGTGGAAGATATATTTGGAGCAATGATTCCTTCAGTAGGAGTTGTTCTGAATCATTTAAAGATTCGAAAATTGTCTACTATTGTGTATAACAAGTTGACAAATTTTCAGGAGCCATGATCCTAATGGGTACAGAAATATCTGCGGTAAGACCTATGACTCTTCAGAACCGCCTTGCGTTAGACATTCTTTTAGCAAAAGATGGCAGAGTGTGCAAAATGCTGTATTCAAAGCACTGTTGTTCTTATGTTCCTGATAATAGCAGATAAAATAGAAGCTTACTTACTAATTTGACTAAAAATAGTGCTGATTTAAAAGACCTGAAAGAACCAGGTGTCTGGGAGAAAGTTGGCAAGGGATTTGCTTCGTGGGAAATTGGCTCAGCAATTTTTGGAAAGGGATAATAATGAAAATAATACAAGGGAAATTGATTATTGTGATTTATCTAAACGGAGCATAGGGAAGATGTAAATTGTATGATGTGATTAAATCAAGAAAATTGAAAAATTATCAGAGGAGGGAAGACATGAAAAGGGAAAATTTGTTTAGGGAAAATTCAAGGAGGGAAGAAAGATTAAAAGGGATAGAGATGACAAATTTTAGCTGAAGCAGAAAATTTATGTGGTAAGATTTAAGTGTGATGACATATTTAGTCAGAGGACGGATTGTTTAGACTGAAATTTTACTAATGAATATTCAAGTATTCTGAATGTTGGATCTGCATAGAAAATGAGTTAAAGTAGAAATTTAATACACACATTTGAAAATGTGCCTACTTAAGTGACCAACAATAATCACAAAGTGTACTTATTATCAGCTTATTAATGTTGAGCTTATATTTAGATTAGTGTAGTAGTATAACGTATTATGTATTTGCTTTATTAATCATAGGCCTTAATTTAGCGAGGTCTTGGGCCTAGGTACACAGCCTCACGTCAAGTTGCTTTGCTTAGAGAAATCATAAAATGGCTGCTTAGAGAATTGTGATTTTCCACTACATTGACCAAATGCTAGTAGCTGAAATTCTTTCCCATGAGAACTGCCTGCTAGAAAATCTTGTACTAGCTATAGATACTTTGTATAATTTAGTGTGTATAAAGGCAAGGTTCCCAGGAGCGGACAATGGACGCTCTGACTGGAGCATAAGCTGATACAATATTGATACCTGATGAGCACAACGATGGGAACAGGAGAAGAGGAGCCAGTCATCGACATGGCAACACTGGGTTTAGTAAATTTTTAGATTTGAGGTTCTACTTTCATTGGTCTAAATGTAAACGTACAATTCTTGGACCAATAGCAATGTGGGAAGTAGTTTTAGGGAATCTAACTTAGCCAGACTGCACCTAGAGGAGAGAGGCCATTCTTCAAATTTTTCCTAATTGTCTGGAGAGGATAATTATTATTCCTTCTGAACTGTATGAAGAGACATTTTCTATCTTGACCTTAAATGCTGAATTCCAATGCTTTGCTGACAGAATAAGATGTCCGCTTGACAAAGACTGTTACCGCTTGCTGAACCATACTGAGGCAAGGTAGAAGACGCTGCTACTGATTATTATGCCTATTTGTCTTTGTCCTTTGTTACCAACTGCTAATTTTGACAGAGCCATGGTTAGATGTTTTCCAAATTTGTGTTGACTTAATTGTTTTGCATAAAGCCCAAACATGCTATTCTGATCAGAAGGTTAGTAAGGATACTCACGGATGATGCTTGATAAAGATAAACAACAGTTGATTTATTTTCTTTGCGAATCTAAACGTATGCCATTTCATATGCACAGTTATTCTTGCTATTGATTTGTACTGTAACTTTAGAATGCAGAGTGGTCCAAGCTTTGATTAGATTGAGGTTCTTTCTGAGATTTGGTCAACCAATGTTGTTTCTATTTGGTTATCATTTGATTTTGAGACTACGTTAGGTGACATTAGCATTGTTAATATAGGGAAATAAACTTTCTAACTTTTACATAAAGGTGTGGTTATTCATGGCCAAGGTGTCATGGTGCGTGGAACATATTGACTCCCAAGATTATTGATGTTATTGATTGGTATTGCTATTGATTTGTCTAACACGTCCCCTTATAATCTAACAATAAGAAACCAAATAAGGTCAGATGCCTAACACCTCCTACAGGAGAAATAAATTATCACAGACTCAGTGAATATTGTCAAACAGGACTGTACTCATAGCTATAAAGTAGCTGCCTGGAAATAAAGAAAAAGAGGATCTAGGTGCTGAAGAAAGCTAGGGACTCTTTCTATGGCCTTTAAAAAGGCTGAGATGTGTTGACCGATTCAGATGCAGGGCTAATAGGCAGTCCCATACATGAATTTAGTATAATTTTTAATCTTCTCTCTAGCCCTCCCTTAATTAATAAAAACTTCTGGGTTAGGGCTTAAGGATCTTTAGGCTTTCTAAACCTTAGATTCAATAAATAGAAACCCTAAAAGCAATCCCCAAAATGCCTGGAGGCCCGATCACCACTAGAACTTTCTCTGGTGAATGTGGCTTTGCCAATGATGCCAATGATGAAGCATGACACCTAGAGTGGTATGTGAGGCTGCATCTTTACATTTTTTTGTGAATCACTTTGGTCCTATTTTATACTGTGAGACATAAAATGGATCAGAAAGGGATCCCAGATGGTGGGTAATTTGATGTGAGACACCCTTTACGTAGCCTCTTTGAGACTGTCGTTTGCCATTGGTGTTCTTGAAGCTTTATATAGTTTCAACTCTCACTAAGAAATACAGGCAAATAGCACACACACATACATAAACATACTATTGCTTTAAAGTAGCCACCAATTGAAGATCAGATCCATTTTACATGTGCACACATACACTCTACGGTCTTCTTCACTCACATTCACTCCATCAAGGCAATGTCATTAGATAAAAGTACACAGATACAAATAAGCTGCATCCTCTCGCACACCCTTACATTGTCAAGGCCAACTAGAAAACAGACGTTATGATGTCTTACAGACGTCTCACAAACAATCAAAAGCACAATTTCATGCCCATGTTCTATTAGACAAGGTCTTCACAAGGAGATCATCACAGAAAAAAACTGAAGACATAGTGGTATCAAAAACGCACACACAGAATATCTCTCAGTAACGTGCAGAAAGAAATTTAACATCCACACTTCTTACATTTCGTGAACACCCACACCACACACACACATGCACATACACACATGAAACATAAATTAACACAAGTTGTGTACACAGGCCAAAAACGCACCATGAAAAAAAGGGTTTTGGGAAACTTGCTTTACATAAAACAAACATCCCCTGTGACCTGTGGAACACTAGAATGTATTAATGACATAATAACTTTGTTAGAAATGGGATCTTTGGTTGGCAGTCATGTTACCCCCTGTCCAAGCAAGAACTCTCACACTAGTAAGGGCAAAGGAGAAACATACCTGGTTAATCCCCATTCACCCCCTTGGCACCTTGTCACAAGCAGGTAGGCTTAACTGAGAAGCAATGTGTAAAGTATTTGTACCAACACATACAGTAATAGAGTCAAACACCACAAAATGGACACCACACCAGTTTATAAAAATAGGCAATATTTATCTAAATCAAACAAGACCAAATCCCCAAAAATCTAACATGCATAACTTAAAATGTGAATTTTCAAAAGAATAAGGGGGTTATTCTAACTTTGGAGGAGTGTTAATCCGTCCCAAAAGTGACGGTAAAGTGACGGATATACCACCAGCCGTATTACGAGTTCCATAGGATATAATGGACTCGTAATACGGCTGGTGGTAAATCCGTCACTTTTCCGTCACTTTTGGGACGGATTAACACCTCCTCCAAAGTTAGAATAACCCCCTAAGAGTCTTACTCCATAGAAAACAATGGAAACAATGATTTTTCACAAAGTACCAGATGAACGTCAAAAATAAAGCTATACGGGTGAGTATGCATCAGTAAAGGCAGAGATACATTGATTCCTTCCTCACAAAGGAGGCCATGCGTCATTTCTTCTCTGGTCAGCCATGTGCCATTTTTCTCCCCCCGCAAGAGAACGATGCGTCAATTTCAGGGCAGAGCACCTTGGATCCCCGAAGAGACGGGCAGGGACAATGCGTGGTGCTAGAAAACCGCGGTGCGTGGGGTTTGCGTTGTTATCAACAGCCACAAGCGGGTGTTGCGTGTCGTTTCTCCAGCCACTATGTGTCGATCTTCCAGATGCGATGCAGTGGAGCCTCGATTTTAGCCATGAAGCCGGCGACGTGTCATTTATCAGCCACGTTACAGATGGTTCTTCGAACATTTCCCCACATGGCATTCTGTGCGTGGATTTTCAGCTCTTGTTCTGCCAACTTCACCTTTCAAGGGCCCAGTGACTAGATAGGGCACCACTTGGCCGGGCGAAAGTCTCAGCAGAGAGTCCAGGTCCTGACAAAAAAAGTCTTTGATGGCCCTGAGACTTTAAAGCAAGAGGCAAGCTCATTTCAAGACCTTGGAGATTCTTCACAAGCAGGACTATACCACAAAGTCCAGTCTTCGTCCCCTTTCACAGGCAGAAGAAGCAACTGCAGGATAGCCCAACAAAGCACAGTCACAGGCAGGTGCAGGACTTCTCCTCAGTTCTTCAACTCTTCTCCTTGGCAGAGGTTCCTCTGGTTCCAGAAGTTATCTAATTTTCAGGGGTTTTGGGTCCAATACCTATACTCCTTTCTGCCTTTAAAGTGGGCATACTTCAAAGGAAAGTCTCTGTTGTTCACAATATCCTGCCTTGCTCAGGCCAGGCCCCAGACACACACCAGCGGGTTGGAGATGGCATTTGGAGAGGGCAGACACAGTCCATTCAGGTGTAAGAGACCACTCCTCCCTCCACTCTAGCACAGATGGCTCATTAGGATATGCAGGCTACACCCCAGCTCCCTTTGTCTCACTGTCAAGAGGGGATTCACAAGCAGCCCAACTGTCAAACTGACCCAGACAGGAAGTCCACAAACAGGCAGAGTCACAGAATGGTTTAAGCAAGAAAATGCCTACTTTCTAAAAGTGCCATTTTCAAACTAACAATCTAAATGTCATCTTCACTAAAAGATGTATTTTTAAATTGTGAGAACAGAGACCCCAAACTCAATTTTTCAACCTGCTCTCAAACAGAATCTCCAATTTAATACTATTTAAAGGCAGTCCCCATGTTAATCTATGGGAGAGATATGCCTTTCAACAGTGAAGACTGAATTTAGCAGTATTTCACTGTTAGGACATTTAACACACATCAGTACATATCCCACCTTTAACATACACTGCACGCTGCCCATGGGGCGACCTAGGGCCTACCTTAGGGGTGTCTTACATACACGAAAAGGGAAGGTTTAGGCCTGGAAAGGGGGTACACTTGCCAAAACCCGAATTGGCAGTTGAAAACTGCACACACAGACACTGCAGTCACAGGTCTGAGCCATAGTTACAGAGCTACTCATGTGGGTGGCACAACCAGTGCTACAGGCCCTCTAGAAGCATTTGATTTACAGGCCCTGAGCACCTCTAGTGAACTTTACTTAGGACTTACTAGTAACTCAAATATGCCAATCATGGATAAGCCAGTTACACATATATTTGACATAGGAGCACTTGCACTTTAGCACTGGTTAGTAGTGGTTAAGTGTCAGGAGTATCAAAAACAGCAAAGACAGAGCCCAGCACACATCAACAACCTGGGAAGCAGAGGCAAAAGGTTAGAGGAGACCATGCCAAAGATGCCACGTCTAACAAACTTATTGACTGAGTTGTCCTATTTGGGGCAAATCCTTTCATTGTTAGATAATTGGTTGAGCGCTACCCACAGGAAGCCTCAAGCAAACCTAGTCATTTACATTTAAGGCAAAATAACAAAAGGTTTTGTAAAATATCTCTTATCTGCACTTTAAGCACAACAAATCAACCCTCACTAGCAGATCTTACTCTAAACACACCTCATCAAAATAATTCAGTATAGTCCAGATACTTCATGCAGATCATAATAATACACTGCTCAAAACCACAAACTTGCATAAATTAAGCAAATCTAATTAAGGAAGTCTGGGAAACCAAGAGTGTGGATTTGCACATGGCTGCAGATATATACTTTCATAGGCGAAGTTAAGATCACTTATGCAATATACTTTTAAAATATGTTTGGTGCTCGAGTGTAATTTCACAATGCATCTAGCATATGGAGTCATCTGTATCTCTCTTTTGTCAATGCATAGTGCTTCCCATCCGGTGCTTTACAATTTCTCCCAAAAATCATTTTACAAATTCTGATATTAGAATTATGAAGTACTTGTATTGACACTGCACTGCCTGACGCTTAAAGTCGATTAGTTAGTTAAAGTTTAATGAACAATGTCTTCCAAAAGTTTCACTTCTCATTTGTAGAATACACTTTGTTCCTTTTGCTGCCAAGAGTCCTGGTGTCAAGGAGCGCACACTTCCACCATTATGCTGCAGGTGATTTGTCTTCGTGGTGTTCGCTTCAGATGTAACAGCTTTTGACTTTGTTTAATATCTGTACCATAACAATATTTCAGAATGACTAAATGTCAAGCACAATGCTAGAAAGAGAAATGCCCGCTGCTGGGACAGCTCATTTTTGAGAGCTTGATTCATGTGCTGTGTATGTTCTTTCATACAAGCATCAAATGGGAGCACATTGTCAGGAGGGCTCCAGGCTCAGAAGGAGAAGCATGGATCGTTCATCTTGATGTTTACAACAGACCTGGGGGACATTCTGAGCAGTTAATAATGATAATCCAGTGTGTGATCATGAAATCTCGTGACAGACGCTTTTGCAGGAGGGTTGTGGTTTTGATAACCTGAATTTTCAGTGTGGACATCTCTAGAGGTTACTAAGTTAATGAAGGAATAGAAGAAGAACAGTGGTGACCCCTGAGTACCAGCACGTGGTGCATTTTCTAACAATGAATTGTATTGTTGCTTCACATGAGCAGTGTACAATGAGAACCCAGTCGCAGTCTGCAAAGAACAGCATTTTCTCTGTTTCTGTTCATAAAGGAAAAGAACTACGGCGGTAACGGTACATTGAAGGAAGTAGTTTAGCCTGCCTTGATGTAAACAGCAGGTGTGTTCCTCAAATAGCAAGAAGCAGCTGTTTCTGTTTTTAAATGCACACAACGCAGCAGTCCTAGACATCCTTGCTTCTTTATATATCGCCCTTGTGTTGTGCAAAGGCATTCAGTACAAATGAGTGCACTGTTTCTAACTTCGTCAGAACAATATTACAGGGTGAGCAGAGTCAATGTAAACTAAATCAGGAGTCTCCTTGGCTCACTCAGCCCTGACCTGGCAATTCGAATTGAATCAAATTTTTGAAAAAGATCTCAGCACAACGAAAGGCAAAATAAGGTCGCTACATCTCTATAGTATTCACCTTTTCATTTCTGGTTTTGTGAATTACGAGCATTGTGCATCAACATTCAGAGTGACCTTCCCCTGGCCTGGGTACTGTCATTCCTCTCTCACTTCACATATTTCTGCTGATTAGCACTCAGTACCTTCACGTAGCTCTTCATGGATGGAATGTAGAAGCAGACTTGTTACCATTATGCTTCATCAATAAAAGGTGTTTGGCAAATTCACCCATAACCAGCCAGTTTCAATGTTTGTTCTCTATAGACCTGTTTTCCTGTACCTCCCACATTATCAGTGTGTGACAGTTTTAAGGATATGGACTTTTAATTAATGTACTATCCCATAGTTGCGTTAGTAAATGATAAACACAGCAGCTACAATTCAATACATACAGATAGTAATTCCCGAAATCCATGACTTCATTGGGCCGTAAAAGTCATAGACACTGGAAAGGGTTTAGTCTTTCCGGAAAAGCGGCCATGTTGGCTTCTACACGGAATGACCTGCACTGACCTCAGAGGTATCATCACACCAACATTTCTTGACCAACTAGAGTTGTTGCCACTGGATTGGTCTGTGGTCATCAGCTTCTTGAAACAGTATGCCATCCACACCTCAACCATAGACTGGTACGACTCATTCCTGAGTGACAGATACCAATCTGAGCCTATCTCTCGGCCTTTCACATCCATCACCTTCAGTATCACACAACAATTTCCCATGACTTCTATTCTCGTTTACCAATGTTCAGGCTTCAGAATGGCTCATCAATTACTGTGGCAAACACTTCCATTGATTTGCTGTCAAAATGTTCAGGCGTCGTTCCCTAAACCAGACCTCTTTCCTAATTTCATTTCTGTCACTTCATGACAGCAATAGGAACCGAATTGTTTCTTATTAGCTAACTATAAACATAAAAGAGTAAAAATTCAATAAATAGCTGTTTTTTTCGGGGGCGGGGGAGGCGCACCGAGAGTGTTAGGAAAGTCTTGATTTTTATTTCCCAGGTACCTCCTGTAAATTATCATGCTCGTGCATCTTAATGGAAAACTTTACTACTCCAAATTCATGTCTTCCTAGTCACAGTCTCTCCAACTCTCCCTCAGAGGGACGCACCACCTCTGCTCTTCCATGCAAAACGCTCCTTTCTAACAGTAATGCATTGAAACCAGCACAGAACTGAAGTGCCATCCCAAAGAGCCACATGCAGGCCTATCCAAGCCAGAGAAGGAACCCAAAAAGAAGCGCACATGGTCTAGCCTGATAATTGCATGTAGAGACAATGCAAACTTGACACTGACACCAAGGATCAGGAGATGGCTGGAGGGTTTGACTGAATACAATATCCAAGTGGAGCATTTTTCCAGATGGGCAGAATTTGGCAGCAGATTACCTGTCCAGACTACATATAGAATACTGGATATAATGGCAGAGCCAGAGTGGGAACCCAAAGAAGCCCTCACAAATTTTGTCAGACCAGCCTCTGTGTGGTGCATAGAGAGTGGGCTCAGTGAGCGAGACTAACCACTAAAAGGGGGGTGGGGAAGTCCTCCAAAAGATTTGGGGAAAGAAATGGCAAAAAGGGCACCTTTACAACACATTTTTCATTATATATTCAATTGTACTAGCTTCTAAGTCATAGTAAGTGATTACCATACAGTGCACCATGATACCCAGTCATACCCATATACATTTTACAGAGAACACAAACAAATAAGATATCAAGCATAAAACATGAATTAAAATATAACATACATGCACATATTCACTGTTAAGTTCAGCCAAGAAGCTGAGAACTAAATGAAAGACTGTTTTTTGGGATGTTAGCATCCTCCACCCCAATGTGCCGCTCGGTAGGGCTTGCTTTAGTGCTGAGGAGTCTGGTGCAACAATATTTTGGGCACCACCACGTTACCAACGGTAAAGATAAGGTGTAGGATTCAAATATCATCCATACTGGCTTCACTTATTATAATTTATCCCTACCCAAACAAATCCTTTTTAGCAACATTAGAATAATGAAAGACTGGGGAAAAAATGCAACTTTCCAATCTGTATTGTGCAGTTTGCATGCAGCTCTTTGATGGCAGTTCATAGTCACTGTAATATATTATGATTGTAACTTATGAACTGCAAGTAACAAAAGGATCTCTGTGACAAAAGAAGGATCCCACTGAGCTATCTGCATAAAAAAGAGTTCTGTGATCTGCGTGGCACAATTCTTGACAGTGGGCATATTAACTCTCTGTACTACCTCTGATGAGTCAAATCTGCCACTAGGCAAAACTCCAATCCCTCTCAAATAAGAACGTTATCCACCAGTGTTATCTTGACTTTTTTATTGTTGTGTGAAAACTGCTGGATAGAAAAGGAATTTGCCAGCAAATGCTTTTAAACCCATAGCAATTTGCAAAACACAGTGCCCCCAGCTCAGTGCTAAATGGACTCCCAGTAACAAAACTGGCCCCAGGGAGA
The DNA here is from genome assembly GCF_031143425.1 of Pleurodeles waltl. NCBI lineage: Eukaryota > Metazoa > Chordata > Amphibia > Caudata > Salamandridae > Pleurodeles > Pleurodeles waltl. The sequence goes on along the minus strand of NC_090440.1, from coordinate 779,601,821 downwards.
CCTAATAAGCACATCCCAATGCTTCCAACTCAGTAACTTTATGGTCTTTTTTCTATATGTAAAAAAGGGAGGATTCCATGTTCTAAGGTTGAGAAGTGGTTGTGTAAGGAGGGAAGAGAACTGTGTGTTGGATGCTGGGGCCATTGTGACCAGAAGAGAAACATATCAGAAGAGCTACAAAGCCAGATATGTCAGTAATTTTTGCACGGAAAATGATAGATATATGGTGGGAGACACGATTTTGTTGATTAAAACTGGGTTGGTTGAAAAGTGGCAAGTCTAAATTTATGGGACATTGGTGTATATTGTTATATTTAATTTAGGAGCAATGTGCAATACTCATTTGAAATTTCCAGTTCTGCCTACAGCATTAGCTGCAGAGCAGTGAGGCTGATAGAACCCTTTTGTGGCAATAGTTTGCAGGGAGCATACCTGCAGGAGTATATGGTTTTGCATTGGTGGCCATGCACGCGGATAATATGACAATTTTCTTTCAAGACAGCAGGGCAGACGTTGAGAGGATGATGCCTCTGCTGGACATATTTGGGGCCCTGTTGGGCCTATATGCAAACTGGAGACACATGGGCCTTTCCAGTGGATGCGAGCAACATCGCCCCCTACTTATTTGGAAGTCAGCATCATCGAGTGGAGCTCACACACATTCTGGGTTTCCAAGGGTATGAGTTTACCACAACAATGCAATTATCCTGGAGGGCAACCTTAAAGTGGAACTATGTGCTCTCAAGAGTAACATCTCATTCCGGGAAGCTCTGCTGAACTCAGTGATGGGTCACACAGCATTGTCCAAAATGATTATGCTCCCAAAATTGCTCTACTACTTTGTGAATCTGATGATGCAGATTAAACTTCAGTGGTTACAGGATCGGGATGCTCTGCTGGGGCACTTCATCTGGGGCATGCATCGGCACAGGGTAAACACAAGAAACCTGAAGGTGCCCATAGCAGACGGTGGCTGAGGGGAACCTGATTTTGAATTGTATTATTTGGCATCTCAAGTGCAATGGTTGTCCCACTGGCTGGAAGGGAAGCATGGGGGAACTGGCACAGATGGAGGGTAGTGATATGATCAACGCGCTGACATCCCACTCTGAGAGCACAATCTTAAGCCCCTGCCAACTCTCCAAACTGGTGAATGAGGCTATCAAATGCTGGCATAGATGTATATTTAAAACCATGGCAGTACAGCTATACGTGCAGCCAATATCCCAGCTTGGTCTATTATGGGACAAGTCCCCAAAATGGGCAGACCACCTACACTGATGGGAGGGTGCCAGTTCTCATACAATAGGAGACTTACTAAGACAGGAAATAACTGACAATGTAAAAAATGGTGGCTGATCTGCAACTACGACAAACTAACATACAGCGAGCTCCACAAGACCATCAAAGACATGTGGGGATTAGAAGATGGTGAACTACAGACTCACAAAATGTAACATCTGCTGTTCAAGATGGGGTAGAACAGTAAATTGATCTTCTGGTTTTACAAATCCCTAATACACATGACTAGGCCCATTCTTGTCTTCTGGGTAAGTATGATGGAAATTTGTTGGATCCTGAAAGACTGCGTAGAATGATGACGTACGTTTTAAAATGTTGTGAAGTGAATGTAGGTTTAGAATGTTGAGATGATGGTTAAACGCTGAAGAATAAAGATGTGTAATACATAGCTCTGTGTGTGGTGTATTAATTGAAAGGTACCCCAGCTGGGGAGGATGCTACAACTGGTGACGAGATGGGGGATAAGTAACCTGATGATCAACAGTGCTCTCCCAGAGAGCTTGCTGTGGTCCAAGCAAACTGTTCATGTGTGCCACGTCTGCTTTCTTCAAAATGCTTAATTGACTGTTGCATATGTGGAGTCAAAGTGCAACTCCAGCCAGTGTGAAGCATTTGAAGATAAAGAAAGCTTCATTGAGAAGTCGACACATCTTTGGTCAAAAGCTGTGATCAAAGCCTTTCAGAAAGGTTCTGAACTACTACGTAATATAAAGCTATCAAGTGCATGGAGTGATAATGCTAAAGGAGACCAAACACAGGTACAGAAAAGAAGGCTAGCTGGAAGAACGATTGGTAATGAAGCACATAGTAGTTACATTTCCCTGAGCTTGGAAAAGAAGAGCTTTATGATCACAGGGGAAGGTGAGGAGACCCAAGAAGAAGCACAAAGTTTGTGCTTACAGAGCTGTCCAATACTTAAAGCAGCACACCACCAAAGATGCTAAGTGGTGGCACAGCACAAATCCAGAAGTCTCCAGAAAGTAAAGAGCCCACAGGCTGTTATAGATGACCCAGAAAACAACATGCCACTACACTTCAGAGATGGTGTACATAAACCAATTGATCAAGATCACCAGCTGTAGAGAGCGCCAGCTTCAGTGTTAGTCTATCCTGTGAACAGTTATAATGCTGCTGTTTTTCTAAAACCACCACCACCCTTTAGTACTGCCGAAAAGCAGAATATTGGCAATAGATGAAATACTTGAATTGAGGCATTTGATGATTTAATTGATGCACTAGAAGAAACAGATAATAAAAAGATTATCAAATACCTTAAGAATCTTGCTGGGGATGTTGTAAATGAAGTAATGAAGAAAATGCAGTGAACTGATGAAATTATGTACTGTAAAATTAAAGAAGCCTTGGCTCTCAAGTTCAATCTAGTGCTGAATACAAATTACGAAATGTACATCTTCAATCAAGAGCAACAAAGAATTGGTGAAACCATAGATGAACTTGTTGAGAGACTGAGTACACTCATAAAACACTGCAGATTCAATGTGTTTAATTACAAGGAAGCAATATGTCTCAGAGTTATTAATAGATGCTTGTCAGATTCATTCAGATGACGAATGGTGGAAGAAACTCTTAGTCTGGAGTAAGTTCTCATGGCTACCAGAGCTGAAGAACGTGCTGATCGACAAGCTGCTGATATGGAGGCCAGAGATGCCCAATGTGAGTTAGTCGTGAACATGAAAAGCAAACAGACACACAAAGCTGAGCGACATAAGGTGATGTCTCCTTGGAAAAAGAAGTTATGTTTCAGATGTGGATTGTCATTTCCATATGAAGGCAAATGCCCCACCGTTTGATGGATATACAATGGCTGTGGTAAGGAGAACCATTTTACAATGGTTTGCAAGCAAAAGAAAAAGTGCGTCATGGGCAAGAAGACAAAATGGCTGACAGAATGTTCCAGAAACGTCGTTCGACGGGCACCCACAAGGCCAAGCTGCAACATCAGTTGAGACAAATCGACACCCAACTAAGTCAATTGTCATCTAAATCATTGTCAAAAAGTTTGTCAGTATCGAATGAAAGTGAGGAAGATGATTGTGCAATGTCAATGTTTACCTCAGAGAAATGTGCACATGTTGTACTGGCTGGATGTGAACAGAAATACTAGTCAAACAAAAGTCAACCCGAGGAAGCACCCAAGTCATTTAAACATTGTCCAAAGATTAAACTGAAAATTAATGATTGTGCAATACCTTTTATCACCGACAGTGATGCATTAATAAATATTATGCTTGAGGAGAAATATAAAGAATTATCTCCATTACCACAACGGACGCCATCAAAAACAACAGTGTACACATGGGCTGCATCAATGCCTTTGAAAAGTGAAGGTTCATTCGTGGCGACTAAAAAGCACAAGAAGACAAAAGTACAAGCACCCACTCAAGTACTTCAAGGTACAGCGCCAAGTGTCCACCTACTCAGTTTCAGCACAGCTGCTGACATGGGACAGATATGAGTTAACTACAATATGAATGCTCACCACAAAAAAGTAAGTCAGTTCCCTTCATTATTTCATGGGCTAGGAAAACTTAAGGCTATGAAAGTGCACTTGCATATCAATGGTGATGTTCACCCTGGTGCTCAAAGACACAAAAGAATTGCATTTCATTTACAAGAAGTTGTTGAAAAGGAACTTGAGCCATTACTTAAGCATGATATTATATAGTGTTCTACTGGTCTGACACCATGGGTTTCGATTTCTCCTATAGTGTAGTACCCAAAAAGGACAGTGAAAGAGCTGTATGCATCTGCATGGATATGTGTCAAGCAAACAAGGCATGAAAGAGAACGACATCCAGGTCACACATTGCTGACAGGATACCACAATTGAACAATGAGAAAGTCTTTTATCGCCTTGATTTAAACAAAGGACATATATTGGTCTGGTTTGATACAAAAGACTGAGTTTTGGTGTGTCATCAGCTGCTGAGATTTTTCGAATTGTCATTAGTCATATCATACAATTTGTTGTAAATACTTTCAACTATAACGATCACATATTGGTTTTCAGAGCTACACAGAAGGAACATGACAAAGTGCTGAGGCAAGTGTGTTATTTACGTGTTGATGCAGATTTAACACTACATGCTGAGAAATGTGAATTCCACAAGACAAAGCTAAAGTTCTTTAGCCACAGCTTTTCTGATGGTGGCATGACACCCTATCCAGCTAAAGTGCAAGTGTTGTCAATTGCTAGTCTCCCGCAAGATGTTTCCATGTTACGTTCATTCCTTGGCATGACCAGTTACTGTCCCAGATATACGAGACTTTGCCACTGTGAGAGAGCTGACGAAAAATAACGCTTCATAGAGCAAAGTTTTAAAAGATTTAAGCAAGCTATTAAAACACTACTGAAATGGTTTATTTTGATCCAAAGCTGGATACTGAAGTTGTTGCTGATGCTAGTTCAGCCAGTTTAGGTGCTATTATTGCACAACACAATGGACAGCCAAATGCTGTGGCCTATGCAGGTAAAAGTTTGTCCCAGACTGAATGTGCTTATTCGCAGTCTAAAAAAGAAAGTTTAGCAGTGGTGTGGGCTTGTGAACATTTCCATGTGTTCCTGTATAGAAAACCTTTCATGCTTCTGACAGATGATCAAGCATTGCTGACCATCTGTGGCAATCGAATGAACTGGTGGGGTCTATGATTGCAAGAGTAAAACTACAAAATTGTGCATCATCCAAGGAAAGATCAAAACCCTGCTGACTACTTTTCAAGACTGCCTATACATTGTCAAGGTACCCCATCTAAGACTGCTCAAGCCTGCATAAATTTAATTGTAAATCAAACAAACCAGTTGCCATTTCGTTGGAAGAAATTGTCACTGCTAGACAGTGACATGTTAAATTAATTCATTGAGTTGACAAACCCGACCTCTTACCACTGACAGTGAGTATCAGAAGCACAAAAAGTCAAAGATGAACTGTCCATGACACAAGAAGGAATTATCCTGAGGAGTTCAAGAATTGTCTTTACAGAGAGTCTGCAACAGCAAGTGATTGATGTGGCCCATAAAGGACAATGTGGAATCATTGCCACTAAAAGAGCTCTCCAAGGGGGCGTGTTCTGGCCGCGATCCATGATGGCTGCCTGAGAGCCAAGCTCCACATGGCGGCGGGCCACGCGGCGGTGGCGGCGGTGCTGGAGGCGCACCAGAGGACCCCCGAACGCAGCGGAGTCCGGCGTAGTGGTCGGAGACAGCGAGCAGCCGACATCTGTGACGCGGGGGTAGCGCCCTCCCCAGAGACGCTGGGCAGAGCGAGGGGAGCAGGCTCGAGGCCTACGGCAGGCCTCTGAGCCACGTCCTTGAGTGCGGAGTCACCTCGTCACGGAGTGACGCGTCCCCCGCTGGAGCCCGAGGCAGAGGGGTGCGCTCTCCGCCCCTGCCTACACCTTGGCGGCGGCTCGTCTGCAGCCCCCAGAGCCGAACAACAGGAGGTGGCCCGGCGCTAATAACACGCCTCCCAGTGCCTCCTCAATCCCCCCCTTTTTTGCCGGGGGCGACGGGATCGGCAACAAGAGGCCTCGCCATCAGCATAGCGCAACGGACGGCTGCCCCCACCCCCCAGCCTTACCTGCTTCAGAGGAGGCCCCCTTAGAAACGGCAGAGGCCCCAGGGAAGACGGAGGAGCGAGGGCTGAGTCGGTGAGCCAGAGAGGATGAGAGACACAAGGAGGTGAGGGTGGTGGATGAGTGAGAGAGAGGCCAGCAGAGAGGAAAGAGAGAGAGAAATATAACAACGTACAGAGAGGGGAGGAAAGCGACGGGAAGAGGAGAAGGCAAAGAGCAAAGGAGTAAACGCCACCTAATAAGAAGAGAGGCAAGTACAGGAGGGGGAAGGAGTAAGGAATAAAAAGAAAAAAAAGGAGAGAAAAAAAAAGAGGAAGGAAAACGAACAATATAAATATAACAACAAAAGGAGCAATATTACACTAACAGAAAAAGTGAAAAGTCACTGTTGACTCCAACAAAGCTAGAACTAACGAGAGCAAAGAGGGCCAGGAGTAACAACGGGCCTCGGCTCCAAAGCAACTCCTCTCTCCACAGACCCACGGACCCCTAAGCTAACACGTGAGAGACCAGCAAGAAACTTCACCCCCACGTGGTCCGGACACATCCCTGTGGGACGCTGAACGTTATAGAGCCAACACTAGGATCCTTCCCCTCGTACACACCAATAACAGCCTTCTCCAGGAGGCCGCTTGGAGAGGTACTCACTTGAACTCATCAATTACTCTGAGTCCTCCTCACCCCCCCTCCGCCACCCTCTCTCCTCTGCTGCCCACATGCCCATGCTGATCGTCTCACTGTGACACAGACGGGCACCCCCTCGGATCCCCATCTGTACGGATAAACCCGCAATGCCCAGAGGCAAGATGGGGGGTAAAGTACCGGGTAAGCCTGCCTGCCAAATACTCTTCTCTGAAGCCCTGCGCCAACACAAACACCCTTCCACTGCGGACTCTCCACCCCCCTCACATGACACCATGTCACAAGACGCTCAAGGAGTATCAATGGATCGCATACTGCAGGAGATATCGGCAGTAGGTCACAAACTGGAAGGTATGGACAATGCCATGACGGCATTAACAGCGGAAACGAGATCCATGTGCCTGGAAATAGCGGGCTTCCAGTCACAAATTTCCGGACTGGACCATCGAGTAGCGGCTGTGGGAAGTCAAGTGGCCTTACAGACTGACAGAGATCAGGAACTCTGGTACCTTCGCAGCAAGTTAACCGACCTTGAGGACAGAAGCCGCAGAAACAACGTCCGTTTCCTTGGATTTCCGGAAGGAGTTGAGGGTACATATATCCTCTCTTACTTGCAAGACACGCTCCCCAAACTAGCTGACATAACATTCAACCCCCCTCTGGAATTTCAAAGAGCGCATAGACTTGGTCTAAAGAGACAAAACGGAAAATACCGCCCTCGCCCAATCATAGCCTGCTTCCTCCGACACGGGCAGGTCCGCCAACTATTACAGATGTCCCGAAGGCAAGGCCCACTCCGGCTCGGTCCCCTTGAATTCCGCCTTTCAGTGGTCTTCTCCAAAGAAACAGCAGACCGAAGAACAGCCTTTCTTTCTCTTCGTCCTCGCCTTCTCCATTTGGATGTTAAATTCGGCCTCTTCGAGCCAGCCAGGATGTGGTTACTAAGAACGGAGAGTCACGAACCTTCTATGACCCAGAGGACCTGAAATCATTCCTAGAGGGGCTGCATGACCCGACACAACCCATGGAATCAGCAACCCCCCCCAAGACACACAGAACCAAACCAGGGGAATGGGCCAACCGGAAATTGCTCTGGACACCGACGGAAGACCCACTACAGACCCTCAAACCAGGGGCAGAGACCTGGAGGGATTAACGAAAAGCTTTGATGATGGGCCAAGACCTGCAGGCGGTGGCGATGCACACAAAGCTGTCAGACAGAGACAAGTCCCGATCCCCTCTGAAACCCTAGGTGCCCGCCACCTGAAACCAACATGGGTACGGTTTTCCTACAAGCCCTTGATATCAACAACCACAGACTGTCATAGAAACGTTGCAGGAAACACAGGAACTTTATGACGAAGGAGTCCTGACACAGAGAAGTGATGAGTACTCTTTTTCATGTATACTCTTCAGACATTGTACCACTGAGAACCACCTCCCCCCCCCCAGTAGGCTTTAATCACCTCGGACTGCTTAGACTGTTCGGATTGTGTGACAGTTTTTGTTGGCTCCCGATTGCTCTTGTTTCTCACTGCCCCTCCCCCTCATGTCGGGTAACACTTATCATATCCCATATCACTTCCTCCACCTGGAATCAGGATCTATAATACTCTCTGGGAAGTGTGGGAACTGACGCAACACCCTTGCACATCACTGGCTTGCCTTGGCTGGGGTGGGACTAAATGATTCCTAAGTCGGTTTGGGCTATAGATCCCGGTCTGCTAACAAGCGCAGTAGTGATCTAACGATGGGAGCTGGTGCAAAGCAGAACAGTCTGCAGATGGTAAGTCCCAGAGTATATACATGCCGCAACCCTTCAGAACAACCAAGGGGAAGCGACCCTAGTAACAGCAACACCTGTCCCTGTCCTTTCCCCACGCTTCCCCCATCCCTCCCCCTCATCGGGATGCGGCCAACACGCGACCCCCCCCCACCCCCCCATCTGATCACAAGCAACCCCCCCCGGACATGACTGTAGATACCTACACGGAGGTCTGGGGTGCGTCGATGCTCATTCGGCCTAGGTTTTAGACCCGCTGGTTAAAGTTTGTGTAATTCAGGACTTGTATCCCGTTCTTCCTTCTTTACCTTCTTCTTTATTTCCTCTTTTCCCCACTGACCCACTGTCTCCTTTTTATTCCTTTTTCAATTCTTGTTCGTATCCAACACACCCGTCGTTCCCCCTCTCCTCCCACCGGCATCCTCTTCAGTTCACAAAGTCTACCCCATCCCCCCCGAGCTCATACCCCCAGGTGGGCTGACATAGGAAGTGAGGATGCCCAACCAGATGGGAGCATCAGTAGTACCTCTCCGGGTTATCTCATGGAACGTAAACTGTCTCACCCACTTTATCAAACGGAAGAAAGTCCTATCCTACCTTAACTCTAAACAGGCAGACATTGCCTTATTACAAGAGACACACCTAGACAGCCTTGAATCTGATAGATTGCGACGTGACTGGGTGGGTACCGTCCGGTTTAGCTGCAATCCACCCTCACCCGGTACAGAGAACGTCCCAAGAAAAAGTGGGGTGGCGATCCTCTTACGTAAAACCCTCTCTTTCACGGTCGTCAAATCGTGGACGGACCCTGAGGGCCGATACGTATTTACCAAACTGAAAATAGGGGACTCAACATTGTGTGTGGGATCAGTCTATGCACCAACAGGTCCCAAACGCCTCTTCTTCCTCCAGCTCAATCGACTTCTGACCGAGATAGGGGCATCCCGTTACGTTATAGGAGGAGACTGGAACCTAGCTAGTTTGCAGCATTGGACAGGACGGGGCCTCTAGACATGAGCAACAATGCAGACAGAGCCATACAGACTGACATACTCGCGGATAATGGTTTCGTCGATCACTGGAGGTTGACTCACCCAACGGACAGAGAATTTACCTTTCTCTCGCCGGTGCACGGTACCCAATGACGGACTGATTATTTTCTCCTATCCCATAATCTTGTGGCCCACACCCTGGAGGATGATATACTGGAGGGAGGCCTTTCAGACCACTCCCCAGTGGTTGTAGCCATCCGCTTAGGCCTGGTATCTCCGGGCCGAAAACCCTGGAGATTAGCGATCCATCGCTATGGATCCCCTCAAGGTAAGTTGCAGCTACAGGATCATCCGACCACTTTTGCCCAAGACAACCTAGGTAGAGTTGACTCAAGCCGAACTATGTGGGCTGCAGCCAAAGCCTTGCACGGGGACAGCTCATGCGGGATGCGGCAATAGCGAACAAAGACAGAAAAGAGCAACAAGCGGCACTGGAACTCGACATACAGCGACTAACCAGACAATATACAGCACATCCCTCCCTCCCAGGCCTCCGAAGCCTAGAGCAAGCCCAAATGGCCCTTAATGAGCTGTACACCACCCAGGCCGAATTCGCGCTACAGAGACTCAAAGGGAGACACTATGAACAGGGTGAGAAGGCGGGATGACTGCTTGCAGCCCAACTCCTTCAAAGAACAGCCGCTTTAGCCATCCCAGCCATTCGTTCTCCTTCCGGGGACATACTGACCCACCCACAGGCAATTGCAAATGAATTTGCCCTGTTCTATAGACACCTTTACACGCCAGAAACCACGACCAATCTAGCACAAGCAGCCACCTTCTTAGAGAAGCTAGACCTCCCCTCCCTAACAGAGGAGGGCCGTAGCCTATTAGAAGGGGAAATAAGCAGACAGGAGATAGATAAAGTCATCTCTGACCTCCCGTACCACAAATCACCTGGAGAGGACGGATACCCGGCAGAATTTTATAAATGGGTAGGGACAGAGGCGATCGATATTTTATGCGAAGCCCTCAATGAAGCCTGCGAAACACAGACACTAGGGGCCATATCCAATAATGCCACAATAGGTGTCATACCGAAGCCTGGGAGAGACCCTTTATTATGTGGCAGCTACCGGTCCATCTCTCTATTAAACGGGGACATCAAAATTCTAGCAAGTGTCCTAGCAAATAGATTACGAAAAGTAATCCCGTCCTTAATACACTATACACAGGTGGGGTTTGTGCCGGGCCGCACGTCTAGGAACCATCTACGAACCCTTTGCCACACCTTATGGGCAGCCAGGGACTCCCCGGAGTCAGCACTGGCCTTGTCTCTAGACGACGAAAAGGCGTTCGACCGCATAGAATGGCCCCACCTATTCGCAGCCCTGGAGAGATTTGGTCTGGGCAGCAAATTTATCTCCATGGTACGATTGCTCTATGATCATCCCGCGGCCAGAGTCAACTGCGGGGGATTCCTCTTGGATCCTTTTCCTATCCGGAGGGGTACACGGAAGGGGTGCCCTCTCTCTCACCTCTCCTGTTCCTTCTGGCAATGTAGCCCTTGGCGGTAGCCATTCGGTCCTCCCCCTCCATAACCGGCCTACCATTACCCGAAGGCACCTCCAAGATATACCTCTACGCTGACGACATCCTCTTAACATTCACGGACTTGGAAAGATCCATACCGGCCTTATTAGAGGTAATCGAGGACTTCGCAGCCCTTTCGGGATACAGCATTAACTGGGACAAAAGCGAGGCACTTCCGCTATCGCGAGTAACCACAAAAGCAGCACTCCTAGGCTACCCATTTCGGTGGACGCCAAAACGTCTTAAATACCTGGGAGTGCTTGTTAACCCAGGACTGTCACACATGGTGGCAGACAACATTGACCCTCTCATCACGCGGGCGCAACTGGACTTTGCGAAATGGACCCAGTTAGGCCTCTCCATGTGGGGCCGAGTCCAAGCGTTTAGAATGGTGACGGTACCTCGCTTTACCTATATCCTAGGTTTCCTCCCCTTACAAGTGTCCCTTTCCACACTACGAGGCATCAATGCACTAATTAGATCATTTGTGTGGGGCACAATGCGACCACAGCTATCACCAGCTAAACTTTTGGCCCGTCGTATAAACGGGGGAATGGGACTCCCATCGGTGGAACACTACTCTTTAGCCCTCCAAATGTCTCAGCTATCCAATACACTATTGAATATACCAGACCCCTCCTTGTGGATAGCAGTGGAAAAATGACACCTGGCTGCGAATGAAGGACTCGGTGGACCCTACCGTGCAGACTTCCCAGACACTAACTCGGTGAACCCTATCCTGGCGGCGACCAGGGCATCCTGGCGAAGGGCCCACCGACTGTTTGGGGTCCACCCCCTCATACATGCCCAAGCGCCCCTGTGGCACAACAGTGGCCTACGCATAGGTGGCGAGGCACGCCATTGGCCGCAATGGAAATAGGCAGGCATCCTCACCCTCTCACAGGTCCTAGAAAATGATGTGCTCAAACCCTTCCCCAAGCTGCGGGAGGAGTTCGGCCTGCACCCGAACCAGGAATGGAGATATATGCAACTTAAGCATTGCCTCTCCTGGGGGAATACACCTCCCCTGCGGGGATCTCTGCCTTAACCGATAGTGGCTCACCTGCAGCAATGGGGGCAATGCAAGGGAGAAATGTTGGGCCTCTATGATCTAATTATTCGACGACTCTACTCCCAGTCGCTCTTGGACAAATTATGCCTACGGTGGCAAACCCGGCTGCAGCACGACCTAGACCCAGATGATTGGGAAGCTATCCTAGAGGCACTAGATAGAGGTACCGGGAGGCACGCTTGAAATTCTGCCTCTTCAAAATTTTACACGACTGGCACTGGTCCCCAGTGAAAATATATAGGACCGGACTCCTTCCGCACGCGAACTGCTGGCGATGTCCAGAGACATCTTGTGACCTGATGTATATCTTGGTAAACTGTACAACAGTACGACCACTCTGGGATGCTGTGAGCTCCACTCTGGCTGAAGTAATGTCACTTTTGTCGCCACTTCCTCCTGCCCTCATACTTCTGCAAGATACGACCTCCCTAGCAGACCTTCCTAGACCACACAAGAGACTGTTGCACACAGCGTTAGCTACTGCAAAAATTTGCATACTCAGACACTGGCGGTCAGAGACCCCTCCAACTCCGGAGGAATGGATCACAGCCATGACCTGCACTGCTACACATGAACAAATCATCTATAACCTACAAGACCAAGCTCAAATATTCATACTGGTATGGGCTCCCTTCCTTATAAGGGGGCAATAGTGCCCTACCCGGAACCACCACTGTTCCCTCCTTCCTTCCCTCTCCCTCCCCTCCCCCATATTTGTCTTTTCCCCCCTCTCCCTCTCGCTTCCCTACCCTCGCTCTCGCACCTCCCTCTCCCTCTGCACTCTTTCCCCCTCTCCCTCTCCTTGTTTCCCCTTCTCTTTTCTCTTCTTTTCTTTTCTTTTCCTCTCCCCCTTCTTTTCTCTCCTTCCCCTCCTTCCCCTTCCTTTTCCTACTGTTCCTTCTTTCTTTTCTCTTTCTTTTTCCCTCTTTCTTTCTTCCTCTCTCTCTCTCTCTCTCCCCTTCGCCCCTTATCTCCATGTCTCTTTCTAAAAACCCACTAGAGTCCGCATGTCGCCCTCCAGCAACACTCCAAACAGACCTCCGTGGTAGATCCTTCCTCCTATGTCGTTCGACAGACACCTGGCTCCAGCTGAAACTGGCCACAGAATTGACAAGAGCCGCAAAACCCATCATCCGCGCAGCGACATCCCTTTCTTCCGAAGGCGGCACTCCCCGGTTCCCTTGTCTGAGCAGGTACAACCCACTCTCTACCCTTATATCTTTATCTTCTTTAAACCCCCCACATCGCCTAATATATGCTGGAAGAGAACTCTACCTCAGGTTTTCAAATTACGAATGATACCTTGTTTGTGCCTTATGCGTTTTTCAACTTCTTCAGTTTTCTAATATCTCTGATGTGCAATTATTTTCAAATGACGGGACCCTGATCCCACTGACTTTGTATCACATTGTGTTATTATCAATAAAAAGAAAGTTAACAAAAAAAAACAAAAAAAAAGCTCTCCAAGATCAAGTCTGGTTTCCTCATGTTGATGAATGAGTTGAAAAAGCGTTAAAAACATGTCATCTCTGTAGCTGTTTGTCATTGAAAACTACTCAACAACCCTGGAACATGTCAGAGTTGCCAAAGCATGCCTGAGATAGGATTGCAGTTGACTTTTTCAGTCCACTTGACAATGGTCATCACCTGATGGTGATTGTGGATGAATATTCTTGCTTCCCATTAATTGACAATCTCTCGACTATCACTCAGGAAAGAGTCATTGAGAACTTAGATGGCATCTTTGCAATATAGGGCATCCCTACGATTTTGAAAACTGACAATGGCCCACCTTTTAATAGCAGAGAATTCAGATACTTCCTCAGTCTACTTTGTGTGAGGCATCAGAAGAGCATACTTCTTTGGCCTCAGCTAGCAGCCTTGTTGAACGTTTCATGAGTAAGCTCAAGAAAGCTGTTCCGCGTGCTACAATAGAGAATCTCAACCTCACAACTACCTTGAATTACACTTTACAAGGTTACCATTCGACTCCTCACTCAACTACAGGTGAAAGCCCTGCAATGTTGATGTTTGGGAGAGCCATAACGACCAAGTTACCTCAGTGGACCTATGCCAGGTCAAAAACTGATACAGAGACACGTGCAAGAGCTTGAGTCGTAAACAGAAAATGAAGGCCTATGCCTACAAATGGTGACTTGCAAAGAACATTATCTTCGCCCGAGGAGAATGAGTGCTTGTTCATCTGTCACAAACACTTAAATCGGACGCTCCTTTTGATGCAGTCCACTTCACATTGTAACCAGCAAAGGGCACATGCAACTGACAAAATGTCCAAGAAAATCTATCACGCAAAATTCCTCGCAATTCAGACATGTGGCTCAACGCTCATTGGACCCTAATGTCAATGTTGAGACTGTCTCAGAGAGAGCAGTTAGAGAATCCCTAACTACCATTGCTTCTACATCACCATAGCCGTTCATGGACACTCAGACTATTGATTCCCAGTTTCCAAAGACACGACCTGGACGAGTCATCAAAGTGCCAAGAAGGCTCATTGAAGCATTAATGTCTTTATATTTAAAAAAAAAAGATCTTGTTTGTGAATATGCATGATGGACATTTTTGGATCCTGAAAGGCTCTGTGGAACTATGATGTAGGTTTTAGAATGTGGTGAAGTTAATACAGGTTTATAATGTTGAGTTTGCTTTTACACATTGAAGAATAAAGATATGTAATACATAGCTCCGTGTGTGGATTATTCATTAGCGAGTACCAGTTCTGGGGAGGACTCTACAGCCCATGCTACTAGAGATAAAAGACAGGCGGAAACACTACCTCGGAAGAAACCTCACAGGGAGAGAATGGGATAAGGTCAGAAATGCAAGACTAAAATACACACAATTGAATTACTTCCATTCTACCTGTATCAGCCCCTGATGGTTAAATCGCATGATGAGTGTTGGCACAAATGTTTGTCCGCGCAATTAGGAGCCAAGCACAATTCATTCATATGGCATGGCGTTGAGAAGCCCTGTGACCTCTTTGGGAACAGGTCACTGCTGCGCTCACCACGATGGTGCACACGGGCCCGCTCCCCACTTTCAAAATGTTTTTACTAGGCCTATTCCCGAGAATAGCAACACGAAGACGAAACTCCAGGTTCAAGGATTTGATTTTAATACTTGCTAAATGGTGCATTACAATGTACTAGAAAGCAACAGAGGACCCAGCCATAGAGAAGTGGAAACGCGACTTAAGTGAACCACTAGTGAACAACATACACTATTGAGGGAAGAGAGGCTTTGATTTAGGCGACATTTTATTGAGGACCGATGGAATGAAATCCTCACATCCTTTACAAAGCCAGAGCAACATTCGCATACCAACGAGACAGACCGTTACCCCATAGTTCGAACAGCTATCACAACAGAAAACACATGGGCCAGACACCACCAGACTATAAGCCATAACAGCAGGTAGGGACAAGGGCAGTTCAAGCTCTCTTTTTTATTACGTTGCACATTTATGGAGAGGATGGTTTATGATGCTGTAACCGTTAACAGACTAGTCTGTCATTGCGAGCAATTGAGTAAGACCTCCGCTACCACAGTCTTCTCATTCACTGCATTGGCGGCAATGCAACTATCAATTATGTGATTCATATGTAATCCTGTAACATCGACAACAAAATTGAAAAGCATAATAAACAGATTAAAAAAGAACAGCAGCCAGCTATAAGTCAGAAAATAATAGATTGCAGCCTCCTAGGAAGCCTCCGTGAACTGCATTTTCAGATGATATACCAAAGCTATGTTTTAATTCGGCCAGTGGAGTTTGAAGAGTTTTCAAAGCTTTTGAAATATTGCATTAGGGAATTTTGCGAAACGTTATTAATTGGATGCGCACCTCTCATAAAAAAGTATTTTGAAATACCTGCAGAAGACTGGTTCCCGCAGAAAACAATACATTTTCTGCTCCAACCAGAGTCTCGCCGGTTTCTCAATAGACGTATTTGCATAAAATGTCTACTCACTGAAACAAATCTCGTTGTTATGGAAAAGGGCAATTTAATCTGAAAGCATAATTTTGCTTCATTTCATACATTTTGTATCTCATTTTCAAAAATTCTGGAAAAACCTGCACGATATTGCACACCACTATTTTTTACCTAGCTGAATAGAGAATTAGATGTGGCTTGTTGTTTAAGGTCTGTACCTCTGAGTGCAAATATTAAGGGTTGAAGTCTTGCTGTTGCCATGGTTAGATGCTCTTCTTGTTAAGGCTGAAAATCAGAGACCTTTACCCCTTTGCTGCTGAGGCTTTACCATCCCCAGTGCTATACCCTGTTTGGATGTTTGAGGGTCTATGCGCTGAACCTTTGTAGCTTTTTTCCCTCAAAAGGAACCCACAAAAAAATTTCAGCATTTTTTCCCAAATCTTGGGGATTCTAAACATAACCAGGATGTGTGGCATTCGCTTTTGTTTTTTTTTGACAAATGGGAAAATAGTGCTGTGTAAGAAAGTGTTTTCCCCTACAAAATGGCATCAATCAAAGCTTTGGACTACTAACATCCCTAATTTTCCCGTTTTCAGGAACACACAGAGTTTCATTAACATATTTTAAACATACCATTATTAATTGCCAGTTAAAACCCTTTCTCACTTCAATTCGGAGAAGTGAGTATGTTAGGAATGGGGTCTCTACTTGGCAGAGGTATACACCCTTGTCCAAGTAGGGACCACAGTCCTAGTCAGGGTAAGTCATACACAATCCAAATTATCATGTGCTCTCCCTCTGGTAGCTTGGCACTGAGCAGTCAGGCTTAACTTAGAAGGCAATGTGCAAAGTATTTGTGCAATAAATCACACAATAACACAGTGAAAACACCATAAAAATACATCACACAGGTTTAGAAAAATCTAAGATATTTATCTGAGTACATTAAGGTAAAGAACAATCTCGATTTGATAAGTACAAGTTGAAAAATCACGTTTGCAATGATAGGAAGAGTCTTAAGTCTTTAAAAATCAACAGATGTCTCTTGTGTGCACAAAGTACCTGGTATGTGTCAAAATGACACCCACGGAGACTGCAGAGGAGGAGATACGTGGTAAAAGAAAGGTGTGCATCAGATTTCCAAACACGCACAAATGATGCGTCGATTCTTCCCATGCTGCAAGGGCTTTGTGTTGATTTCCAGTGTGCAGTTTTGGATCCTCACTGCAATGTGGGGTCTTTTGATGCCCAGGGATGATGCGTGGAAACCCTGGGCATGCAGGACGAAGTCACAGGTGCTGTGTTGATCCGGTGGGCCGGTGAGGTTGGATTTTATATTACGATTTTAGAAATGCCACTTTTAGAAAGTGAAACTGCACACACAGGTCTTGCAATGGCAGGCCTGAGACATGGTTAAGGGGCTACTGATGTGGGTGGCACAACCGGCTGCCGGCCCACTAGTAGCATTCATTGTAAAGGCCCTGGGCACATGTAGTGCACTTTACTAGGGACTTACAAGTAGAACTAATATTCCAATTGGGTGTGAACCAATGTTACCATGTTTTAAGGGAGAGAGCATATGCACTTTAGCACGGGTTAGCAGTGGTAGAGTGGACAGAGTCCTAAAACCAGCAAAAACAGTGTCAAAAAGTGGAGGGAGGCAGGCAAAATGTTGGGGTGACCACCCTAAGGCTGTCAGGTCTAACAGAGTGTAATTGTTTTGAAGGGCTATCAGTGTCAGACGATCTTTAAGGCTAGGCCTTCTCAGGTAATTTGGCTGATGGATAGTGTCATTAAAGAAAATGAACTCTCATGGAAAACACATGCAGGAAGCAATGTGCCAGGACAAATATTTTGTGAAATCGTGCATGTCACTTTCAATATTTGTAGCCCCATTCTAAAAAAAAATCAAGAAAATGACGTGTGTGTATATATATTTGTGTGTGTGTGTGTGTGTGTGTTTATGAAGTGTTACTAAAATGTTTGGTAATATCTTTGGATCTTGCAAATACAGATTTGGAGGGAAATGTACCTACAATCAATAGCAACATATGCATTTTTTCTTGGATGATTTTGGTGTTGTCTGCACACAGTGTAATATAATGGTCCCAATCATCAGAAATGTAAAATTCACATAAGCCACTACAGCTTTGAATTTTGTTGTGGCTATAATGATGAAAACACTCTGGCCCTCATTACAACCCTGGCGGTCGATGGAGAAATGGTGGTAATACCGCCAACAAGCCGGCGGGAAAAAAATGGCATTACAAGCATGGCGGTGACCGCCATGCTAAACGGCCACTTCTCCACTCCGACCGCCAGGGTGGTAATGACCTCTGGGCTGGAGACTTCGGTCTCCAGACTAGCGGCTGTCATTACACCGCCGGCGGTGTCACAACCCTGTTTACCGCCATGGATTTTGTGGGGTTCTGTACCGCAATGAAATCCATGGCGAGAGGCACTATCAGTGCCAGGGAATTCCTTCCCTGACACTGATAGGGGTCTCCCCCGCCCCTGAGTCCTTCCCCCACACCCCTGACATCCCCTAAAGGTGGCAGGAGCCCCCTCCCCACCCCCCAACATCGACACACACCCCCCTACACGCACACATACAGTACAACTACACATACCCGCACACATACAAACAGACATTCCAACACACACACAGACATACACGTACAGATACTCACAGACATACACGCACACATACTCACAGACATACAAACAGACAGACACGCACACATTTTCAAAACATACAACACCCCCGCATGCATACACGCACTCACACACCCCCTCTACACACTCACACACACACACCCCCATGCTCGCACACAACACACAACACCCCCCACTCCCCTCCCCAATGGACAATCACCTTACCTGGTCCGGTGATCCTCCAGGAGGGAACGGGATCCACGGGGGCTGCTCCGCCACCAGCTCCCCGTCACCAGAACACCACCATACCGAATCATGGGACGTGATTCGGTGGGCGGTGTTCTGATGAAGTGGCGGTGGAGGGGGAGCAGCCTCCACTTCCCCGCCGACCGCCAGTATGGCTGCTGGCGGCTCTCCATCCAAAAAAGGACGGAGGGCTGCCAGCAGTCATAATACGTTGTGCGGAAAGCCGCCTGCACTGGCGGTCTTCAGCACGCCGGTACCTCGGCGGTCTTGCAAAAAGACCGCCGAGGTTAAAATGAGCGCCTATATCCCCTGTTGGAAAGCAGCATCATATAAGGAATTTCGTTGTCAAGTGATGCACATGTGTTGAGGTCATCTGGAAGTTACTGCCTTAATGTTCTAGAGACTGACAAATGGACCTAGTGTGACAATGTCTTACAAAGAAATGAACAAGGCATGTGGTACTTATACCATTTCCAAACGCCCCAAAATTTGAGAAGGAACTTTGTTACAAATGATTTCATGAGGCAATAAGCAGGCAATAATATTAACCAAAGGATAAGACTGAGTCACTCTATGAGAGGATTGTGGGTAAGTTTTGTGAAACAGGAATCTGTGGTGAGTGTTCGGGAAGATAGTGACTATGCATCATTCTCATGGTGATGTAATCCCTAAAGCTGATGATGTGCCAATCATTGCAACCTAAATAGAAGACGTTTTGACAAAGCTCCTTCAAAACGTAATAATTTATGGGCACTGTACAATAGATTCAGATGTTGAGCTACCTGGAGTAAGAGCAATGCATGCAGCCCTCACTTCTTCTGGTGCAGCTTCCTCTTACCGTGATGCAGCGAGTGAGTGGGCCACCTACAACAGGTGAGGATTCTGTTATAACAAAGCTGAGGGATCAGCCTCTTTCTCAACTTGGAGCAAATCTTCTTGGGGTAACTCAAGAATATGGAGAACATGAACTGAACTAATAAGGAGGTACATTCAAATCTCTTATGGGGCGCTCAAGAGGCTAGGACCCATCATATGTCTTGGTATTTATGACTGGTGATACTTCTTGGCAGCAGGCAATAAAGGTGAAAGTTCTTTCTGTGCCATCAACTAGAATGTATGTCAGTATTGTAGTCCAAATGGCATGTTGTCTGGAATCTTCTTTTGGACAAATGCTACCAGTTTGGGAAGTCATCCACTAGAAACATTGATCTCAGAGGAAAAGCAGCAGTTGTTGAAAGTTTTACTCTAATTTCTTGGAGGGTCAGAACTAGATCAACAAAGGATTTAGGCTGTGATTGTGCCTCACCAGGGTGCAACAGATCTGATACATACATAAAGATTGCCAATACCATCTGAAATGGTGTTTAAACATGAAATACATGTCTCAGAATGTTATTTAGTGTTCTCAGCACCTGACATATGTTGTGGTACAATGATAATCCAATGCACTGAAGGTTAATGCTTGTTTAAGTGTACCATTGTCTTGCTCCATAAATCTGTTCAATTGTGGGTGTAATGGTTGAATTATTAGCTGGTGAACTCCCAGACAGACAATGTATCAGCAAATGCATTTATCACAAATGCCGAACCATTATCTGAATTTAAAGTATGTTTTGTGTCTGCTGCTAGTAAGCTCTGCAAGGTTTTTATGAATGTTCAAAGAGTTACAGTCATTTAGCCCTACAGGAAATAAGAATATGAATTGAATGCCATTAGAATGTATTTAAGCTGATTGACAGTGGGCAAATGGCTGATATGGTCAAGATAAATTATGTGAAATGAATGATCTGATATCTTTAAAAGCGAGAGGGTGGGTCTCAACGAGGAAGAAGGCTTCATCTGTATCACCTCTCAAATCTGCTCATTGGATCCAAATGCAGGTATAAAGCACTGAAAAGGACCTGGCATCTGGACTATTTTGCATCGGAAAACTCTTTTTGATTCTACACACTTAAAACCTATAGGAAGATTCATATTGATGCATGTACCAACTTCACCTGCATCAAGGAGTCTAAATACTCTGTTAAAGCAATCTTCAATATAGTAAGATTTTTGCTCTGACCTGCCTCCTCTTTACCTGAGATTTCCCCTTTAATGGAATTCTGGAAATCCCTTTCAGGGTTCTTTCATAATGAGGTTTGAATCTATCACTTCCACTTTGTCTAGTATACCTGTTGGTGATACCGTTTCTACTTTAGCTCTTCACTTCTTCTCTCTTCTCAATCTACACAACTCTGTTATGCTTTGCAGTGCTGTCAAGATTGCATTTTCATCCTGATCAACAGCCTTCCCTCCAACAAAACTTTGTAATGCCTTCCCAGTCATATAATTTAGTATGCTTTGTTTGTTGTGTACAATTAGCTGCAGGTTAATTTGTTTTTGGGAGATAGAGCATTTGAAACACTTTGAACCTCTCAGCAACATTCAGCTTAATATTCCACTCTATACAAAACACCCTCTGTATCCGGTTAAAATTCAAGGCTTTGCACTTCAGTGGCTCTTCTTTTTTCTTCCTTATCACACTTAGGAAACATATATTTCCTGCTAAATCAGTCTTCTCACAAAATTTTGACATGCAACATTTCCCAGGGATCCTCCCTTACTTTACCCTATTCAAAGTATATAAGACCATACTAACTATGTCTGTCCACTCTCATATGTTCTCAAGTGTGGCATAAGCTAACAACACTCAAATTGCTATTAGCATGGGCCATATATCTATCAGTGTACCACCATAATTTTCATCTGTGTCCCTGATTTTGCTCTTTGGATGAGGAACAACACTTTGAAACTGAATTCTGAGAAGACTAAGGTGTTGATTGTTGGTGTGCCCTCGTTCCAATGGGGGCAGCCTGATCTGAATCCTTCTCCGAAACTTGCTCACATGTTCAAGAGTTTTGGATCTTGGTAAGAAGTCTTCCTCTCTCTTTCCACTCAGATCTTTTGTACATCTAATAACTGTTTGTGCTTTGTCCACCTATCTGCCTAGACCATAACATTGTATCTTTTTCCTGGAAACTGCCCAAGAACAGTTGTCCAAGAAGTTATAATTTTGCACTTTTACTATGACAATTCAATTTACCTTAGGTTTTCAAAGCACCTGTTGTATACCTCTAAGACAAACAGGAGTCAGCTCAGCTCCTCCTCAACCTCCCTAGGTATGCTTTGGTTTTTTAGTCACTCTCAATTGAAAAGGGCATTCCATTCAAGGTTATCTTTCTCTGTCACCAAACGCTCTACAAAACTGGCCTACTGTATATGCAGCAGATCTTTCTCCCTTATAAATAAGCCCATTGTCTCTGACAAGCACACTTGAATCTTCTATTGGTTCCCATGATGAAGAAAGTATGTCATGTGTTTTCTTACCTTGTCACCAACAACTGTAACCTGAACCCTGCCTCTTTTTGCCTCCTTCTGAATGACTTTCTGTTCTGGAAGGCTCTGAAAATGTGGTTATTTTCACCTTCACAACCACACTAAAGGCCTGACTTACATTTCGGTTGAGTGTTTACCCCATCACAACATAGACGGACATCCTGTCTGCCGTCATCTAAGTTGCATAGGAAACAATGGAATTTAGATTCCAGCGGCCAAGATATCTGTCACCGTTGTGATGGAGAAACCCCTCCACTGGAATCTAAATCAGGTCCTAAATCCGTTTCTATGGTAGTGTCAGCATTTTCCACCTGCATCCACTAGCGGTAGGTCAACCTACTGTGTAACAGTTTGTGCTTTATAAATCCTTATATAGATAGGAAAGAATGTCAGACACATCCTAAAATTTTTTAAAAGGACTTGCAATTTTTGTAATGCACTTGGCTGTGGAGTGGCACATTTCTCTGCAAACTCTGGAGCCTATTTCTTTTCCTCCTAGATAAAGCATATATGTCATGGAAACATCACAATAAGGGAAGCAAGCTTTGACTTCTGAAAATGTATTGTGTATCAATTGTAGGCTAGAATATTGTGCTTTTAAATGTAGTTGTAAATCATTGTGAATACATGTCACCAGTTTATGAAAGTATAATTCAGTAGTCAAGTATGAATATTGGATACTTAATATGTCATATGTTTGATACTGTAGTTTAGGTGCTGAAAGATATATTTGCTCATTTTGACTGAGCCCTGTTGAATATGACCTCTGCTCCTCCCTTCTGAAATGGCCTAATCATCTGGTCATTAGGAACAACAACTCCTATAACATTTTTACGTGAACATGTGCAGGTATCCTGAGTGCTTTGCTTCATATTGTCTACCCAGTGCAAGTTCCGAAGCCATTTTTAGAGCACCATGTCATGTTAGTAGACGTGTAAAATAAGGGGTCACAGTTGCTTAAGGAAATTCTCTCCTTTCCTAAACTGAAGGCTGGATTTAAAGTTCAGCAGATGGGTTACTCCATCACAACTGAGACGGATATGCCATTCACCATATTACAAGTGCATTATATCCACTGGCACTTGTAATACAGTGGATGGGATATCTGAAAAGGAGTAACCTGTCTACCAAACTCTAAACCAGGTTCTACATTCATAACAGAGGAGACCAATAGCTGTTTGAGCAACATCACTCATTGTTTGAATGCTCAGAAATAAATTTTTTGAAATATCAGAAACTAGGAATGCAATTTTGTATGCTTAAACATCAAAGAATTCCGCACAGCTCTTTTTCTTGCTGTAACATAAACTATGTTGCTAGCATTATCTTCTTTTGGCAGACTTTCATCATTCATGTTTGGCTTAATAAATTAAGGCAACAAGACCAATTTCATATTAATATTTGTGTTGCTAAAGGGAGATTTGATCTTCTTAACAGAGGAAAAGTTAGAAAATTCAAGGAGTGACTGTATGTACTTACCTAGTTTTCACACCTTCTCTCGTTCCTGCTGAAGTGGTTTCACTAATTAGATATTGATGTGATTAACCTGTATGATATGTCATGTAGGCCTCATTTAAACACTGCTTAAAATGTGGCTTTGCATATAGAGGTTTTCATGACAATGTACATTTAGCTTAACAAGTGCACTTTTTCTGTTTCTTTCCTATCTTCTTTGCTTTGCTCCTACCTGTGCCCTCATCATAGGTGTATAGCTCTTCATGCCACAAATGCATTCCTGAAACAGAACTATGAATGCAGACTGTCTTGAGCTTTCGCTTGCTTTCCCACATGGCCCACATAGAATATGATAATGTATTGAAAAGTTAGTTTATTCTCAAAAAGTTGTTTCCTTATGAATAGAGCTTGTCACTAGAAGAATATGAGAACAGGCGTGATCTCATAGAGTTATGTGCTGTACTCACCTTGACTTGTTTTATCTTATAGAAAGAAGTGCTGAAAGAATGAAACCAAATTGATAATTTTGTTACGAGATATAAAAAAGTATGTTGTATTTAAGACGTTCTTTGTTAAGTTTGCTAAATCAACTAAAGGTGTCTTGTTCCCATGAAGATATTGTCATCCTATTGTTTGAGACAATGAGCTATCATTACAATACTTTGCAGAATGTTGCATTTTGTTGATGTGTTTGGTTTTACAATTGCGTGTTCCGAGACTAGAGATAAAGACTTTTATCGTAGACCGCTAAAGACTCCCTTTCACAGACTTTCTTGAGAACACTTTGACTGAGATCCTTTCTAACTCAGACTCTTTGCTGGTGTTTCTCAGATTCATTCTGGGAAATACTTTTGTTTCTACTCTGAATATATGCTGTTATTCTTAAACCTCTTTTTAGTGGAAGTTCTTTTACAGGTTTTATGCTTTCACCTCTCAAACCTAGAGCTCTTTATGAGTTCTGCCATTATTTCTCAAAACTCTATTTAGTTTATAACAGGGACAGCCTTTATGGAATGCACTTCTGGCTTTGTTCTGTAGTTGTGTTGAAAAATCTTATGATATGCTAATAAAGAAGTTAACTATTAAACATTTAAATAAGCATTTGAAACCTATACCAACAATCTCATTATTGACTCCAACCGACTACACGATAATTAACAATGTCAGTAACCTATTGATTGAATTGTAGCTCTAAACAATGTTTTCTCATTTCCAAGATCCCACCTCATGAGGTCCAATGGGGTATGGAAACTTCATGTTTCCAATAACATTAATTCTTCAGCTACTGGAGTCACTTATTGTCACCGGTCCTACAAAGTTGGTAGCGAGAGGCCGGTTTCAGGTGAGGGAAAGGAAGAGCTGCAAAAGGTGCCAGAGATAGAAAAAAAGCCCATTTCAAATGCCCAGAAATTCCAATTCTGAAGATTGATGAGTACGGTTTTCTGAGGCGCTTGCAGATTTGGTGATGTGAGTATCAATAGGGTTATATGTCGAGACAGATTTTTGATCATTGTGGTTTTGTTTGCATAATCTGTATTGTGAGGTATGACTATTGAAAATATCAAATCTTATAAAATTATGCTTATGAATTTATGAATTGCTGATGCTTGTGCACTTTTGCAAAAGAAAGTAAGAGGTTATCAGAATACAAAGTTTTCCAAAATCTTGTGATCGATAAATAAAAGTTGAGTCATGGTACTCTTGTCCACCAATAAGTTGTGGTGTAGGTTGTGAGATGTCATTGACTGCACCTTTAAAATAGGGGCAGTAATAAATTGGAGTGAATGTACTAAAATTGGTCAGTGTGGTGAAACCTGATGTGTAAAGAAGACACTGCATTGATTAAGTGATTTTCCGCTGGTCATGATTTCATTGGTATGTGTGTCAAACTCTTTGGATTGAAAAGTCAGAAGGTGTAAAAACCTAAAAATTCCAGTTGTCATGTTACTCTTATTTCTTTAGAAACAGCAGACAAAGATTCTTATATTATTGTGCTTAGCTTAGTAGAATTGATGCTAATGTGAATATGAAGAAATTATTAAGGAGGGTGAGCTGCTGCAAGGAGCGAGTTGTTGCATCATATCGTGCTGTGGTGGCATTGGTCGTTTGGTATGAAATGCTGCACTGAGACTGGTTGAGCTGTGTAGAATTTGTGCACTGATTGGTTGTTGGTACACTGAGCCATGCGGGGATTGGGAGACGGTCTTACAGAAAGAAAGCTTACACCTATGGAACAGAAACAAAACATTGAAAATTTGTATTTCATTTAATTACTTTGTTAAATTGAATTCAAAATCAGTTTTTTTTAAGCTATTAAGAGTTTATTGAGGGGTGATATGACTATTCCTGTTCAAGAAGGTGAAGAGTCACCTCCTGAAGGTACACCAGCTAATAATATGATGATTAAAGAAAGGTGATACACATGTGTATGGATTCAGCAATGGTGCAAGATCACTGAGAAAGAGGGTCCATGGACCTTTCCTAGATGGGGTACATTTAATTTGCATATTGTATACATATTACAAGAAACACTTTGTGAAATGAAGCCTCCTCTTCGGTCTACACAATTTGAAGCACTCAGTGCATGAGAGAAAATGGCTTGCAACAGAGATAGAGAAAGGTACCAGAGACAAACAAAAAGAGCAATTAGAAATTATACAGATGCAATTTCGAAAGATCAGCAATTACAAATAAGAAAAATCAACAGCCAGAAAAACATGAAGAACCTAAAAGGAAAAAGTTTAAAGGGGAAAAAGAAAGAAAAGATTAAACAAAATTAGATACTGATACTCATTCGCTGATGATATTTTAGATGAATTACTGTCTGTACGTCCACCACCTTCTGTGGGTTCTGGAACACATGTAGCTGGGAAAAGATTAGACAACAGCTGGTCATATATGTTACAGTGGCTACTGCTCCTGTTGATCCAACTGCAAGTCAAATTCAGAGACCATTACCAACAACAAAGCCTGTTGTAGCTAAACTCACTGTAGCGCACCCTGTTATGACATAGCTTGTTGCACAACCTGGTATCTCAAATCATATGCCATTTTGAGTTGACACTGTACAAGCAGTAATGCCTGCTAATGTGACTGCTTCCATTCTGACTGTACCAGCATATGTTGCTAAGGTAGTAACAGCACAACTGGTAAAGGTGTGCACTTCTATTACCACAAATGTAGTAACTCAAGGAGTTGCTGAAAGAGCAACAGTGACCTGATATATTCTGACTTCACACAACTCTCAAATTGTCATATGGATACCACCACAGACTATTCTGGCACTTGGAGAAGGAGGGAGCATTGTATTTATGGCACAACCAATGCAAGGTTGGGCAAACTTGTTTGAAGGTAGAATTGTGTCAACAGCTCTTAATAAGACTGCCAGAGAGAATGCCAAAGCTGAAAGAGCAGAAAGTCCAGGTACAAGTCGAGGTTCAGAAAGGGACAAACCATTAAGTAATACAGAATTAAAAGTAGAAAGTAAGTGGGCACAGAAACACAAAAAGAAAAAGTAATCAGAAGAGGTGACTGAATTAAAGAAAAAAGTCACCCTCAGAGACCTTAGATGATGAATGAGCTTTGGTTTTTCCATGAAGAAAAAATACTAGGTGACGGGTATGTTCATGTTCCTTGGAATAGGGGAGACCTTGATTCATTTACAAACAATTTTCCTAAATTGAGAGAAAATCCATGCAGTGGTACACACAAGTTAAAAGGTTTGTTAAGATGCAAAAGGTGTTTTGGATTGATTTGAATACTTTCTTTGACATTGTGGTCCTGAACAATTTGTGGTCTGAGTGTAAAATTGTTGTTCATTGGCCAGATATAGAACCACCAAGAGAGTCTCACACTGGTGGACCATCACTGACTGTGACTGAAAAATACAATGAGGTGATTACCTTCCTGAAATGCAGAGTTCCTTCAAAATATTTTGATTGTTATGTTGAATAAGATTCAGCAGGAGGCGCAGTAATCTATGCATGATTATTATAAGAGGTTGTTGAAAGCATTACAGCAGCATACAGATCAAATGCATTTTGAGCCAAATGATATGGGATTTTTCATTTCACGGCTCGTTCTAGGATTGACACATGGTATTAGTCAACATATACAGCAGAATGTGATTTGTTGGCAAACAAAGTCACTGAATGAGATCCTTAGCTATGCTATGTATAGTAGTGGTGAACAGGAAATGAAGCAGAGGAAACATAAAGAAAACTTCATGCTGGCTCGACTAAGTTAAAGTTGGCACAGAGAGGTTTTCAGAATGAGTCACTTGTAGGAAATGGTGGTGCAGTGCAAAATGTTGGTTCTCAAAACCATATGCAAGGTGTTCTAGGAAATGTGGTTACTTACAGGGTAGAGGTCAAGGATTTACAATTGATCCGAGTACAGGTGATGATGTTGCAATATTGAGGAAAATGACTCATCTTTGCAACAAGGTGGACCATTGGAAGTGCAAGTGTAGGCTCAATCCAGACGGATCAAATAGAAATAACAACATGCAGGAAGAAAACCAGTTGCAAAACAGGGTGCACCTGTACAGCAGATGCAAGTGTCATTGCAAAACCAAGTCCAAATTATGCCAATCCCACAAGCTCCTATGGTACAACAGAAAATGGATATTGAACCAGAATCAGATGCTCCAAGTAAATAAAAATGCATTGCAGATTCAAAATCTAAACGTGATTCAACAGTATCCTATGTTCGATAATGACAGTGTGGATTCAGACACATCACAATGACTGTGCCTGACAGTGAAGGCAGAATGTGTGATTGGCGCAGTATTAGAGGTAGACCAGAGTGGACCATTTTTGGATAGTGATGTAAATGAAACCCAAGTGTCAATCCTTATTGACACTCGAGCTACCTGTTCCACTGCTAGAACAGTGGAAGTCCCAAACCTACCTCTCTTTGGAAAGAAGATCCAAGTTATAGGAGGTACGAACAGAGATTACAAATCCAAATTTAATGAAATGCTCCAAAGTCCAACACTCCCCTTCTGTCATACAATGCCCATGTTTGATGCAAGCAGTGGGTCATCAAATGAGGTTAGGACCACTTGTTCCTCAAAATTATCATTTGTACTGAAAAAGAGTAGGTGAGCCCACCAGAAGTTGGATGTTAGGGTCGCTCTTGAATGATGCGTCTAATAACACCTTAGTCAATTCAGATGTTCAAGAACATTCAAAGTATGGTTGCAGTCACATTGCTCATCCAAATATTCTTTAATTCAAGATTTAAAAGAGCCAGCTGACACATATTTCACCCCTTACATGGTTGAAAACCTGGGCTTTCTCAGGGCTGTAGAATAAAGGCAACAAGAAAAATGATTTGCTATTGGAACAGGTTACCAATTCCCATTGTGAAAAAGGTGAAGCCATTGTCTAACGTTAGAAAAACATCCAGAGAGTTTGGAGGTTTTAGTGTTTATTTTGAGTACCTAATTTCTCCAATTATTACCTAATCCATGTTGCCAGAAGTGTCCAAAATAAACTATGACTCCTGGTGGCAATGGCTCAGGCTAAAGGATAAAAAAGGTGTGGGCATTTAGAAATGCATGTGTGTCACGTGCATTCATACATATAGACCCTCATTATAACATTGGCAGTAAAAACTGCGTACCGCCGTGGCGACGGCTGCCAACAGACCTTTGCCACCGCTACCAGCCATCCGCCATAATATAAACACAGCCGGATTTCTGCCACAAGAATGGCGGAAATCCAGCTGTGGTCATACTGACAGATGGCGGTAAGGTGGCGCTGCTACCACCAGCATCGCCACGCCAGTAGACCGCCGCCAGCTATATTATGACAAATAATACAGCCTGGCAGTGTTCTGCTGTGGGGTGCTGCTGGCGGTAGCAGCGTCCCATCCCGTCTCCTGCTGAGTACCCCCCGGATCCAGGTAAATCGGATCTCCGACAGGGGAGAGGGCTGGGGGTGTTGTGTGTGTGTGGGTGTGTGAATGTATTTGTGTGCATGAATGCAGGTGTGTGTTGAATGCATGTGTGCATGTACGGACGTGTGAGTGCGTGTATTTTGTGAAATATTAATGCATGTCTGCGTGTATGTTTGGAAGTGTCTTCGGATGTGTCTACGATTGGATGTATGCATGTGTGAATGGATGTGTGTATGCGTGTGTGAAGGGGGCGTGGATGTAGGAAGGGGTGTTTTTTTTGGAGAGGTAGGGGGTGGGGTTGGGGTGTATCTGGAGAGGAGGGGGGAGACCCCTATCAGTGACAGGGAAGGAATTCCCTGTCACTGATATGGCCTACCACCATGGTTTTCGTGGTGTTACGAATGCCACTGAAACCATGTTGGTAGGCCGGGTCATAATCCCCCAGGCGGCACAATGACGGCCGCCGGTCTGGAGATGGACATGGCTGTTACTGCCATGGCGGTCGGAGTGGTACATTGGCGGGTTGGCTTCAACCAACCCGCCAATGTCATAATGTGGCATTAAGCACCGCCAGCCTGTTGGCGGTACTACCGCCACATTATTGCCGACCACCGGGGTTGTAATGATCCCCATGGTGACTAGAAACAAAATTGAGTCTGGCATGCAACACATCTGATAGTTGGTGTTCTTATTGTTTACATAAGCAAGTGATGCATTGTAGGTCAAGCCTCAGATCAATCAGGACATATCTCAAGCACAAAAGGTTAAGATGACTGACAAGATGGAACAAAATAGAGATATCGGACTTGATGCTGGACCAGTGTTCTAATTTTTGGAAAGAAGTGCAAAAGTGCCGGGATGGAGAGACAAGAAGCCCGTGTTGCAATAGTGATATGAGCCAATATTACACAGTTCAACAACATATTCAACAATTAAATACCTTAGTAAAGCTTGTCACTTCCAAAAGTCCATTAGACAGGCACAAACATTTTGTGGATAATTGTTTCATCCATTTAAAGTCTAAATAAACATATATATAATTTACATCAGATCAAGATTGCCCTAACAGCAATCTGTGCATTAATAATAAATATCCATCAAGAATACATTGTATTATATTGTAAAGTATAAATTGTGATAGCAGAAATACCGACTCAATGATAAGGTAAGGGAGAAAAAGGCATTTAAAAGGTACAATCTGGGAGTCAAACCCCATGGTAACATCAAGCAGGTACAAATGCAAGACATGTTAGTAAAATGAGGTAGGCGTTCAAAAAGTTTGTTTCCTAAGTTTTAGGAAATCAACGATTAATGACCGTCTGATTATGAATTCCCCAACACTTAGGAAACAAACTTTTTGAACCCCTACCTCATTTTATTGTTCACAGATAACATTACTGAAATGTCTTGCGTGTATACCTGCTTGATTTTACCATGGGGTTTGAACGTGTGTTCAATGTGCGTTTTTCGGGAATATTGAATGGATTCTTCTTCGGTTATATTATTCTGATAACATCATGGTGGTTCATCACTCTTCATTTTCTTGTTGATAAGTCACTATCTTCTGGACTCTGTCTTTTTAAAGTGACTGCAGGTGTAATCTTAAGATGACTTCTTCATTGTTTTGAATCTGTATCTTAATATTGATATTGATAGGGTGCTTTTTTTCATTTTTGCACAAATTACATCGTCCTGAAGATGGTCTTGTGGATGATTACATTGTGAGACCAAAACATCAATGCTCTACCCATCTTTCTTTGTAAGCTGTTTTAACTGGTGCTATACATTCAAACCCACAAATTCTTAATATCTAGAAAGTGTACATTTAGTACATTGCCATTTGTCTTCAATATAATGATGTAATTGCACATTACTGTATTAGGATGGACAATGTAAATGAATTGGAAGCAGTACTGATCTATAACCCTGAACTATTGTGTTTCATGTTTGATTCCACAATTGATTTTCAATACACAGTCTTTCAAAGATACACCTGCTTTTGTGATTTATTTCTGTGGTCTCTAAAAGAATTGTGTTTATTCAAAATTGTATTTCATTGAAGTTAGGTGTCATTGAGAGGCATCAAGGAATTAGGTATAAATCAATTAATATTCCCCAAATAATATGTCTTGTAGGCACTCTTACCGGTTACTGCAATGTCCAAGCCCCCAAGGTTACACTGAGTCGCCCTTTTCAGCAGCTGATGTAAAGCACAGGCTAGACTGTTAGGGCCATTTATTATAAAAGTGGCTTTGTTTTTGTCTTGTTAGTATAATTACCATTGATTTGATCCATGCCCAGTTTCAGAAGCCGGAACACTCTTCTACACTGATGATTATATTCTTAAAATAACAAGAGGCCCTTCCCTGCTGGACACATAGGGCCTTCCTAGTCAGCAACCGCATGGCTCTGACTTATCTCGTCTTGAGAGGCTGAAGAAAAAACTTGTGAAGACTGAACTCCATGCCAAATTCCTCATAGATTGTCTAAATGCAAATATAATCCCAGTAAAGCTCCAAGTGAGAAACATATCCACCATTTTCACTGAAGAGAACAACTTTAAAGTCAACATTAGTTTTGCTGCAAACAAATTCTCCAGGACCTGGATGGTTCTCAGTATTGAAACAGCACTTAATACACTTCAAGTTACTTTGAAAGAAAATATAAGTTTAGAAAAAAAGATAAGTAATGATACAAATGTAATGAATTCCAAACAACTTTTAGAAAAAGTGTCAATCACAAATCAAAACTTTGAACAGATTAATGTTGCCTAAAAATCTGAGAAGTTACAGAAAGACATCAGAAATTACAATAAAGAACACACTTACCCTTACCTTGAAAAGGATTTCTAGTTAGCAGCAAGTTCAACCACACATCCTTAAAGAGAATCATCTTTTCAGATACAGGTTCAGACACAGACAGTGATCAATTGTCAGGGCAACACATATTTAGGCAATTTTGGAGATCAAACTTCCACATCACATCAAGCTTTATTTAGGACAGAATCACAGAGGCTCAGGCCCATGGAGGAAACAGAGGGGAGGGAGGAGAGGATGGTTCCACAACCAATACACCCTGGGTCACAGACAAAGAAGGAACCACTATTACGAATGGTAAACAATAAGCCCTTACCCATATCTAACCTCTCATCTTATCACCTTACAGAGATGGAGAACCCTGTTCTTAGCTCAGGATTGCCTTTTGTTCTAACACATAGGAATGATCCATTTGAGACACGTTTCAAACTTAATTGCTTTTTTTGATCAATTCACCTGGAATATTTTCTTGTCAAAAATGAGCCCGTCATAGTATGTGATACCATAGGATTATACAATTCATCATCTTTCTGCCCCAAAAACCAAATGGTGTCTAAAACCAGTCTCACAGAAATTGATAGTCTATTCAAAACCCCTCTTTATATTAAATATAACCTAATGACAAACATACAGTACTTAAACACCTACAAACTCTATAGGAGATAATTATTAAACCTGCAAATAAGGGTGGCGGTATTGTCCTGAAGGACAAGTGCCATTGCAGTGAAGAGGTCAATAAACAACTAGATGTTGCAGACACTAAAGAACGATCCCCGAGAACCCCATGAGCATAAGAAAACAATCTTTTCTTTGAGAAAGAAAGGTCTTGATGAAGGATGGCCAAGCCTTAAAGGGTCATCTTTTTTGAACCACACAGACCCAACGTACCAGCAATCTAAATCCTACCACAGATACATAAAAATCCATGTAAACAACCAGGAAGTCCAATTGTTCCTGGATGTAACTCTATTTTAACACCCTTAGCACAGAATGCAGATTTCTTTCTAAAACCTTTTGTTATCAATCACCCTAATCATATTAGAGACACTTCAACAGTCATCATTTCCTTAGAAAACCATCCATTCGATCCTGAAGAAGAACTATTAGTAACTAAGAACATTAAAAGTCTATATACTAATATTTCCCAACAAGAGGTCTTGAACACACAAAGGCCCTCATTACAACCCTGGCGGTTGGTGATAAAGAGGCAGTAATACTGCCAACAGGCCGGCGGTAACAAAAATGGAATTATGACCACAGCGGAAACCGCTCAGACAAACAGCCACTTTAACACACCGACCGCCACAGCGAAATCAACAAGCATTACGGCGGTAACTGCCAGGAGTCAGGCAGAAGACTATTTACCGCCCACTCTATTATGACTGGCCTATCTGCCACCTTTTCCAGAGTGGTACCAACGACATCAAAAGCATGTCGGAAACAGAACTCAGAAGTCAAAGGACTCACCTCTGGAGACTCTGGGAACAACCACGACACCATGGAGCCCGAGCTGCACATATTCCCCATGCTCGTCTACCTTCTGCTTCATTATGAACATCAACGCTGGCGAAGACGAACACGGTGAGTACTGCCGCCTAGCACACAAGGGAGGGGGGAGGAAAAAGAGAGTGACACACACATGCAACACACACACCCCCACCCCCAATACCATACACACTACCAGATGCAATAACATTACATATTCACCCTGTACCCCTCAGGAATAATGCATGGACAAAATGATTTGAAGAAAGTGAGTGTAATACGATATATTAATATGAATAAGTGGATCAAAATACAAACGTATATACATATTTAGAAATTTAGGGACACTGCCCAGTCCTCAATGTCTGTGGGGCACGGGGTCACAACACATAGGCCAAGGCCCCACCTCACTCCTGCAACAACACGGAGAGAACCTTGCAGGGACATCAGGTCGAAAATACACAGGGACCTCAGGGAGATGGGGAGTGGGGGGGCACCTCAGCCGGAAGATGGTACAACATCACTGGTCCTGGAGGGGGCAACATGCCCATTACTCTGTCCTGGGGAGTGCAAGGCCACAGTCTCTCAAGTGGGTGGTTTTCCTTCTGCTTGGTCCTGGGGAGTGCAAGGTCACAGTCTCTCAAGTGGATGGCTTCTCTACTGGTTCTGGAGGGGGCTTTGTGCCCTGTGATGCACATCTTGGGGAGTGCAAGGTCACAGTCTCTCACCTGGGTATCAGACCCACAGGATTTGCAGGGCCCAGGCCGCACAACAGCCCATGGATGCAGGACTTCACACTGCCCTCCGGCGGTGACGGATGCTCAGTGGTGGCAGTGGCGGTGATGGTGGCGATGCTGGCAGTGGTTGGGGAAGGCTTCAGCCCTTCCCCTGCAGCCTCGGACGGCTGAACCCCCATGGTTGGTGGTGGGGGCTTCGAATGAGTCCCAGCACCATGCCTCCTGTCCTTCCTGTCAGCAGCTGAGATTTGCCCCTTGCTCATCCCTGTAGCAGCTGGGGGTGCCTCCTTGCCCTTCCCTGTAGCAGCTGGGGGGTGCCTCCTTGCCCTTTCTTGAAGCATCCGGTGCAGGCACCCTTTCAGTGTGGCTGCCTGGTGCCCAGGATCTCCTCCCACCTGCAGTAGCTGTTGACAGTACTATGGCCATGGACTGGGTGGCTGAGGTGCACGCCTGGGTTCTGAAGACCCTGGCCTGACGTCAAGGATGGGGGAGTGGTAGAGAAGAGGTCATCGGTGGAGAGGAAAAGCTTCTCAGGGACATTGGGGTGGGAAGAGGTTGATGGTTTGGGAGTGGAGGAAGAGGAAGTGGTTGCAGGAGGTGTCTTTCTGCTGATTTTGAGTGCAGGTGAATGGGCTGGATGCTCTTGTGAGGTGGACGGCTATTGGATGTCTGAGTGCTTGCATTTGGGGACTTTGGGAGGAGGGGGCACAGACACAGTGGGAGAGGACACAGGGGACGTGTGCATGGATGTGGGGTTGGTGACTGCCAGTGAGGGGCGTGTAGTGATAGGCGTGATGGTGGTGGTGGATGAGGATGTAGTGCATGCAGGTAGGATGGGTGATAGTAATAGACATTTGACTTACAAGACTCCAGTCCTCCTCCTACTCCTGCCAGGTCCTCAGGATGCATGATTGCCAAGACTTGCTCCTCCTATGTTGTTAGTAGTGGGGGAGGAGGTGGGGGTCCATCACCAGTCCTCTGTACAGCTATTTGGTGTCTTGATGCTGTGGAACGCATTCCTTCCTGATGTCATCCCTTGTTCTGGGGTGCTGTCCCACGGTGTTGACCCTGTCCACGATTCTCCACCATAGCTCCATCTTCCTTTAACAAGTCTCTTTTCTTTTGATTCTCTGATTGCCTAGTACATATTAGGACAAGGCGTCTCTTCCTGGCAGAGTTGATATATGAGAAGAGGGCTTACATGGAATCTGATGTTACAATGCAATTGCTGAACACTCAATGAATTTAGCATTTTAAATTGTTTTTTCTCCCTTTGGTTTTGTTTATACTGGATGGAGGTGTTGGTCATATTTATTATTTGTCACTTGTCAAAATATTGTGTTTTGACGTCGTAAAAAAGTGATTGGATTTTGTTTTAACAATACATCATTTTATATACTGACAACACTGGGGTTGGAACGAGAATTGTAAATACACTGTTTGGTATACTATTATTGGAATTAACGATGTCCATTGGAAATGTTGTTCATAGGTGTTGTTTTAATAGGGAGTTTATATATATATATATATATATATATATATATATATATATATATATATAAATTCTCACTTTCTCCTCGCAACAATTTTAAGGAGGACAGCACTTCGGATGCAAAAATAAACCTTTTAATCCAAGGGCAATATACAGGAACGCGTTGTGGCACTGAATGCCTTCCTCAACCTGGTTGAGATTCTCCTTGCCATGGGGCATTCTTTTATTTTCTCTCTTTTATTTGAATTTAGTTGCAAATTGGTAGATATTCATTGCCTAGTTTAATACGGGCACCACATAGGAAATCGGGTTCCAAGTCTCTGATTAGAAATCCTTTGTTTATTTTTGTGTTTTATGTGACTGCAGCTACTTTGGGGTGTGCGCCCATGTGTCAGTCTTTCATTTTGATTACACTGTTGGCATAGTATATACAGCGCATTCAAGATTGTGCTGTTTGGAAATGCCAAACACCACACATGGCTTCTGAAGTACACTTGTGTAATGATTACACACAATATTGTTAAGGAACTTTTAATTTTGGGACTGTCTCAGGCAGCTGCCATTATCTGGGACATAATCGGGTTCAGGCTTTTTTTTAGGCGTACACGTTTTAATTATAACTACATATGTGCTACTGAGTTACCCTGTAACAGGATTTTGAGCTATTATGTAGCTCTGATTTAGCTGTGTGTGCCGATAGCAACTACATTATTACATGCAGCATTGCGCTACTTTGTAATACATTTTGGGGCAATGTGCAAGTTGTGTCTTGTCTGTTTCATTCTTGATGATTTCAGCTTGTGAACACTTTTTAGCTGCAAGTGTGGGTCTAACAAGTATTAAATATGCAACAGTGTACTTCTGGGTAACCTCACTTTGGAGCGATGTATGATAATGAGTTCTGTTTGTTTGATGCTTGTATATTTGTTTTGGCCTGTGAGTAATTTTTCACATGCCTGGTAGTGTTAAGAAATATGGTACCACAATTATGTAGGGTTTACCTATTATCTGTAGTACAGTCGATGGGGTTCTTGTAATTTAGATATGTGTTTTTTTATTGATTGAATACATTTTGCATATACCTTTTTCAAATATGAACGTATACCCTTTTATTAGTTGCAGTATACGCAAATTGATATGGAGAACATTAATTCGATTCAATCAATGCACACTGACGTCTTTTATACTTGGTAGCTGCAGAGTGGTTAACAGCTGTTTGGAGTTTTGCACGACCCACAACCAGTAGGATAATGGTGTGATTTGCTTGTATTTTGTAGGTCTTTCAGATTATTTTTTTTACGTTTTGTGGCATTCTGGTTACTTATGATTAATGTACAAACTAACCAGGTACACTGTTTCCGAAATGAGAGGAGCCTCAAAATCTATTCATTGAGAACATAAGGGTCACCTAAAGCATTTGCTTAGTAGGAGCAAGACCCTCACCCACCATTAGGTGGCATGCTTCCTCATCTGGTGTTGCTCCTCATCAGGCCGGCATTACAATTCCTGACGGGCCTCATGAAGGGGTTCTTAGCTGGAGATACTTTGGGGCATATTTATACTCCGTTTGCGCCGGAATTGCGTCGTTTTTTTTGACGCAATTTCGACGCAAAACTAACTCCATATTTATACTTTGGCGTTAGACGCGTCTAGCGCCAAAGTCCATGGAGTTAGCGTAATTTTTTAGCGTGGACACCTACTTTGCGTTAATTATATGCAAGGTAGGCGTTCCCGTCTAAAAAATCGACTCCGAGGCATGTGCGTCGGATTTATACTCCCGGGCAAAATTCACGCCCGGGAGTGGGCGGGTCAAAAAAAATGACGTACGGCCGCTTTTGCGCCATTTTTTAGCACCTGCAAAAGGCAGGCGTTAAGGGACCTGTGGGCTCTGAAGGAGCCCAGAGGTGCCCCCCCATGCCCCCAGGGACACCCCCTGTCACCCTTGCCCACCCCAGGAGGACACCCAAGGCTGGAGGGACCCATCCCAGGGACATTAAGGTAAGTTCAGGTAAGTGTTTTTTTTTTTTTTTTTTTGCATAGGGGGGCCTGATTTGTGCCCCCCTACATGCCACTATGCCCAATAACCATGCCCAGGGGACAGAAGTCCCCTGGGCATGGCCATTGGGCAAGGGGGCATGACTCCTGTCTTTGCTAAGACAGGAGTCATTTCTATGGGGGTTGGGAGTGAAAAAAAATGGCGCAAATCGGGTTGAGGCGAAAAAATTGCCTCAACCTGACTTGCCCCATTTCTTGACGCCCAACCCCCATATCCCCCTATGCCGGCGCTGCCTGGTGTATGTCGTTTTTTTTAACGCACACCAGACGGCGCCGGCGGCTAACGCCGGCTAACGTCATTCAATAAATACAGCGCCCACATGGCGCTTCAGAATGGCGTTAGCCGGCGCTAATTTTTTTGACGCAAAACTGCATTAGCGCAGTTTTGCGTCAAAAAGTATAAATATGGGCCTTTGTGTAAATGCAGTGAAACTCAAGCATACATTTTGGCTTTAGGGTGAGGAGAATGTAAAGGACTGGAAAGGTGAGTTAAAATTAGCTCTAGGTACCAATACTAATACTTTACTAAAGGCTGTGGGACCTTTGCCAAGATTGAAAACAAACAGGGGACTGTAACCAGAAGCAATGATTTGCGGGTCTCTAAAAACTAAAGAAAATACCTGTTGTTTGGTAAGACACGTGTTTTTATAATTTAGGGTTAGGGATGCCTTTTGTTCTTTTCTCTTTACAACCATGTTTTGTTTTGGTTTTCTTGGGTTGCACTGTTTTTTCTGCACTATGTTTGGTTTGCGTACAAGGGTATATTTTGGTGAAAAGAAGCGCAATTTCTGTTGGGTATTCTATTTTTGGCATACATTATAAATACTTTTATTTATGCTTTACCTGACATGGTTTTTCACCTTCTCACTTTGAAAGAGACCTGACATTTGATATATGGAATATAGTGACTTTGTGAATGGCATGACATGCTAATGTTTTACTTTTGTTGGTGGTTTTATTATACGTGTGTTGAATACTAATGTATCTGAAATACATACTGTTTGATTGTAGCCATGAGGAAGATGTTGGTAAACACACCACAGCCACAAAACATGTGTTGGCTACAAGGCTACAAGGTTATAAGGTTTTGTCAAGATCAAAAGATCGAAAATAACAACAATACTGAATTCACTTACTTGTTCTAGTGACTTGCACAAGTTTGGGTTCCAGGTTGTTTATAGTTTAACAGAAGTTTGTTGCTTCCTTGTGAAGTGATGGTGGTCTGTTCTCCTCCCCTTGAAGCAAGTGTTGTTGATATTATTACCTTTCACATTTTAGGTACACATGTGTTGCTCGAGAGTCTGTCCACATTTTTGTTTTTCTTTTTGCAAGAGAGATGATCCAACTATACCTGGAGTCTATTTTATCTGCGGAATGCTTATTTGAGACTACCTGCTGACTGGGAGGGAATTTCTATTTAGGTTTGCGTTTTCTGAAAATGTATCGCATCCAAATCTTAGGTACGCTGAAATTAACACCTGCACACAGATAATCATACAATATAAATCAGGGGACACAATAGTTCATAGACATATTTGGTGCTATCATACCAGCAGTAGGAGTGATACTAAATGATGAAAAGTTTAGAAAGCGTTCAGCAATAGTGGACAAGCTGACAACCAGTACACCCGCAGTTGTACTAATTGAAATTGCAAAGCTAGTGATGATTAGATCAATGGTTTTGCACAGCAGATAGGCTTTAGAGTATGCAAAGAATATTTCTGAACTTAAACTTGATCTGGAACCTTTAGAAACCCTTAATAAAGCTCAAAGCTTCACTAAAGGACTTTCTGCATTGGAAACTGGATTAAAACAACAGAGTGAGGAATTCTCAAAGCCATATTAGTGCCTGTATTAAAAGTAGTGGGGGCATATTTATACTCTGTTTGCACTGGATTTGCGTCATTTATTTTTACGCAAATCCAGCGCAACCTTAAGTCCATATTTATATTTTGGCGCTAGACATGTCTAGCGCCAAATTATTAGAGTTAAAGTAATTTTTTGCCTGCTGGAAACTACCTTGCATCAATGAGATGCAAGGTAGGTGTTCCCGGGTAAATAATGACTTTAAGGCCCAAGGGCCAGATGTAGGAAAATTGCAAATTGCTACTTGCAATTTGCGAGTCCTTCTGACTCGCAAATTGCAAGTCGCAATTTGCAATGCAGAACGGTGTCTCAGACACCGTCTGCGAGTCTGTATGGGGTCGCAGAGACCCACCTCATTAATATTAATGAGGTGGGTCGCAAATTGCGGCCCCATACCGACTATAGGCACTCGCAAACATGGAGGCCTGCTGTAGTCAGCGGACCTCCATGTTCGTGACTGATTTTAAATAAAGCAGTTTTTTTTTTTTTAAGTGTAGCCCGTTTTCCTTAAAGGAAAACGAGCTGCACTTAAAAAAAATCCGAAACCTTTAGTTTCGGTATTTTTTCAGGGTAGGTAGTGGTCCCTTGGACCACTACCTGCCCTGAAAAAATAATTTGGGGTCCATTCACAAAGAGGAAGGGGTCCCATGGAGACCCCTTCCAATTTGCGAGTGGGTTACCATCCACTTGAAGTGGATGGTAACTGCGACACCATTTGCGACCGCATATGCGGTCGCAAATGGTATTGCATACCACTAGGAATCGCAAATAGGAAGGGAACACCCCTTCCTATTTGCGATTCTGAAATGCATTTTGCGAGTCGGTCCCGACTCGCAATATGCATTTCTGAATAGGAAAATGCGATTTGCGAGTCGCAAACGGCAATTTTTGCCGTTTGCGACTCGCAAATGCTTTCCTACATCTGGCCCCTAGTGCCTTATTTATCCTCCTGTGTAAAAATCACGCATGGGGGGAGGAGGGGTCAAAAAATAGTGCAAATCTTGCTTTGCACCATTTTTCATGCCTGGGTCAAGGAATAAGCCCACAGATGTCCTCCCCAGGCCCCAGGGACACCCCCACCCACACCAGAGGGAAAACGAAGGATGGGGGACCCCATCCCAGGTAAGTATAGGTAAGTGCAGGTAAGTATATGTATATTTTTTTAAGTGCCATTGGGGGCCCTGAAATGGACACCCCTACATGGCACAGGGTGCAATGGCAATGCCCAGGGGACCCTGGCCCCCTGTGCTGGCCACTGGGGTGGTGGGCATGACTCCTGTCTTTTCTGAGACAGGAGTCATGTGGTATGGATGGTTTTGAGTCAGAAAATGATGCTAGGCAGGTAGTAGTCTTTTTTTAATTCTAACCTGCCGAACATCATTTTTTTTTGGTACAAAACCTCCTTGTTCCATACTGCCAGCCCCACCCGGCTAACGTCATTTTTTTAAATGCTAGCCTACCCTTTGCACAGGCTTGCCCCATTCCATAAATATGGTGCCTGGCTGGTGCACAGAAATGGTGCAAGCCGGCGCTAAACATTTTGGTTCAAAACTGCGTTGGTGCAGTTTTGCACCAAAAAGTATAAATCAGGGCCGTAGTTTGTTTCCTGTCTATAATAGCAGTCTATAAGCTATAAAGACATTATTGTTAAGGAATAAAAACAGAGACATGAATAAAAGAATGAAGGAAGATTTACAATTGTGTGATTGAATTAATAATGAGTACAATAGACTAAAAGAAAGGGAAAACTTGAGAAGATAGAGAAAAGATTCAACTGAGGATGAGAGTGAGCTCTGAATTAATTTGTGAATAAAAAATGTGTGTTAATTACGAACCATCAGATGGGGGAGGATGCGGAGGCATTCTCACTAATTAGATATTGCCATAATTAACCCATACAATATGGCATGTAGCCCTCAACTAACCACTGTTTAAAAAGTGGATTTGTACATAGAGATTTTCATGAAGACATGCATTTAGGTTAAAACCCTAAAAAATTAATTTTTCTCTTTCTTTCCTATCTTCTTTGCTTAGCTCTGACCTCCGTTACTTCATATGTGTTTATCTCTTCATGATGCAAATGCATTCCTGAAGCAGCAGTATGAATGGGCATTGTGTTGGGATTCAGCCTACTTTCCCATTTGACCCACATAAAATATAATAATTTATTGAAATGTTAACTTAATCTTAAAAAGTTGTTTCTTTAGGAATAGAGCTTGTCAAAGAAGTGCATGAGAATGGGAGCGATCTCATGGAGGTATATTCTGTACTCACCTTGATTTGTTTTTCCTTATAGAAAGAAGAACTTGAAGAATGAAACTAAATTAATAACCATGTTACGAGTTGTAGTTAGATATATCTTGTGTTTAGGATGTTCTTTGTTAAGTTTGCTAAATCAACAGCAGCTGTCCTGTTCCCATGAAGGCATTATCATCCTTGTGGCTGAAAAAATGAACTATCTTCACAATACTTTGCAGAATGTTGCATTTCGCTGATACGTTTTGCGCTATAAATGTGTGTTCCTGGACTAGAGATTAAGGCTTTTTGCTAGACCCCTTGAGAGCACTTAGACAGAGATCCATCCTGACTCAGGCCCTCATTATGACACTGGTGGTAAATGCCGTTTACCCGCATGCTGACGGCCGCCAACTTACCGCCGCCATGGCGGATATCCGTTTACCATATTATGACACACACACACCAATCCGACAGAATGCAGCCACACACACAAATCCGCCAGACCAAAGGTCAGTGATAACCTGGTGGTTTCCAAACCCACATTGTTACGCCAACAGAACAACACCCACCTCATTATGACCCACGAGTCACCACGGCGAACATTCAACGGTGATAAACGATTGGTGGTCCATACCGCCGCACTCACAATGGACACCTACATACCAAACAACACTACATTGGACAATTCAAACAACACACACCTGACACCCATACACACACTACACACCACTATGAAACACACACCCACATTACCCAAAACCCTTTACGAATACAAACCATTGCCAGCAGAGAGACACCAAGACCACTGACCCAACTAGAGCCACACACTACTCACACCTGTACACCACTCACGCACTCCACATCACACACCCCAACACATTTCCTAACACACCCTCACCAACACACCTCACAGAACACCTATGGCACCACCACGACACCCCTGTTTCACAGAGGAGGAGCTAAGGGTCATGGTGAAGGAAATTGTCAGGGTAGAGCCACAGCTATTTGGAGCACAGGTGCAGCAGATATCAATAGCCAGGAAGATGGAGCTATGGCGGAGAATCGTGGGCAGGGTCAACGCCGTGAGACAGCACCCCAGAAATAGACCTGACATCAAGAAGAGGTGGAACGACCTACGGGGGAAGGTACGTTCCATAGCAGCAAGACACCAGCTCGTTATACAGAGGACTGGCGGTGGACCCCTTTCTCCTCCCCCACAACTCACTCTATTTGAGGAGCAAGTCTTGTCAAAACTGCATCCTGAGGGCCTGGCCAGAGTCAGAGGAGGACTGGACTCTGGTAAGTCAACTCTACACTATTATCACCACCCTACCTGCATGCCATCACATACCCCCAACCTCACTCCCATCACTCCACAAGGGGAATCCACCGCTGTACAATATGTCAGACACAGAAACCATAACACATCATTTACATCCCCACAGGTACCCCAGCCAATGTCAGCACAGAGGGGGTGCCAGCACTATCCAGTCCTCCAACTGAAGAGGCCCACAGTGATGGCAGTAACTCTGGTCTTCAGGATCTGGATGACCTACCTGGCCCATCAGGGACCTCTGGACAGCCGGTTCCCCAGGCCCAGTCACACACCACCACAGAGCCTCCCCCATGAGGAAACACCACCACAGCACCGACCCAGCGTACTAATACCTCTGTCCCCAGGACACATCAATCAGCAGTGTGTCCACCTCTACAGGGACCCCAGGGCACACCTCACCCCCAAGACAATCAGGGCACATGGTTCAGGGGGCAGAGGCACATGCCACCAGGGACGCCGGGAGGACTGCTGTGCGCCAGGGGGAGGACAGGCCCTGGGAACCAACTCTCCAGGAGGCACTAGCTGAGATCCTGGAAGCCTATCAACATTCCCAGGACACGATGGGCCAGATCCTGGACAACGTGCAGGAGAACAGGCGGCTGCAGGAGGGACAGTACCAGGGGATCAGGGAGGACTTGCAGGCCATCAACAACACCCTGATCCCCATAGCAGGGGTGCTGGCAGACATTGGCAACAGCATGAGAGAGGCTGTCTCACACCAGCGGGCCACTGCCACTAGCCAGACATCTGAACACCATTGACTTCTTCCCTACTCCTCCCTCCGTCCCGTACGTATGGCCAGGGTATTACAAACCCAGCCAAGCACCTCAGCCACAAAGTGCACGGGCCTAGTTCCATCCGCACCCACTCGTGGTGGAAAGGGATCCAGGCCACATGTACTGATGGGGAAGGAGCCTGCACCAGCCAGCAGGGGCAAGAAGGGCAAGGGCCTGCATCTGCCACCCGAAAGGCCAAGGAGCCTGCACCAGCAGGCAAGAAGGGCAAGGAGCCTGCTCCTGCCACCTGACAGGCCAAAGAGCCTGCACCTGCCACCCAAAAGGCCAAGGAGCCTGCACCAGCAGGCGGGAAGGCCAAGGAGCCTGCACCAGCAGGCAGGGAGGGCAAGGAGCCTGGACCTGCAGCTGTGACGAAGCCCCCACCACCCACCATGGTTGTGCATCCATCAGAGGGTGCAGGATCCTCCCACTTCCAGCAGCACCACCACAGTGCATCCGTCCGAGGTTGCAGGGGGTGTGCAAGAGCCTCCCAGCAGCACTACCACAG
Source organism: Pleurodeles waltl (assembly GCF_031143425.1). NCBI lineage: Eukaryota > Metazoa > Chordata > Amphibia > Caudata > Salamandridae > Pleurodeles > Pleurodeles waltl. Next base: position 779,556,941 of record NC_090440.1, on the reverse strand, counting down.
TGCATCCTTCTGAGGGTGCAGGGGATGTGCAGGAGCCTCCCACCACCACCACTACCACCACAGTGCAGCTGTCACCGCCGGCGGATGCAATGTAATCCTGCCTTCATGGGCTGCTCTGCGGGCTGCCCCCTCCAGAACCAGTGGTCAAGACACCCACTCGAGAGACTGTGGCCTTGCACTCCCCAGGACCAAGCACAGGGCACGTTGCCCCCTCCAGAACCAGTGGGCAAGACACCCACTCAAGAGACTGTGGCCCATCACTCCCCAGGATCAAGCACAGGGCATGTTTCCCCCTCCAGAACCAGTGGGCAAGACACCCACTCGAGAGACTGTGGACCATCACTCTCCAGGATCAAGCACAGGGCAGAACCAGTGGTCTTGTTTCAGCTCCCACCCCGAGGTCCCTGCGTATTTACCAACTGATGGTCCTGCAGTGTTCTCTCCATGTTGAAGCAGGTGACAAGTGGGGCCTTGGACTTTGGCCTGTGGCCATGTGGCCCACGCAAAATGAGGACTGGGCTGTGTCCCTTGTTCTGTAAATTTGTATATATATGTTATGTTGCCTAAATTATTATTTCTACTGTGTTGATCTTATTACAAACACTTTGGTGAAATTGTTTTTTCCTTGCTTTTTCTGGCGATTTAGGGGGATTGACTTGTTTTCTTGTGCAGCTGGTTGTGTGTGTGGTGTGTGTGTGTGCGGGGTGTGTGTTGTGCGTGTGTGTGTCACTCTCTTTTTCCTCACCCCGTCCCTTGTGTGCTAGGCGGCTGTACTCACCGTCGTCGTCTTCGCCGGCGTTGGTGTTCGTGGTGTAGCAGAACATAAAAATCATCGGAAAAACATGCAGTTTGGGTTCCATGGCGGCGTGGTTCTTCCCTGTGTCTCCAATGGTGAGTCCTTTCACTTCTAAGGTCTGTTTCCTCCAGGCTTTTGATGTTGTTGGTACCACTCCGGAAAAGGTGGTGGATTGTGTAGTTGTAATATGGTGGGAGGAACCTTGACTTCCGCCTGGCTGTAGACGGCTACCGCCGTGGTGCCTGTTATTTCCGCCCTGGTGGTCGATGTGGTACATTGGCTGTATTTCAGAGACCTTTCCGCCATGGCCATAATTTGGCGTAGTTACCGCCAGCCTGTTGGTGGTATTACCGCCACTTTATCACCGACCGCCAGGGTCATAATGAGGGCCTCAGACTCTTTGCTGATGTTTCCCAGATTCATTCTGGCAAATACTTTTGGTTTTACTTTGAATGCATGCTTTTTTTCTTGAACCTCTCTTTAAGGGAAGTTCTGTTACAGTTTTTATGCTTTCACCTCTCAAACCTTAAGCTGTTTATGAGTTGTGTTAGAAATGGTGTCTTTGGTTGGCAGTCAGGTTACCCCCTGTCCAAGCAAGGACACTCACTCTAGTCAGGGTAAAAGACAATCACCCTAAGCTAACACCTGCTTACCCCCTTGATAGCTTGGCACGAGCAGTAGGCTTAACTTCAGAGAGCTAGGTGTAAAGTATTTGTCCTACACACACAGTAACTTAATGAAATCACTACAAAATGACACAGCACAGGTTTAGAAAATAGGAAATATTTATCGAAACAAAATAAGACCAAAACGACAAACGTCCACTATACACAAGTCAAGTTATCAATTAAAAAGAAAATTGAGTCTTCATGTAGTTTCAAACACACACTAACACTGTTAGAGTGAAAATGTGCCTTGGGTGCGTCAAAAATAACCCCACGCGGGCGAGTGTGTGTCAAAAAGGGCTTACGATGCATCGATTTCACTCACTTTGAGACCTTGCGTTGCTTCTCCTTTCATCGGGTTGGGGGGCATCATTTCTTCTCCACACAGGAGAGCGATGCGTCGATCCAGTCAGCACTTTCAGGTCAGGGCAGGCCTTGCATTGTTTTTACACGGCCAGCGGTGTTTGCGTCGGAAATCCAGCTGCACGATGATACAAAAATCATGCAGCGTGGGTTGCGATCTCCCCAGCCTCCGTCAGCGATGCTAAACCGTGTTTTTCCAGCTCTCTGCGTCGATCTTCAGGTCACATTGCAGGCGAGCATTGATTTTCAGCAGTGAAGCTGGCAGTGCATCGATTTTTCAGCCGGAGTCGCATCAATCTTTTCCACGCACGGCATTCTGTGCGTAGATTTCTTCCTCTTAGGCTGCCAGCTTCTCCTTTCAGGGTCCCAGGAACTGGATGGGCACCACGGGGCAGAGTAGGAGTCTCTCCATAGACTCTAGGTGCTGGCAGAGAGAAGTCTTTGCTGTCCCTGAGACTTCAAACAACAGGAGGAAAGCTCTAAATCAAGCCCTTGGAGATCATCAGAAGATGGAAGGCACACAAAGTCCAGTCTTTGCCCTCCTACTCTGGCAGAAGCAGCAACTTCAGGATAGCTCCACAAAGCACAGTCACAGGCAGGGCAGCTCTTCTTCCTCAGCTCTTCAGCTCTTCTCCAGACAGACGTTCCTCTTGGTTTCCAGAAGTGTTCTAAAGTCTGTGGTTTTGGGTGTCCTTCTTATACCCATTTTCTCCTTTGAAGTAGGCCTACTTCAAAGCAAAGTCTCTCTTGATTGTGAAATTCTGCCTGGCCCAGGCCAGGCCCCAGGCACTCACCAGGGGGTTGGAGACTACATTGTGTGAGGGCAGGCACAGCCCATTCAGGTGTGAGTGACCACTCCTTCTCTCCCTCATAGCATAGATGGCTCATCAGGAAATGCAGACTACACCCCAGCTCCCTTTGTGCCACTGTCTAGTGTGAGGTGCAACCAGCCCAACTGTCAAACTGACCCAGACAGGGAATCCACAAACAGGCAGAGTCACAGAGATGGTATAAGCAAGAAAATGCTCACTCTCTAAAAGTGGCATTTTCAAACACACAATTTTAAAATCAACTTTACTAAAATATACATTTTTAAATTGTGAGCTCAGAGACCCCAAACTGCACATGCCTATCCGCTCCCAAAGGGAATATACACTTTAATCAGATTTAAAGGTAGCCCTGATGTTAACCTATGAGAGGGACAGGCCTTGCAACAGTGAAAAATGAATTTAGCAATTTTTCACTGTCAGGACATATAAAACACATTACTATGGGGGTCATTCTGACCTCGGCGGTAAAAGGCACCTACCGCCGGTCAGAAATCCTCCATAATCCCGCCGCGGTCGCGGAAACCCGCCACGGTCATTCTGACCCGCAGAAGGCAAACCTCCGAAAATCCGACCGCCACAACAGACCGCCAGACCAGCGGTCGGCGGAAAGGTGGAGGTGACCAAACCTCCACCGCCACGCCAACAGAAATACGCCCATGCCATTACGACCCACGAATCCACGCGGCGGTCATTCAAACGCGGTATTCCATTGGCGGGACACACCGGCGCGGTCAGAATACACACAAACGAACAAAACTCACCCACATTGGACGATTTGAATCCCACACACCTGATACACATACACACACCACTCCCACACACACAATACAATATAAAACACCCACCCACATCACCCACAAACCCCTACGCTTAAAAATTCGTAAAGAAGACAAGAGCGAGACACCAGCATCCAAAACATAACAGCCACAGCCACTCAACACCATCACCCACACACTATCCACACACAAAACAACACACACCACCACACTCAACTCACTTAAATACACATACTCCACCCCACACATCATACACACCACCCCATGGCACCCCAAAGACAACCCCGCTTCACAGACGAAGAACTCAGGGTCATGGTGGAGGAAATCGTTCGGGTAGAGCCCCAGCTGTTCGGCACACAGATACAATACACCAGTATTGCCCGGAGGACGGAGCTATGGCAGAGGATTGTCGACAGGGTGAACGCAGTGGGACAGCACCCCAGAAATCGGGAAGACATCAGGAAGCGATGGAACGACCTACGGGGGAAGGTGCGTTCCATGGTATCCAGGCACAACATCGCCGTGCAGAAGACTGGCGGAGGACCCCCACCTCAACCCCCACAATTCACATCATGGGAGGAGGAAGTCTTGAACATCCTGCATCCTGACGGCCTCGCAGGAGTCGGCGGAGGAATGGATACTGGTAAGTTGAAGCTTCAATACTGCTTCCCCCCCACCTGCATGCCAAATCAGACCCCAACCCTCACCCCCATCCTCGAACCCCACCCTCACCCCCACCCCCATCCTCACCCCCACCCTCACCCCCACCACCATCCTCACCCCCACCACCATCCTCACCCCCACCACCATCCTCACCCCCACCCCCAGCACACCTATTCCCCGCCAATGTCTCACCATCACAACCTACACATCCCAAAACCTAGGCCTGCATGCGTCCACTAAGCATGGACACCCATCACCAAAGCATGCCCAATGCATATACACATCCCCCCCACAAGCCACCCTCACCAAAGCCCCCACACACGAATGCCAGCACTTGGGGACACGAGAACCCACAGATACACCCATATGCCACACATTGAAACTATAACCATACCTCTATACCCCTGCAGGACCCGACCGTCAACACACCGCGGCGGAGGGGCCAGAATTCTCCACACCCCCCACCCAAGAGGCCGTCAGCGATGACAGCAGCTCTGTCGACCTGGACACCGATGACCAGCCCGGACCATCGGGGACCTCTGGACAGTCGGTTCCCCTCACACAGGCCCAGGCCACTACAGACCCTAACCCCTCTGGGAACACCAGCACAGCTCCCACCCAGCGGGCCCATGCCTCTGTCTCCAGGGCGCGTCAATCTGCGGTGTGTCTACCACTACAGGGCACCCAGGATAACCCACCACCCCAACAACAACAGGGACCTGGGGGCAGTGGTAGTGGGCACACCGGCCAGGGGGCAGAGGCCCAGGGAAACAGGGCAACTCGGCGGGCAGCTGTGCGACAGGGGGGGGAGGAGAGGCCCAGGGAACCCACTCTCCACGAGGTCCTCACCACCATCATGGGAGCATACAACCGCTCCCAGGAGACGATGGCGACGGTACTGGCCCGGTTCCAGGAGATCCAGGTGCTGCAGGAGGAACACTATCGGGGGTACAGGGAGGACATCAGAGCCATCAACACCACCCTGGTTACCATGGTAGGGCTGCTGCAGGACCTCGTAAACAGCAGGGCGGACACTGAACAACACCCAAGGGCCCCTGACACTAGCCTGGACCAAGAACAGCCATCCACCTCCGCCGGCGCTAGTGGACAGGAGGCCCCCGCACAGCAGCAGCCCACCAGACCCCCACCTCCTGCAGGAGAAGAACCACCCCGCAAGAGGGCCCTGAGATCTCGCAAGAAGACAGAGTAGGATGTCAAGACCCCCGCCAGCAATGGATACCACCTGATGTCATCCCACTGTCCCACATTGTCACCCTGTCCATCCTTGAACTGCCCATGCTCCATCTCTCCACAGGCCTCTGGACAATGCACCTGTGTGACTGTTACTCTGGACTCTGCCATGGACATTCCTTCACCATAGCCCCCACCCACTTGAAACCACCCATCCCATTTTGAGCACTTCAATAAACACCTATTTTGCACCAAAATATCAGGAGTCTGGCTGTGATTTCAATAGATTGTAATTGACATGACAGTGCAAATATGTCCTTGTACATGGTGAAGTCAACAAACAGCTGCCACAAAGCTGTAGTCCATGGGGAAACGAAGCACAGGACTCATAGTGGGGACCCCAGATCTGAAATAGGGAGGGAAAAGCCAAAACTCAGTCATCATACACTGGGGCAAATAGACAGGCAGCAGAGATGCTGCAGAGTAGTTAACATTTACTAAATTATGTTTGAAATGTTACCTGTGTCCTATTGGAAGTACTGTTCAATGATTCTGTCCCTGTTGTCTGTTTCAGCCCCGTCGTCTTCCTCCTCGTCACTCTCCTCAGGTTCCACCGCTGCCACAACACCACCGTCTCGACCATCCTCCTGCAGGAAAGGCACCTGGCGGCGCAAAGCCAGGTTGTGAAGCATGCAGCAGGCCACGATGATGTGACACACCTTCTTAGGTGAGTACATTAGGGATCCACCGGTCATATGCAGGCACCTAAACCTGGCCTTTAGGAGGCCAAAGGTGCGTTCGATCACCCTCCTAGTACGCCCATGGGCCTCATTGTACCGTTCCTCTGCCCTGGTCCGGGGATTCCTTACTGGGGTCAGTAGCCACGACAGGTTGGGGTACCCAGAGTCCCCCACTAGCCATACACGGTGTCTCTGTAGCTGTTCCATCACATAAGGGATGCTGCTATTCCTGAGGATGTAGGCGTCATGCACTGACCCTGGGAATTTGGCATTTACATGCGAGATGTACTGGTCAGCCAAACACACCACCTGGATGTTCATTGAATGGTAATTTTTTCTGTTCCTGTACACCTGCTCCCTGTCTCTTGGGGGAACCAAAGCCACATGGGTCCCATCAATGGCACCAATTACGTTGGGAATATGTCCAAGGGCGTAGAAATCACCCTTCACTGTAGCCAATTCGCCCACCTCAGGGAAAATGATGTAGTTCCTCACGGATTTCATCAGGGCAGACAACACTCTGGATAACACCTTCGAAAACATGGGCTGAGACATCCCGGAAGCAATTCCCACGGTTGTCTGAAATGACCCACTTGCCAAGAAATGTAGTACTGACATGACCTGCACCAGAGGGGGAATCCCTGTGGGTTGGCGGATGGGGGACATCAGGTCGGGCTCCAGCCGGGCACACAGTTCATGGATAGTGGCACGGTTAAGACGGTAGGTCAGGATAATGTGGCGTTCTTCCATTGTCGACAGGTCCACCAGCGGTCGGTACACGGGAGGATTCATCCGTCTCCTCGCCCAACCCAGCGGACGGTGCCTAGGAAGGACAACATGGAGCACACAGTCAAGCAACCCACAGGTACGTACTCACAGCTAGCACAGTATACGATTCTCTATGCAGTGAATGGCGTGTCTGAGTGGCTATGCAAGGCCTAGGCCTGTGTGACGCAGTTGAAATTGAGCCATGTGGGCCCTGGAAATGGCGGCTGCCTGACCTGTGAAGTGTGACAATGGGATGTAAGGTCAATGCGCTGGCGTGGCACACTGCGGCGGGCGGCGGGCGAAGACCGCGGCGCGAAGCCGCATTGGTTAACATTGAAGCCTATGGGTTTCAGGAGCCAATGGCGAAGGGCGCCGGCGGTGGCGGGACGCCCCGCCGCGGTACGCACCGCCGCAGACGTGACCGCCATTTTCTATCTACTTATCCACTTGCGACTTGAACTTTCACAGGAGAGGACCTATACTGCAAGTGTTGCTGTGACCTCGGTCTGGAAGGGACAATGGCTGCTGCGACTGGGGAAAGTGCCCCTGCCTTCACTGGAGAGGAGTTGGAGAAACTTGTGGATGGGGTCCTCCCCCAGTATGCGCTACTCTACGGTCCTCCAGACCAACAAGTGAGTTTAATTCAATATGGATTTGGGGCCACTGGCTGGCTTGGGGGCCTGGCGGGGATGGGGGGCATGTTGGGGCTGGCGGGGGGCCTGGCGGGGGGCCTGGCGGGGATGGGGGGCATGTTGGGCATGGCGGGGGGCATGGCGGGGGGCCTGGCGGGGCTGGGGGGCATGTTGGGCATGGCGGGGGGCCTGGCGGGCATGGGGGGCATGTTGGGGCTGGCGGGGGGCCTGGCGGGGGGCCTGGCGGGGATGGGGGGCATGTTGGGCATGGCGGGGGCATGGCGGGGGGCCTGGCGGGGATGGGGGGCATGTTGGGCATGGCGGGGGGCCTGGCGGGGATGGGGGGCATGTTGGGGCTGGCGGGGGGCCTGGCGGGGGGCCTGGCGGGGATGGGGGGCATGTTGGGCATGGTGGGGGGCATGGCGGGGGGCATGGCGGGGGGCCTGGCGGGGATGGGGGGCATGTTGGGGCTGGCGGGGGGCCTGGCGGGGGGCCTGGCGGGGATGGGGGGCATGTTGGGCATGGCGGGGGCATGGCGGGGGGCCTGGCGGGGATGGGGGGCGTTGGGCCACTGGAAAGGAAAATGCTGAGTAACTTGAACGTGGTATTTCTTCCTCCCTGTACGTGTCACATAGGTCCGCGCCCATGAGAAGATCGGGATTTGGCGTGCCATCGCCAAGGAAGTCCGGGCCCTGGGGGTCCACCATCGACGGGGCACCCACTGCCGCAAGAGGTGGGAGGACATCCGCCGCGGGACCAAGAAGACCGCCGAGTCTCTGCTGGGGATGGCCTCCCAACGTAGGCGGGGTGCCTGCCGTCAACTGAGCCCCCTGATGTTCCGGATCCTGGCGGTGGCCTACCCTGAATTGGATGGGCGCGTGAGGGCAGCACAGCAGACACAAGGGGGTGAGTACAAGCATTATCTACTCTGTTGTCGCGCAGTGGAGGTGTCTGGGTGGGGGAGGAGGGCTGGGGGTCCCCCTAGGCCAGGGCGATATCTGTAGGCTGGGCACCCCCGTAAGCCCCTGTGTCCCCAGCCACCACCCTCAGTAGTTTGTCAGTACAGCCATCCCTGGGCCGTGTCATCCATGGGTGCAGTTGTCAACTCTAGGCGTGTAGGCCATGTTCCACGGAATGCGTAGCGTACCCCAAGTGCGCAACTTAGTGCAGGGGGCATCTGTGTCTGTCATGTCCGCTAACTGTACCGGAGATCCATGTACTCAATATCCCTTTATTTCTCTCTCCCCCCCCCTTTTTGTTTGTCTTTCTGTGCTTGTGTGCATCAGCATCATCAGGCGGAGGAGAAGTGGCATCGGGGCAGGAGGGAGCTGCATCTCACATGGCCCAGGAGGGCCATGCCACAGAGTCAGACTGGACCAGTGAGACGGAGGGCGAGGGGAGCTCCACGACGGGGACGACTGGAGCCTGCAGCGACACGGACACGTCCTCGGAAGGGGGCTCCCTTGCGGGGGTGGCACCATCCGTGCCCCCCGCCATTACAGGTACAGCCGCCACCCAGCGCACCATCTCCGCCCTCCCAGCAGCCCCTCCGCGTTCGCCCCGTGCCCGCTCTGCCAGGAAGCCGGGCATCTCCTTCGCCCCAGGCACCTCAGGCCCTGCCCCTGTTACCCCCGCTGCCCTCAGTGAGGAGGTCATTGACCTCCTCCGAACGCTCATTGTTGGGCAGACTACCCTTTTGAATGCCATCCAGGGGGTGGAGAGGGAGGTTCATCGCAGCAATGCGTACCTGGAGGGCATTCATTCGGGTCAGGCTGCCCATCAGCGATCGTTCCAGGCTCTGGCCTCAGCACTGACGGCAGCCATTGTCCCTGTCTCCTGCCTGCCTCTACTAACTCCCTCCTCCCAGTCTCCTGTTCCTCTGCCTGTCCCACCCACACCATCAGACCAGCCTGCACACACCTCAACACCCAAGAGAAGCTCATCCAAACATAAGCACCACAGATCACGCAGACATTCACACACGCAACATTCCGATGCAGACATGCCAACAGTCACTACCACCTCTGTGACCCCCACCTCCTCGTCTCCCTCCTCCCTCCCTGTGACGTCTACACTCACACCTCCATTCACCTCACCATCAGCCAGTGTTTCCATCACCAGCACACCCTCCACTCCAGTCCGCACACGTGCAGTCACCACCCCCACTGCCATTTACACGTCCCCTGTGTCCTCTCCCACTGTGTCTGTCACCCCCTCTTCCACACCACACAAACGCAGCCACCCACCCACCCAACAGCCATCCACCTCACGACAGCCTATCCCTCCTGCACCTGCACCCAAAGACAGCAAACGTGACTCACCTACAACCACATCCTCTCCCTCCACTCCCATTCCCACTGTACCTACCACTCTCCATTGTCCCAAGAAGCTCTTCCTCGCCACTACTAACTTCTTTCCTGACCCTGAGCCCCCCCCTCCTTCTCTTCGGGGTAAGAAGAGCACCTCAGACACCACCAGCCCTGCAGCCCCCTTGACAAGGGTGCAGGGGTATTGGAGCCCGCCAGCCCGCATGTCTGGATCTTCGCCCAGCAGCAAGGGGACAGCCAGCCCACCCCCTGGGAAGAGGAGCAGAAGGTGGAAGGGGCGCCGCAGGAGCCCGCCTTCTACATCCCCCCCGGACACCACCCAGAGACAGTCACCAGCCACAGCTCCAAAGGGAGGAAAGGGCCACAGGCCGACGACTAAGGAGGGCAAGGGCAGCAAGTTGGAGAGGTCAGGCAGCAGGCCTGCTGCCCAGGAGGAGCCCACAACCCCCATAGCCGCTGCCCCGGGAGGAACCGGCACAGCTGCCCCGGGAGAGCCCACCACCCCCATAGCCGCTGCCCAGGGAGGACCCAGCCCAGCTGGCCAGGAGGGCCCCACCACCCACAGCCCAGGTGGGCAGTGAAGGAGCACCATCCCCGCTGCCCAGGAGGGCACCACCAGGCAATTAGCAGTTGGCCATAGACCGTCCGCCGTCTCAAGAACCGCTGAACTGGGCCCTTCAAGGCAAGAACCGCTGAACTGGGCCCCGCCGTCTCAAGAACCGCTGAACTGGGCCCCGCCGTCTCAAGAACCGCTGAACTGGGCCCTTCAAGGCAAGAACCGCTGAACTGGGCCCCGCCGTCTCAAGAACCGCTGAACTGGGCCCCGCCGTCTCAAGAACCGCTGAACTGGGCCCCGCCGTCTCAAGAACCGCTGAACTGGGCCCCGCCGTCTCAAGAACCGCTGAACTGGGCCCTTCAAGGCAAGGAGCGCTGAACTGGGCCCCGCCGTCTCAAGAACCGCTGAACTGGGCCCTTCAAGGCAAGAACCGCTGAACTGGGCCCCGCCGTCTCAAGAACCGCTGAACTGGGCCCCGCCGTCTCAAGAACCGCTGAACTGGGCCCCGCCGTCTCAAGAACCGCTGAACTGGGCCCCGCCGTCTTAAGAACCGCTGGACTGGGCCCCGCCGTCTCAAGAACCGCTGAACTGGGCCCCTCAAGGCAAGAACCGCTGAACTGGGCCCCGCCGTCTCAAGAACCGCTGAACTGGGCCCTTCAAGGCAAGGAGCGCTGAACTGGGCCCCGCCGTCTCAAGAACCGCTGAACTGGGCCCTTCAAGGCAAGGAGCGCTGAACTGGGCCCCGCCGTCTCAAGAACCGCTGAACTGGGCCCTTCAGGGCAAGAACCGTGGAACTGGGCCCCGCCGTCTCAAGAACCGCTGAACTGGGCCCTTCAGGGCAAGAACCGCTGGCCCTTTGGCAGACGTGGCAGGGCAGGATCTATCTCGGGCAGGGCTGCAGGATGTCCTCTGGCCAACTTGCCTCCTCCAGTGGCAGTGGGGTCTGTTATGGACTGTATGGACTGTGGCTTTGCTCTCCCCAGGATGGCCCAGTGGGCAGGCCACCCACTGTATGGACTGTATGGACTGTGGCTTTGCTCTCCCCAGTATGGCCCAGTGGGCAGGCCACCCACTGTATGGACTGTATGGACTGTGGCTTTGCTCTCCCCAGGATGGCCCAGTGGGCAGGCCACCCACTGTATGGACTGTATGGACTGTGGCTTTGCTCTCCCCAGGATGGCCCAGTGGGCAGGCCACCCACTGTATGGACTGTATGGACTGTGGCTTTGCTCTCCCCAGGATGGCCCAGTGGGCAGGCCACCCACTGTATGGACTGTATGGACTGTGGCTTTGCTCTCCCCAGGATGGCCCAGTGGGCAGGCCACCCACTGTATGGACTGTTTGGACTGTGGCTTTGCTCTCCCCAGGATGGCCCAGTGGGCAGGCCACCCACTGTATGGACTGTATGGACTGTGGCTTTGCTCTCCCCAGGATGGCCCAGTGGGCAGGCCACCCACTGTATGGACTGTATGGACTGTGGCTTTGCTCTCCCCAGGATGGCCCAGTGGGCAGGCCACCCACTGTATGGACTGTTTGGACTGTGGCTTTGCTCTCCCCAGGATGGCCCAGTGGGCAGGCCACCCACTGTATGGACTGTTTGGACTGTGGCTTTGCTCTCCCCAGGATGGGCCAGTGGTCATGGAGTCCCCTCGTGGATCTGGCGTCGTGTACTCAAGTGGCTGAGGTGCCCCCCCTTCCCTTCCCCCTGAGGTGCCTGTCCTATTTTCTTTGTGATGCCCCTGCAGTGTTCTCTCCGTGGAGTTCTTGTCGTGGGACTGGGCCTTGCCCCTTTGCACAGGACCCCTGTGATCCACGGACAGTGGTTGGACTACATTTAGTAGCTGTATATATTTTGTACATAGTTTATTTATTTATTGGGATTAATGGTGTACATATTTCAATATATCTGCCCGTTTATGATCTCTTCTTTTGGTCTTTGCATTATTTCGGAGGGGGGTGGTTTGTGGGTTGTGACAGTGATCTGTGGGAATGCATTGATGTGTGTGTTGTAGTGGGTGTGGGTGGGTGGGTGTGTGCCGGTAATCTTTTCCCTCCCCTGTGTCGTAGGTGCCGTACTCACCGATGTCTTCCGCGCCGCCGGGCGTGCTCCTGGTATATGAGGAGGAATAGGAGTGCGGGGATGACCTGCAACTCTGGCTCCATACTGCCGGAATCTCGCGTGGAGTGCGTAGAGGTGAGCGTTTTCCCGTTCGTAGTCTGTTTCCGCCGTGTTCTTATCGGCGGTGCTCCCGCCCCGGAAAAGGTGGCAGATTGGTGGGTCGTAATAGGGTGGGCGGTACTTTGTCTGCCGCCGGGCTGTTGGCGGGAACCGCCGCGCTGTTTGTTTGTACCGCTGTGGCGGTCGGAGTGTTAAGTTGGTGGGCTGTGTTGGCGGTTCCCGCCAGGGTCAGAATTGCATATTTTAGACCGCCGGCCTGTTGGCGGCTTGGCCGCCGCTTTATCACCGACCGCCAGGGTCAGAATGAGGGCCTATATGTCCTACCTTAACCATACACTGCACCCTGCCCTTGGGGCTACCTAGGGCCTACCTTAGGGGTGTCTTACATGTAAGAAAAGGGAAGGGTTAGGCCTTGCAAGTGAGTACACTTACCAAGTCAAATTTACAGTTTAAAACCGCACACACAGACACTGCAGTGGCAGGTCTGAGAGCTAAAGTGCACAACCAGTGCTGCAGACCCACTAGTAGCATTTGATTTACAGGCACTGGCACGTCTAGTGCACTTTACTATGGACTTACTAGTAAATCAAATATGCCAATCATGGATAAACCAATCAACAATACAATTTATACAGAGAGCATATGCACTTTAGCACTGGTTAGCAGTGGTAAAGTGCTCAGAGTTCAAAAGCCAACAGCAACAGGTCAGAAAAAATAAGAGGCAGGAGCCAAAAAGATTGGGGATGACCCTGCATAAACTAAAAAGTCTAACAAGTTCCACCAATATTTCTTAGCACTCTTCTTAGTTTATGAAAGGGATGATCTTTATGGAACGCGCTTCATGCTTTGTTCTGCAATTGGACAGAAAAAACATATGATATGCTAATAATTAATGTAAGTATTAAGACAATTGAAATAAAAAATGTAAAACTATTACAACAATCTCATTATTAACTCCAGCCAAACAGGATGATAGTTATAAATGTTAATAACCTATTGATACTATTGCATTTCTAAAAAACTCACTTCCAAGGTTCCACCTCTTGGACCCAATGGGGTGCGGAAACGTAATGTTTCTGATTACATTAATTCTTCAACTATTGGTGTTCCCTATTGTCCCAGCTCCTACATTCCTTATAGCAAGTGTTTGAATTTTACAAAATTAACACTTGTTAACTCACACTCATGAACTTTACGTAACCAGATTTCTGCATGCCTACTCCTGTGAATCCTCCCCAGTCTTTTCCTTTAGCGTTTGCTGATTTTCAGCTTTATATGACTTTCAATGTCAAACCTAAAGTTATTATGCAATAAAACTCCAAATAATTTCTTACTTTATTGTTGAGTATTAAATAAGTAATTTGCTATATCATTATTTTGGGGTTCTTTATTTTCCCTATATCTGACATTTCTTTATCCCCTAGCACCATTTCAGCTAAGTTCTCCAACAGAATTGTTTGTGGTAACTACCCCTCTCCAGCACAGATTGGAGTGTCTATTAGTAGGAAGATGGCAGCACTAACATAGTTTCTATAACAAGGAACCTGAAGCCACCTGTCCTACTGCTTTCTTCATATTCCATCAGATTTTGTTCATTTAAGTTATAATGGCTGTTTCCTTACCCAGCAGCAATATATGACTCAATCAGGGATGTCAATTGCCTAAATTGCTAGTAGTAGCGAAGGCCACATTACTCACCCTTTGGCCTGAATGACACCACAGGAGTTAACATCCTATGGGCTTTAATCATGAATCTCTGCTAGTAATGCCATTTGACCTTGATCCTAATGACATCACAATAATTGTAGTTACTGAATCCTAGTATGCATTCATAGGTAATGGGAAAGATTCACAAAAATATTATAGAAATATATGGATGTAGGAAATTCAGTTACTGGCTGAGGGGAGTGAAACCCTACTCAAGCAACAACCACAATCCTTGTCAGGTTGAAGTCACAGGCAAACCCCAAATTAACCTGTGCTAAAGCTTCTGGTAGCTTTGCACAAAAGCGGTCAATTTAACTTAGAGGCAATGTATAAAATATTTATGCAGCATTTCAAACAGTAATAAAGTGATAAACAACACAAGAAAAATCCCACACCATCCTAGCAAACTAGAGTAAAATCTAATAAATACTTAAAAACCATAATGACAAAAATCAAATCAGTAGAACCAGAGATATGCAATTTTAAATATTTAAGTGAAAATAGTGCCAAAACGCACAACCCACCAACAGTAGTTATCTAGTCACACCGGACCGGAACTAATTCACGAGTTCAGGCTGACAGCAACGGAGCGTGGACAGGCTAAGGGGACCTAGTTGGGCCTGCTGAACATGGGTACCTTAAATCCTGGTTGCAGAGTATTGCAGAGTCCAGTATTGAGGATCCGTCACGCAGTGGTTCCTAGGAGCTGTAAGGGTGCAATACGAGGACCTGCATCTTGTATGACAGTGCTGTTGACAAAGGGCTTGTGACGTGAATTTAAATGTCAAAGATCTATCATATACCGGTTGATTCCGAAGAAGCTGTGAGGCTTGCAATGCAGAGTCCTGTCTCATTGTTGAGCATTCTGTTTATGAGGGGATTGAGATGCAAACGCTTGTGTCAAGATAGTGCCTAGAGGACTGTGGGTGGTGAGGTCAAGTCCTGTGCCTGGGATGAGTCACACAGCGGTCCTGTGTAGAGTTTGGGGTGGCGATGCATTAGTTCTGCTGGGACCACAGTTGGGCTAGAAGAGCACCTTTAGGCCAACTTCCAAGGGTCCAGGACTGGGGTAGCACCATTTAGATGGGCAGGACTCACAACTGAGAGACCAGGTGCTGGGGTTAAGTTGAAGGATTTTGTTCTGTCCCTGAGGCTTCTGATCAGGAGACCAGGCAAATAGCCTTTGGTATCACTCGGGTTGTCCTGGGTTCAAGATGCAGATCTAGTCCTTCTCACTGAAACAGGAAGGCAGCAAGGCAATTCGGTAGCTCGATAGCACAGCAGGGCAATTGCACAGCAGTCCTTCTGAGTCTTCAATAGGTCCAGATGCATACTGAAAAGTTGGGTGTCTGAGGTCCACTATTTATACCTGGTGCCTACTCCGAATCAGGAGAAGTTTCCAGAGGCTTCTACCCTCCTGAAGTGTCAGGAATTCCCTTCCTTCCTGCCCTGGCTGCAAATTGTCTGGGTACACAAAAGGCTAGTGATAAACCCTTTGTGAGAAAGCTCAGGCATAGCCTTTGGGATTGGTAAGTTTGGTAGGTGACAGCTACTCATCCTCGTTAAGTCAGAGTGGCCAATCCTGCCCCCATCTATCCTCACTTTGTCTTACTGTCTGGAAGCAATACACAAAGACCATCTGCCACCTACACCGTCATGTGACCCAGGGACAGGTTATAGGCACTAAAAGGCTAGGGCAAGAAAATTGCAACTTTCTAAGGGTGGCAATTTCAGAACTGTGACTTAAAATCATACTTTACTATTAAAATGGGCTTTTAATTATAAATCTATGGACACCCAACTTAAGCTGTCTACTTGCTCCCAAATAAAAGTTATCACTTACTAAATGTACAAAGGAATCCTATATTATTCTATGGGAGATGTAGGCCTAGCAGTATTGAAAAACAAATATAAGAGTTTTTCACTACCAGAACATGTAAAGCAAAAAGGTACATATCCAGCTTTTTAAATACACAGTATCCAACCCCCTGGGCTATTCAGAGCCTACCACAGGGGTGACATATATATATATATATATATATATATATATATATATATATATATATATATATATATATATATATATATATATATATGAATGAAAGGAAGGTTTGGGTCTGACAAAAGGTTTATTTTGCCAGGTCAAAATGTCAGTTCACAAATGCACATACAAGCTAAAATGGCAGGCCTGAGACATGTTCCACTGTGTTACTTAAGTGGGTGGCACAATCAGTGTGCTGCTCTGCTGGTAGCATTTAATTTACAGACCCATGGTACATCAGGTACACTTTACTAGGGACCTACAACTAACTTAAATGTACCAATTGAGCATAACCCAATTCTATCATTTTAGAGGAGAGGACACAAGCGCTTTAGTACTGGTTAGCAGTGCTAAAGTCCTAAAGCCAACAAAAACAAAATCAACAAAAACAGGAGTGGTTAAGAGAACATTTTTTGGGGAAAACCTAAGTTCTAAGTTCAATGAGTCTAACATCATATAGTGAATATGAACTTTGTCATTGGCTTGACTTAGTTCTCATTGTTAACAGATTTAGGGGGTCATTCTGACCCCTGCGGGCGGCGGGAGCCGCCCGTCTGGAGGGAACCGCCAGAATACCGCTGCACGGTCAAAAGACCGCCGCGGGTATTCTGGGTTTCCCACTGGGCTGGCGGGCGACCGCCAAAAGGCCGCCCGCCAGCCCACTGGGAAACATCCCTCCATGAGGATGACGGCTCCGAATGGAGCCGGCGGAGTGGAGGATGTGCGACGGATGCAGTAGCACCCGTCGCGAATTTCAGTGTCTGCTGAGCAGACACTGAAATTCAAAGTGGGGCCCTCTTACGGGGGCCCCTGCAGTGCCCATGCCACCGGCATGGGCACTGCAGGGGCCCCCAGGGGCCCCACGACACCCCTCACCGCCATCCTGTTCCTGGCGGGCGGAACCGCCAGGAACAGGATGGCGGTGAGGGGGTCGGAATCCCCATGGCGGCGCAGCTTGCGGATTCCCATGGGCAGCGGAAAGTCGGCGGTACACCGCCGACTTTCCGTTTCTGGCCGCGGCTGTACCGCCGCGGTCAGAATGCCCGGCGGAGCTCCGCCAGCCTGTTGGCAGAATGACCCCCTTAATATATTGTCACTTGCAGAAAACTATTGCACTACGGGAAACAAAGTAGTGACTTTTATTAAACACATCCTTATGTGTGGCCTGTAGCTAGATTTATCTGCTTCACCACCCTGATGCAATGAAACATTTCAAAATATATATATAATTCTAAGGCTAAAAAAGGGTTTTGATACCTGTTCCAAGTACACTTGCCATTAGAAAAGACACAGGCTGTTCTATCAATATTAGATGTAATTGCTATTTGTTTTAATTTAAAATTGATATTCAAGCAAATCGTCCCACTTTTAGAAAGCATATTTTTCTGTTTATATTTGTGGTATATCATTGCAATAATATATATATTTTTTCATAATAATGAAGTACAGCAACACGTAAAAAAAATGTATTTGTTTCATTTTATAAATAATTCTAAAGCATGCTGCACTGCTGAATGTATTTTTTTTATCAAACAGAAATTGTAATTGTAACAATCATGAACCTAGACCCAGCCTGAGTGAGCTCTGACCCTCCAAGCGGTGCCCCTGCAGCGCTAGACCATTGGAAGTGGTGCTAAATGTGCCCAGATAGCCCAAATTCAAATCTTGGGACATTTTCCACCAAAAAGTGCTCCAAGAAGAGACTAGTACCTACCTGCTGGCTGATATGGCCAAGGTGCATTTGTCAGTCGGCCTGGCTTCTTGTCCGGCGATGTTCTTCTCCAAAGCCACAAATCTTGTTCAGCGGATCCTCGCAGAAGGCGTGCCTGGCCTTGTGAAGCCCTGATCTGCTATGTGCTGCTGGAGATTTTCAACTTCCATAAAAGAGTTCAAGGGTGAACTTAGAAGCAGGGGCATGCCCAACTGTCTACCTTGTCAGACATGAGTTGAATGAGGTCCGCAGTTGGCTGAACGAATCCACTGTAACCTGAGCTGTTGCTTGTATTGCTCAGCCACAGCTGAGTGCCAGGACTGCTGCAGCCTCTGCCCCGAAGGAGGAGACATGTTGGAGGACCACAGAAAAGTTTAGAGGCAGAGAACTCCATGGGTTGGGAAGCAGCTGGCTGTGCGTAGGTCCAAACAAAGTACGGAGGTTCAATTGGCACCTGACATACTCACAGTGATGATCTTGGAACCCAGGGCTTCTGCTGCCAAACAGGCCCACAAAGACAGCCAAGTGAGGCTTGAAGACCATGGATAAGACGAGGGGGCTACCAAGCAGGCCAGCTAGCCAGCGGCTGAAGAGGGCTCACATTGATCCCGTGACAGGTGGGTGAAGAAGGTCCATCCCCTAACTAAAAATGCAGGAGCTAAGAGTGAATGACTTGTACTGGAAGGCCCCAGGAAGTCTGGGGCTGGAAATACTTAGCAGAGTTTGGGACACAAGGCCCAAGACTCATTAAGTGACCACACCCTGACAGCTCGTGCCGCCCCAGAATGCTGGGGGATAGAAAGGCCATTAGTGTTTAGAAGAGAGGGCATTCCCCGCTCCTCACCCACCCTCCAGACTAGACATCTGAGCATCAGAAGCTGCTCATGCTGCCCTGGGATAAGTGTTACCCCCCCATGGGCCATACGGGCAATGAAAATGAACCAGGAGCACACCTTTAATTGACTGATGATCCCAAAAGGCCAGATGGGCCGGAAGAAAAAATTGTGACCATGCTGGGATCCCCTTCCTTTTCCTCCTAGAAAGGGGGGGCACGGTTCATGATGGGACATCATGAATACTGAAAACTCTAGCCTGCCAAGGTGCTCCCTCATTGTGCACAGTGGCTCCAGATAAGTCCATTCTGTCATTAAAGCCTTCAGATACACCGTCAAAAAACAGTGACATGGCACAAATCCTAAAGCCAGTGGAGAGTTTTGAGCAGCTCTAGAGACCAAAGTGTACAATGAAGACCATTGGCCTGAAATACTGAGGGATGACCACAAAATGTTGAGCAACAGAATATATCAAGCAGAAATTAAGCTGACCAAAGCTGAACCCGAGGCAAATGCCACATCTAATTAACTGCACACATAGAAAGACCAAGTGGGGATTCTTGAAAACCAGGCTGAAGACACTTAGAGAAGGGTGAGGCATGACAATCTCTGTATAGTAGGCCTAGCTGAAAAATGCAAGTGTCTCAATACCACTCTCCTCATTGAACAATGGCTCTGAGAGCAAGTCTGCCCTCAGAGTCCCTTCCTCATGTTCACAGTGTAGCGGACCCATTGGGTGCCAACTGTGCCCCCTTTGCCGGGTGCCCCCCAAAGGCTATTACAGCAAAAATCCAGATCTTCTGGGACCGACACCTCATCCTCAGTGCCACCTCAAAGATGGGCCTACAGTTGGGTGACAATAGCATTGTAATTATATTCCCATTTTTCACATTGATGGCACATCATCGGAGGGCTTCTTTCCAGACACTCAAGAATCATTTGCGCAAATTAGGCCTGACATACACTCTGCTCCTCCCTGCAAAATTAAAGATGATAATAGACCAAAAAAAACACTTTTTCACATTGCCATAAGATGCCTGTTCATGGATTGATCATTGAAGCAGGGGATCCATATGAACACTCAGACCAGTTCCTGGCAAAAACTCTAACTGGCCAGCCTACATGCACCAGAAGAAGGAGAAATGGAGCTCATACAGCAACCCCTACCCCACAACAGATCCATGATGACTGGTGCTCTGCTGTGACCTCAGCTGTGGCAATTCCCAAGTCATGGGGTCCTGTGGAGACCCGTTGATCTCCATATTGATTGACACTCCCAGCATCCTACCAGTGGGACTCTACAGATGGTGGATGAATTTGTGTGAGACCCCAATACAACTGGTAGGCAGTTACAATCAAACCTCTGCCTATATTGGGTCAAACATCCAGCCAACAGTGCCTATGTTTTAGCCACCATGCTCCACTAAAAAAGCTTTACAATCTTGACTGATGCTCATGTTACATACTACAAGTCTATTCTTAGCGGTTTGGACAGTTTATTAGTTACTGTTTTCGTTCAGCACTGTTTCCTTGCCAGACCGGGAGCTGTTGCACAGGAGTTTGTTTCTAACTGAATGGAGTGTCTTATTGGGGCCCCTTCACCACGTGCCCAGTCACAGAAGGCTCACATAATCAGCCCCAAGCCATGGTCGAGGCACATCCTTCACCCTTCCACTAATCATTATGACGAGCAAGGGTAAATACACAGCACTCATGTGGAATGTGCAGGGGTTGGGCATTCAGCGCAAGCGCTATGGAGTGCAGGCACTGTTGAGATAATGGGGGAACCAATTTGTGTTCCTACAGGAACTCACTTTATGAATGAGAAAAGGTGTAGAATAATATGCAAATGGCATGATCAATTGTACTGCACTACATTCTCTGCATTTGCGAGGGGATAGGTGATATGGATGAAGCCATTTGTTATGTTTTATACACAGAAAATTTAAGTTGATTAACGATGCCAGTACCTGATATTGAGGAGTCAATTGGACAGTTCCTCCTTGGTCCTTTGCACATATCTGCTCCCAAAAGCCGACCATTCTGATGTCACTCTTGCAGAGATTGGCGGACTTGGTGGCTTGCCATGGCTATAGGGAGGGAACTTTAACTCTGTCTTAGACATAGTGCAGGACTCAGGAGACCTCACTTTTTGTGGCCAACGCTATCTTGATGTAGTGACTTTTTGTAGTTCACTCTGACAAGATTTGCGGCTGTTGCTTGAGTATGGTTTCACCCCCTCAACCAACAACTCAATTTATCACAGTGGGCCTCAGTCTTGATTGACATAGTGGGGGAAAAACCCTGGGTAGGAACTCTACCCCAAGTGATTACCACTAGTTAGACTATTTGCAAGCATTCATGCAGTGAACGTTTGGATGTTTGATTGCCAGTAGTATGCCTGAAAACTTGAGACTGGCTGATGCTTTTTGTGAGAAAACAGGGCTGATTGCAGATGCCCCTTGACTTTTTGCTCCAATTTTTCACTTTTTGCTGGTGTTTTCCTGACTCCAATGGTGCCCTAGGTACTGCTAACCAGCCCTGAGCTCTGTGTAAAATGAGTATGCAAATTAGGCTAATTATAATTGGCTAAGTCAACATACCTATAAGTCCCTAGTATATGGTAGGGCATGTAGGTTTAGGGGCCCCAGCATAGGTGGTGCCCCCATAGGTGCACTGCTGAGGTGTCCAGTGTCATTTTAAAAGCAGGCCTGGCTTACTGGCTGCTTTTAAATTAAAGTTACATGCAAATTAGACTTTGGAATTAAAAGTACATCCAAAGTCTTAAACTTCCTTATTGTTACATATAAGTCACCCCTAAGGTGTGCCCTATGTGCCCCTAGGGCTGGGTGCCATGTAAGTAGAAGCAGGGACCTTATAAAAATAGTTTTATAAGCCTTGGTGAGGTAAAACAGCCAAATTTGTTTTTCCCTCATTGTAGTGATTGGCCGCCATAGGCTAGAATGGGGAGACTTTATTTTATTTTCTAAAGTCCCCTTAAGTATTATATACCTTAAGTTTGGTATCAACTTAATTGTTATAATAAATCCCACAACTTACAATTGTTGTTGGATTTAATATAACTTGTTTGCTCTGATTGGCCAGCCTCAGGCAGCCTGGCCATGCTGCCTTGATGAGGTGTGAAGTGGCCTGCCTCAACAAAAAGAGATGTGCCTGGTGGAGGAGATCTTCCCTCAGCAGATGGGGAAGAAGGAAAGGGGATGGCTGCTAAACTGGTTTTCAAAGGCTGGGAAGGACGCTTGGAGCAACCCAGCACCTCCCTCACAGCCTGCAAACTCAGACAATTAGGTGCCCCACTGATTAGATTAGGCGAGGGCAGGAGAAAGGTGTGTTTAGGGTTTTTAGCCACAACAGTGGGTGGACTCAGCCAGATGTAACCTCCAAAAATCAGTTTCAGAAATGATGAGTTTTATGAGAAATGTTGCTCCCTGGGATAGATTTTTGCTACACTTCCCAGGAAGTGGTCATCACAGTGGGAAGGATCCTGCGCCTGAATGGTGAACCAGAACCCCCCCCCCCCGTTTTTCACCCAATAGCAAGGATAAAACTGTCAGACCTGCACTCACATCTCAGATCCCTACAAGGAAGAACATCAGAAGAAGAAGGACTGCCTTGCTGGACCCCTGACCTGCACCTGGATACTGCACTATGAAGGACTGCACCAGCTGCACACTTGGGCTTTATCACAAGAAGGACTTTGCCTGGCTTCAACTGGTTCAAGGAGGGACTCCCCGTTTGCTACAGGTACAAAGAAGCTGCCCAGAGTCCCCTGCATCAAGTCCTGCAAGCAGTGCCCAACTGACCAGCGTCCAGTGGCCATTTGAGGATTCTGACAATCTGCATTCTGGGAATTGTAGTACCAACTCCAAAGGAACAACTCAAAGCTTCTGGAACCTTGGATCAAGTTGAGGACACTTCAAGGACCCAAAAAGAACCTCTGGATGAAGACCCAGAAGTTTGGAGACGCTTGGAGCAACTCCAGAAGTTGAAGAGGTTCATTGTGGGATTTGTAGTCCCAGACCCCAAGAGGCAAACAAGACCCTCTGAACCCTTGGCTGGTGCTGTGGACCTCTTTCCTGGATCAAGAAACACTTCTGAAAGTAAGTGTGACACATTGTTACCTTGTGGGTGACCTGAACTCTGGACTTTGTCTTTTTTCAGTGTGACCCTTTTTTAACCCTTTGAGCGCTGGTTGCTTCTATGCGCTAAAAAACATTCAGGCCTTCATTCTGACCTCGGCGGTCTTCATGAAAGACCGCCGAGGTCCTGCGGACCGAAGACCACCAGTGTTGGCGGTGTTCCGCCAACCATATTATGATTGGTGGTGACCCTCTGCCATTTTCTGGTCGGAGAGCCACCAACAGCCATACTTGTGGTCGGCGGTGCAGTGGAGGTTGCTCCTCCGTCACCGCCACATCATCAGAACATCACCCACCGAATTACGTGCCAGTATTTGGCGTGGCAGTGTTCTGGTGACGGGGTGCTGCCACATAAATTGAAACAAAAAAAATTAGCGTGATCGTGCTAAGTAAAACCCAGTGTGATCACGCTGCATGCAAAATGAAAAGATAAAGCAGTGCAGAAACCAGGCTGAAAACATGGAGCCTTGTATGTTATTAGTAGTTTAGCGGTGCTCTCGAGGAGGGCTAAACACCTAAAAAGGCATAATGTATGCATGCCTTTCACTAATAAAATCCCAAGCAAATTTTAAAAGGCAAGCCCACGAACCAATGAAAGTGACAGGCGTAACATGGGTGTGGTTAAAAGCCCAAAGTGAGATTACAACAGGGACAGAGCGCTTGTCCGCTTGACCCTAAAAAGAACGCACTGTGAATTTGATAATCTAACCTCAGTGAACTATCGGAATTCTGTACAGATTATTGATTGTCAGCCTCCAAAGAGAAAATGTATGCATCCCCCAAAAAATGAAATATAACCACAAATAAATACAAAAGCTGATATAAAACAAAAGGCGACATCAGGGGGGAACTGCCCTCCTGATGGCGAAAAGTAAGTGTGAGTACAATAAGGGTTTAACAAAGGCTTATTTAACAGATCTCATGATAAATTAACAATCAAAGTAAAATTTAGGATAAACTGTAGTGATGATTCTATTTTCATAGAGGAATTACATTTTTGGAACATCATTGTTGTCGAAGGGGTTAGTCTGAAGAAATACTTTCTAAAGCTAAGGGTAAAATCATGAAGATTAAACACAGTAGTCTTTTGCAGTACAGGAAACACCAAGTCAGTACTGATAGTAAAATACCATTTATCTCATCATAAAGCAGATTCAGCCACTTCATATATAAGCTTATACAGAAACATCAGCATTTATTGAAATTAGACATTACCTTAGACACCTGTCCATCCAACAAACCTTGCATCACCCATAGAAGGGGAGGCACTTTATGTAACATCTTGTACCAAAGTTTTTTGGATTCTGACTGTCTTGACGCTTTTTGCACTTGGCTCCCTGAATGACCTAAGTGTTTCTCTAAGTGTGGCTACTGTATTGCTCGTCAATTTACATTTGATAAAACTGTATGTTTCCAATACAATACTCAGATGTAGTACAACAGAAAATGTTTCATCAACTGCAATACAAAAAATGTGGTCTACTGCATTGCATGTGATTGTCAACAAATGTATGTAAGCTGCACTATTAGACATTTAGAATACAGAATATTGGAACAGATTAGAGCTACTACAAGTGGGAAAACCACCTATCTATTTGCAGCACATTGCAATTCGAGTCATTCTCGCTCTGAGATCATGAATATAAGATTCCATGGTACTGTTCTAGCAAAATCCAATCCAAGAGGGAGTGACAGGACTCTAGCCCTCTGGAAACTGAAGACCAAATGGATCCTTAAACTTGGGGCTATGAACAAAGGACTCTACACGGATAGGGAACTACATGTTTTCGTAATGAACTAATACATGCACTTTTGGTTTCTATCTACAGGAATACTGTGTCACCTGTTACCCATAAGCTGCTGTCCCCTTCTATATTGTTTAGAAATGCAACCTTTATTACCACTATGGTTTGTGATACTCACAGTAAGGACTACAAAATAGACATGATTCTTATGTACTTATTCCCATCCTCCAACAGGCTAATGCATGTGTTTTCAGTTTCTATCTGCAGGAGTATTGTGTCATCTGTTACTCACATGCTGCTGTTCCCTTCTGTGTTGTTTAGAAATGCAAGCTTTATTAACACTATGCTTTGTGATAGTGGCAGTATGGACTACAATATACACATCATTCTTGTATAATTATTCCCATCCTTCTACAAGCTCCTGGTATAAAGTATTTAACTCAATGGTCTCGCACATTACTAAAACCTCCAAGTATTAACATGGGCTCTGAATACCATTATGGCCCTCATTATGACCCTGGCGGTCCAAAGATCCCCCCTATCAGAACAATGCCATCTCTTCTAGTACAGCATGCCCTGCAAACACTCACACAGACACCCACACGCACCCTGCATACACCCATTCACGCTCCCCGCATACACCCATTCACCAATACATACATACATGCATTCACTCACAAGCATCCATACACAAATTCACTCACAAGCATCCCTACACGCATTCACTCACAAGCATCCATACATGCACTCACTTCAACAATCATACACACATTCAAACATGCATACACACACCCATACACACACACATACACACATACACACATGCATACACACATGCATTCAAACACACACACACAACACCCCTCCACCCTCCCATGCCCACCCCTGTTGGGCGATTTACTCACCTTTTCTGGCAAGGAGGTTGTCCGGCGGAACGGCACTTCCACCACCGGCAGCGCCCTGCCATCAGGACACTGCCAGGCCATATTACAGGTCGTAATACAGCTGGTGGAGTCCTTTTGGCGGGGTGGGGCTGGTGGTGGAACCGTCCATGCGCCTCCAACCGCCAGCACGACCACTGGAGGATTTCTGCCCAAATTGTGGCAGAAATCCTGCAGTAATTGCAATATAATGGTCGGAAGAACGCCACCACAGGCGGTCTTCTGGCACCCGTGGCTTTGGTGGTCTTGTAAAAAGACTGCCAAAGTCGTAATGAGGGTCTATGTTTTTACACTCTTTCAATCTGCACAACCAACCTAATTTTCACCCTTTTATATTTCACTTGCATTTTTAATTTATCATGGTACCTCTTAAATAAATCTTTGCTAAATCTTCATTGTGCTCACACTTACCAACCCAATATGGCAATTACTTTTCCCTGTCAGGAGAGCAGTTCACCCCTCCACTCCCCTCTTTTTTATATTGGCTTTTGTATTTAATCACAGCTATATTTATGCATACATTTTCTGTTTGGAGGTTGCCAATCATTAAGCCACACAGAATTTCAATAGTTTGATGAGGTTTAGATTATCATAGTCACTTTCCTTTTGTTTTTTCTTTTGCCTTCAAGGTTTCATTACACTTTGTTAATCATGGGCACTATTCCCAATGGAAAGTCCTCTTTCCATCTCTGTTTACACTTGGGTATTTCTCAGTACCTACTCTGCCGAAAATGATAGATGGGCTAAAACCTTGCCTTCAGGTCATACAGTTACGCTATATCATTTTATTTTATGAAATTCTGACTTCTTATTGTTTATCGCTATAGGTGGAGGCTTACCCAGGTCTCCTCATATTTGATACTTGATAGCAGCGCTGGTTGTTTTTCACTTTCTACCAGCATACTTTCACTGATAACTAAGCCTTTTTACTTCATTCAATCCACAATTAAACATAGGGACATTAGAAACCTTTCATGAAATATGTCCTAACATTTATATCCCTAGCAGCATTTCACATACTGGATACTGTTGTTCTCATATTTATTTATGCACAAAACATTGGCCGTAAATAATATAGCTAAATGTTTTAATTTAGTCATGTTATGCTTTAGTGACTTCATTTTTACACAATGCACATGGGGGTAGGGGATCTGTGTATTACCAATCACTTCATATCTTTTTCTTCTATCACAG
Source organism: Pleurodeles waltl (assembly GCF_031143425.1). NCBI lineage: Eukaryota > Metazoa > Chordata > Amphibia > Caudata > Salamandridae > Pleurodeles > Pleurodeles waltl. The sequence continues at coordinate 779,530,123 of NC_090440.1, read as the reverse complement.
CACCTTTTGCTGTAAGACGGTATCATAGGTTCATTACAATACTTAGGGCCTCATTACGACTTTGGCGGTCTTTTGGGAAAACCGCAGTGGTGGCGGCTGCCAGAAGACACCATATTGGCGGTCTTCCGACTGCTGTATTAAGAGTCACACTGTAAAGACTGCTATAAAACAGCCAAACATCTGACACTGCCAGGACACAAGAGGGCAGGAAAGAGGGTGTTCCACCATCAGCACCGTGTAGCCGACACAAATCCACCCACCAGATTATGAGCCACAAATCAGCACAGTAGTTCTACCATGGCGGTAAACCATTGTTGCAGCGAACCGCCGCAGTCAAAACCCACTGCTGTTAGACCACAACACCATATTGGACAGTTTGAAAACCCCAGACCTGACACACATCCACACAACAGACACACCTACTCATAGCACAATATAACACACCCCAACACAACCTACAATACTTTGCCACTAAAACAACATACACATGCACGAAGAGCAAGCAATCACAGAAAGAGCACCTTAATACCTTTGGCACACACACCACACTCATCATACACCACAAAAAAAGCAAACCTAAATAGAAAATTCCCTCCCAGTCAGCAGGTAGTCTCAAATAAGCATTCTCTCCACAGATAAAATAGACTCCAGGTATAGTTGGATCATCTTGCAAAAAGAAAAACAAAAGTGTGGCTAGGCTCTCGATGGGAGCAAAACATGCATACCTAAAATGTGAAAGGTAACAATATCAACAACACATGCAGCAAATGTCAATTGGCAGGAAAATTGAGTTGTGGCAAAAAATAGTTGACAGGGTCAACTCAGTAGGTAACCATCCATGCACAAGGGAGGACATCAGGAAGAGGTGGAACGACTTATAGGGGAAGGTACGTTCCATGGCATCGCAACACCAGATCGCTGTTCACAAGACTGGCGGGGGGCCTCACTTCCCCCCACAGTTCACATCTTGGGAGGAGAAGGTTCTTGGACATTCTGCATCCCAAGGGCCTGACTGGAATACCTGGGGGACTGGACTCTGGTAAGTACTCACAACTTTCATGTCACACAAGTGTATCCTGCATGCTTCCTCACCACCTAAGTATTCTCCTATTCACTGAGGGGCATATTTATACTCCATCTGCGCCGAATGTGCATCAAACATTTTGACGCACATTCGGCGCAAACCTTGCCCCTTATTTAAACTTTGATTCCCGAGCCCGCGGACGTCAAAATCCCGCTGTGTGCGTCATTTTCTGGATGCGGGAATCCGCCTTGTGGTAATCATATGCAAGGTAGACGTTCCCATCCAAAAAATGACTTGAACACGTCATATTTATGCTTCCAGGCAAAGCAAAGGTCCCGCACGGCCGGGAGGCGGAGTCGGAAAATGACGCACAGCCTGATTTGCGTCAAAAAATAACGCCTGGATCAGGGCAGGTGTTAAAATGGGGCAAACACACCTGTATTTAATTAGAACACACAGAAGCAACAGCAGAGCAGCAAAAGGGAGACATGGAGGTGTTTCTCATCCAGCGTGCACGCAGACGCAGAGCACAGCAACAAAAACAGCAGCTACCACAACACTAGCAGGGACCCCAAAGGCAACGCAGAAGGCAGGAGAGGATATTCCGCACCAGGACAACCCTTCATGGCCTCAGGGAACATGACATCATCCAGAGGTACAGGTTGAACTGGCAAGCCATTCAGCAGCTGCTGTGCAACATTGAGCCACAGTTGGCACCCACCTTGCTGACACCCTGCACCATCCCAACAGAAACCAAGCTGCTAGCTGTACTTCACATGTTGGCAAGTGGCTTCTTTCAAACCACTGGCGCCCTGGTTGCTGGGATATCACAGCCATCATTCTCTGCCTTCTTGCCTAAAGTACTGGATGCCATCATTGGACTCACACCCGCCACATCTGCTTCCCAAACACACAGCAGAAGCAGCAGGAGTCAACACAGGGGTTTTACCTCATAAATGGATTCCCACACATCCTTGGTGCCATTGACTGCACACATGTACGCCTTGTGCCACCTGCTGCAACTGAACACCTGTACCGCAACAGGAAGCACACACACTCCATCAATGTGCAGGCCATTGTGGATCACCAAGGATTGATCGCCAACATCGTGGCAAAGTATCCTGGGAGTGTCCATGAGTCATTCATCTTCCGTCACTCTACCATCAATCAACACTTCCAGGATGGACGATATGGCAATGGACTACTTGTTGGTAAGTACAGAAACCTACTTATATACACACTGTACAGCAACCCTCTAGGACACATAACACATACACCACGACAGCAACATGTGGACAGGAACACACTGATGTTGTGACACCGCTAGCCTTGTTTGATAGGTCTGCAGTGAACGTGTCACACATCTGAAATTAGTGTACAGTCTAATGTCAATACATCAATGATCACAACGTATGGAGAGGTTTGGCTAATTGTCACCTTGCAAAATGTAAGCGTCACACTGATGTTTAAATTAATCCATTGCATATGTCTAAAGGTATGGGATGTCCAGGGTACATAGATGCTAACGTGTTACCACCACTGTCAATTGGAATCTGTGTATGGAACAATCATCTCACCCCCAGTGAAGACACAGGGACACCTGTATCAAAAGTCACAATGCTAGGGAGTGCACACTGTTCTGCAAATCCCTAAACATACTGCTGACAACCGGTCAGCAGGCAAACACCTGTTCAGCCAAGGAAACAACCCAATGCAGATGTCACATCCTAGAAGCCTAGGAATCAACATAATAACACAAAAGAGCCACAGACAACACAAGACAACTACTGCCATGCAAGGTGATATAATTGGGGCATGATACATCAACATGATCCCAATCATTTTCTCTTTCAGCTGATCAGGGGTATGGGATCCAGCCATGGATTATGACACCATTTGGCAACCCAAGCACTGCAGCAGAGCGTGCCTACAATGAGGCACATAGGAGGACACGCACCATAGTGGAGAGGACCTTTGGCATCCTCAAGTTGAGATTGAGGTGCCTCGACATCACTGGTGGCAGCCTCCTATATTCACCAGAAATGGTCTGTAAGATCATTTTAACATGTGCCATCCTGCACAACATTTGTATACGAAGGAACATTCCCCTATTAGAACCAGAGCCACAAAGGCCTGAAGAGGAGGAAGAGGAGGATGTTGGCCTGCAACATGAGGGGGAACAACAAAACACAGCTGCTGGATTGCGTAGGCGCCAACATATTGTGAACAATTTCTTTTGAAACAACTCACCATCACCTCTGTAGCAACATATGTAAATAAACACAGCTAATAATCACCATATCATGGTCTGGGTAATCATGTTTGTTCACCTTTATCTCTAACTATCAGAATAAGAGTGTATCCTCATGGAGCATTGCTGACATACAGATCAGGACACAGAACATTCCAAAGCAATTGTGATGCGTATTACACAACAGTCACATACACACACACACTTTAAATGACATATATCCTGTACATTTCACCGTTGAAGGGCAATAGCAGAGGACCACACCTATTTCACACATACATGTTGGCAACATGGTTCATCACAGCGTATGGCACACAAGTAAGACACCATCAGTCTAAAAGGGAAAAAAATGCCTCATACATGAGGCAGTGGATGTGCTATTGCATTTGTAACAGGAATGTATGACCAGACCCTTGACAGCAGTAAGTCGTACAACACCTACCTTTGCAAGGACTATCTGTGACTAGAGTTCCATAGAAGCAGAACAAAGACAGCACAAGTGCCACACCTATGACAAGCATTGCGAACATGACATTCCATGTACATGTCAGCCCATGTCCTAACTCCTGACACACCCATGCTCCTGGTCTCACCCCACCTGTCTGAAGAGGTCCCTGGAATGGTAATATATGTACCCAGATATTCCCTCCTCTACACACACAGACTAACAATAGTAATCCAGTGCGCTTCACCCTTTCATATGGTATGCCATTGTCATAGTACATCTGACTGCATGGACCTCAGGTCAATTAATACACTGGCTTGTACGTTCTAAGCCCTGTTATCACCTGTAGATTGGTTCCGTGTGAAAGGTACTGTTGGCCATTTGAACTCAAATCTCACCTACAGGACTTGTGAGAAACTGATGCAGCACACGCTTGTGAGCACCTCCATGTAGACCACCCATTTGAACATGTACTGCCCTTGCAGATGCTTGGAACAGCATAGAAGCTGTCATTTTGTCAATTACACTGTTATGCATAGCTAGAAAAATAAGCTGTGTAACACAGCCCTTGGGTTTATGTGTCACCTTCCAAAACACAGGACAAACACATTCTTCAATGTCAACTGTCTTGTTCGTCCTCTGACCAGTCTTAGGTGGTCATTACAACCCTGGCGGACGGTGTTAAAGCAGCGGTAATACCGCCAACAGGCCAGCGGTAAAAAAATTGCAATTACGACCGTGGCGGAAACCGCCCACAAAGACAGCCACTTTAACACTCCGACCGCCACGGCGGTACAAATAAACAACGTGGCGGTCACTGCCAACAGACAGGTGGGAGACAATGTATTGCCCACACTATTATGACAGGCCAATCCGCCACCTTTTCCGGGGCGGATTCACCGCGGATAAAAACACGGCAGAAACAGGAATCCCGAAGGAAAAACGCTCACCTCTACATACCCCGCGAGGAACGAGGAAACCATGGAGCCGGAACTCCAAGTTCTACCTGCGATAGTCTTCTTGCTCCTCTACCAGGAGCACGAACGCCGGCGGCGAAGACCACGGTGAGTACTGCACCTACGACACAGGGGAGGGGGAGGCAAAAAACAGAGACACACACACGCAGCACCCCCACCCACACCCTCACCCACTACAACACACACACTAATACAGCATGATACATTACAGTTACACCCCCCAAACCCCACGGAAGAATGGAAAGACAAAAGGAAATGAGTGTAACCATTGTAATATATTAAAATCCAGTACTCAAACATATATATACACTATAAACAAATATATACACCAATAATACAAGTCCAGGCATTGCACCATATAAAGTCCGTGGACCATTGGGCCCAAGATGCGTGGGTGAGGCCCACACTCGATACACAATCAAAACAGAGAGAACACTGCAGGGGCATCAGATAGAAATACAACAGGCACCTCAGTGGGAACGGAAGGGGGGCACCTCAGCCGGATGAGTGCACAACGCCAGATCCACGAGGGGGCTCAATGCCCACTGTTCATTCCTGGGGAGTGCAAAGCCACAGTCTCACAAGTCTCTACAGTGGGTGGGTTGCCCACTGCCATATCCTGGGGAGTGCAGAGCCACAGTCTCTCAAGTCTCTACAGTGGGTGGGTTGCCCACTGACATATCCTGGGGAGTGCAAAGCCACAGTCTCACAAAACTCTACAGTGGGTGGGTTGCCCACTGACATATCCTGGGGAGTGCAAAGCCACAGTCTTTCAAATCTCTACAGTGGGTGGGTTGCCCACTGCTTTATCCTGGGGAGTGCAAAGCCACAGTCTCACAAGTCTCTACAGTGGATGGGTTGCCCACTGCTGCATCCTGTGGAGTGCACAGCTACAGTGTCTCAAGTGGATAACAGTCTCCACTGGTTCTGGAGGGGGACTGTTTCCCAGAGTGCTTCATCCTGTGAAGGACAGAGGCAGTGGATGCATGTCTCTACTGGTTCTGGAGGGGGACAGGTGCCCAGGGTGCTTCATCCTGTGAAGGACAGAGGTAGTGGATGCATGTCTCTACTGGTTCTGGAGGGGGACTGGTGCCCAGAGTGCTTCATCCTGTGAAGGACAGAGGGAGTGGAAGCATGTCTCCACTGGTTCTGGAGGGGGACTGGTGCCCAGAGTGCATCACTCACCCCGTGACGGACCCAGTTGCGTCAGTGCCCCTGCCGCTCATGGGCTAGCGGTGCTTGATTTGGCGGTACCCTGTTCAGCGGTGCTTGATTTGGCGGTGCCCTGTTCAGAGGTGCTTGAGTTGGCGGTGCCCTGTTCAGCGGTGCTTGAGTTGGCGGTGCCCTGTTCAGCGGTGCTTGAGTTGGCGGTGCCCTGTTCGGCGGTGCTTTGATTTGGCGGTGCCCTGTTCAGCAGTGCTTGAGTTGGCAGTGCCCTGTTCAGCGGTGCTTGAGTTGGCGGTGCCCTGTTCAGCGGTGCTTGATTTGGCGGTGCCCTGTTCAGTGGTGCTTGATTTGGCAGTGCCCTGTTCAGCGGTGCTTGAGTTGGCGGTCCTTCATGGCCCAGCTGTGTTTGTGCTGGTGGTCCTTCATGGCCCAGCGGGGCTTGTGCTGGCGGTCCTTCATGGCCCAGCGGGGCTTGTGCTGGTGGTGGCCTCCTGGGCAGCTGGGCTGGGGCTGGCGGGGCCCTCCTGGGCAGCTGGGCTGGGGCTTGCGGGCCCTCCTGGGCAGCTGGGCTGGGGCTGGCGGGGCCCTCCTGGGCAGCTGGGCTGGGGCTGGCGGGGCCCTCCTGGGCAGCGGGGCTGGTGGGGCCTTCCTGGGCAGCTGGGCTGCGGCTGGCGGGGCCCTCCTGGGCAGCGGGGATGATGGCAGTCTTCTCCGCCGTGCAGCTCTTCCCAGACTTGACGGGTTTCTTGTGGCCCTTCCCCACCTTGGGAGGTGTAACAGCTGAGTCCACACTCCCACCGGGACCCCTGGGAGCGGCTTTGGTGGCTGGAGTCTTCCCCCTCTCCCGCCGGGCACTGGCCAACTTCTGATGCTTCACAGGGGGAGACTGGCTGTGCTGTGGCTCCGTGCAACACTGGCTGTCCTGGTGGCCGGTGCACTCCACATACCTGTGACAACAGGCACCACTGGTCCCGTAGATGTTGTGGCTGAGGTGCTACTTCGGGACCTATGAGATGGACGGGTGGGGGAGGTGTGGGAAAAAGGTCAGGGCTGGACAGGAAAAGTTTTTGGGAGACACTAGAACGGGTAGCTGGAGGGGGTTTGGGAGTGGAGGAAGAGGTGGTGGTTGTAGGAGGTGTACGTTTGGTGACTTTGGGTGCAGGTGCATGCGCTGGAGGCTGTCGTGAGGTGGATGGCTGTTGGGTGGTTGTGTGCCTGCGTTTGTGTATCTTGGGAGGGGGCATCACAGACACACTGGGAGAGGACACAGGGGACGTGTGAATGGTAGTGGGGGTGGTGACTGCACATGAGCGTGGTGTGCTGGTGGTTGTGCTGGTGAGTGGCTGTAGAGGTAGTGCATGCAGGTGTGAGTGTAGACGAGACTGGGAGGGAGGAGGGAGACGACGAGGAGGGGGACACAGTGGAGGCAGTGGATGTTGGTGTGTCTGCATGTGTGTGTTGCTTGCGTAAGTGCCTGTGGGATGTGTAGTGCTTATGTTTGCCTGAGCTTCCCTTGTGTGGTGAAGTGTGTGCAGGCTGGTCTGATGGTGTGCTTGGTATAGGCAGAGGTACAGGGGATTGGGTCTGGGTGGAGGAAGTTGGAGGGGGAGGCTAGAGACGGGGAAAATGGCTGCCATCAGTGCTGAGGCCAGAGTATGAAAAGCTCGGAGAAGGGCCGCCTGACCAGAATGAATGCCGTCCAGGAATGCATTAGTTTGTTGCAACTGCCTTTCTACACCCTGGATGGCATTCAAAATGGTAGACTGCCCAACAGTGATGGACCTGAGGAGGTCAATGGCCTCCTCACTGAGGGCAGCAGGGGTGACTGGAGCAGGGTCTGAGGTGCCTGGGGCAAAGGTGATGCCCACCCTCCTGGGTGAGCGGGCACGGGGCGAAGGCTGAGGGGCTGCTGGGAGGGTGGTGCTGGTAGGGGGGGTGGCAGCTGTACCTGTAGATGCGGGAGAACAGATGTTGCCGCAAGGGAGCTCCCATCAGAGGACGAGTCTGTTTTGCTGGTGTCAGCTCCTGTTCCCGCCGTGGAGCTCCCCTCGCCCTCCGTCCCACTTGTGAATTCAGACTCCATAGTGTCGCCCTCCATGGCCATGTGGGATGCAGCTCCCTCGTGCTCCGGTGCCACTGCTCCTCCGCCTGATGATGCTAATGCACACAAGAACAGGAAGACCAAAAAAGGGGGGGGAGACAGAAGAAAGACATGTTGAGTGCATAGATTACCGCTACCGTTGGCAGACAAGACAGACACAGAGGCCCCCTGCACTATGCCGCGCTCTTGGGCTCCATATTGCAATTCCTGGGAAATGGCCTACAAGGCTATGGACAACATCTGCACACATAGATGACACAGGGGCATGAATAGCTGTACTTGCCACTGTACAGAGGTGGGGGGCCACAGGGCCATGCCTTATGGAGAGGCCTAGCCTACAGAACTCGCCCTGGCCTAGGGAAACCCACAGCCCTCCTCCCCCACCCAGACAACTCCACTGCACGCAAAGTCAGCTGAAGGATAGTGTACTCACCCCCTTGTGTCTGCTGTGATGCCCTCAAGCGCCCATCCAACTCCGGGTAAGCCAAAGCCAGGATCCTGAACATCAGGGGGTCATGGTTCAACGGGCACCCCTCCTACGTTGGGAGGCCATCCCCAGCTGAGCCTCCGCAGTCTTCTTGCTCCAGCGGCGAATGTCCTCCCATCTTTTCCGGCAGTGGGTGCTCCTCTGTGGAAGACCCCCAGGGTCCGGACGTCCTTGGCGATGGCACCCCAAATATCTTTCTTCTGGTGGGTGCTGACCTACATGAAATGTACAGGGGAAGAAGAGAAGTCATTACCAACTGCACCGTCAAAGTGAGTGGCCCCCATCCCTACCCTTGCCATGTGACACATGCACTCACCGTCTTACATGCACGCAGCACTCTGACCCCTTCCTTCTTACATCCAGCCCTCTCCACACAGGCATAGCCCATACAACATGCTCCCTGTGTACTTACCTGTTTGTCTGGAGGACCGTAGAGTAGCGTGTACTGGGGGAGGACCCCATCAGTGAGCTTCTCCAACTCCTCAGATGTGAAGCCATTGTCTCTTACAGACTGAGGTCACAGCAGAACTTGCAGTGTAGGTCCTCTCCTGTCGAAGATCAGGTATCGAGTGATTGAAGTGATAGAAAATGGCGGTCACGTCCACTCCGGTCACGTCCGCGGCAGTGCGTACCATCACCGCCGGCGTACATCGTCATTGGCTCCTGGGACCCATAGGGTCCAATGTTAACCAATGCAGCATTGCGCCTCGGTCTCCAACCTCATACCTTGATGGTGTACAACGCCAGCGCAGTTACCTCACATCCCATTGTCCCACTTTAGAAGTCAGGCAGCCGCCATTTCAGGGGCCCACATGGCCTCATTTTCAACTGTGTCACACATACCTAGGCCTAGCCTCAACACACATACAGGCCACCTTTTGTGTATGATTGGTGTTCTGTGTAGACTGTGGGTACATACCTCTGAGTTGTTTGACTCTGTGCTTGCTGTTGTCCATCCTAGGCACCGTCCCCTGGGACATGTGAGGAGATGGCGGTATCCTCCGGTGTATCGACCGTTGGTGGACCTATCGACAATGGAGGAGCGACATTTGATAATCACCTACAGGTTTGACCGTGCCACAATCCAGGAACTGTGTACCCAGTTGGAGCAGGACGTGATGTCAGCAATCCGCCATCCCACAGGAATCCCCCCTCAAGTGCAGGTGCTGTCAGTGCTCAATTTCCTTGCAAGTGGGTCATTTCAAACAACAGTGGCCATGGCATCAGTGATGTTCCAGCCTATGTTTTCCAACGTGTTGTCCAGAGTGTTGTCTGCCCTTCTGAAACAAATGCGGAGCTACATCGTGTTCCCTCAGGTGGAGGATTTGCCTACAGTGAAAGGTGATTTTTATGCCCAGGGACATATCCCCAACATCATAGGTGCCATTGATGGGACCCATGTGGCTTTGGTACCCCCCCACAGGAGTGAACAGGTGTACAGAAACCAGAAGAGTTATCATTCCATGAATGTGCAGATGGTATGTTTGGCCGACCAGTACATCTCCCATGTGAATGCCATGTTCCCTGACTCAGTGCATGATGCCTACATCCTGCGGAATAGCAGCATCCATTATGTGATGGGTCAACTCCAGAGGCACCGTGTGTGGCTATTAGGTGAGCCCCTGGAAGCAAGACAGTGGGAATGGTTGTCTGGGGTATCCCTGCAGTTTAGTGTGTGTCTAATAGTTGTCCCTCGCCATTTGCAGGTGACTCTGGGTACCCCAACCTGTCATGGCTAGTGACCCCAGTGAGGAATCCCAGGACCAGGGTAGAGGAACGCTACAATGAGGCCCATGGGCGAACTAGGAGGATGATCAAGCGGACCTTCTGCCTCCTTAACCCCTTCGCTGCCAGGCCTTTTCCCCCTCCTGTGCCGGGCCTTTTTTTGCCTATTTGGGGCAGTTCGCGCTTAGGCCCTCATAACTTTTTGTCCACATAAGCTAACCAAGCCAAATTTGCGTCCTTTTTTTCCAACATCCTAGGGATTCTAGAGGTACCCAGACTTTGTGGGTTCCCTTGAAGGAGGCCAAGAAATTGGCCAAAATACAGTGAAAATTTCGTTTTTTTCAAAAAAATTGGAAAAAGTGGCTGCAGAAAAAGGCTTGTGGTTTTTCCCCTGAAAATGGCATCAACAAAGGGTTTGCGGTGCTAAACTCAGCAGCTTCCCAGCTTTCAGGAACAGGCAGACTTGAATCAGAAAACCCAATTTTTCAACACAATTTTGGCATTTTACTGGGGCATACCCCATTTTTGCAGTTTTTTGTGCTTTCAGCCTCCTTCCAGTCAGTGACAGAAATGGGCATGAAACCAATGCTGGATCCCAGAAACCTAAACATTTCTGAAAAGTAGACAAAATTCTGAATTCAGCAAGGGGCCATTTGTGTAGATCCTACAAGGGTTTCCTACAGAAAATAACAACTGAAAAAGAAAAATATTGAAATTGAGGTGAAAAAAACATAAATGTTTTGCTACGTTTTACTCTGTAACTTTTCCCTGCAATGTCAGATTATCGAAAGCAATATACCGTTACGTCTGCTGGACTCCTCTGGTTGCGAGGATATATAGGGCTTGTAGGTTCATCAAGAACCCAAGGAACCCAGAGCCAATAAATGAGCTGCACCCTGACGTGCGTTTTCAATCTATACCGGGTATAAAGCAATTCATTTGCTGAAATATAAAGAGTAAAAAATTGCTATCAAGAAAACCTTTGTATTTCCAAAAAGGGCACAAGATAAGGTGTTGAGGAGCAGTGGTTATTTGCACATATCTGAATTCCGGGGTGACCAAACTAGCATGTGAATTAAAGGGCATTTCTCAAATAGATGTCTTTTTTACACACTCTCCTATATTTGGAAGGAAAAAATGTAGAGAAAGACAAGGGGCAATAACACTTGTTTTGCTAATCTATGTTCCCCCAAGTCTCCCGATAAAAAAGATATCAAACTTGTGTGGGTAGGCCTAGCGCCCGCGACAGGAAACGCCCCAAAGCGCAATGTGGACACATCCAAATTTTTGGAAGAAAACAGAGGTGTTTTTTGCGAAGTGCCTACCTGTAGATTTTGGCCTCTAGCTCAGCCGGCACCTATGGAAACCTACCAAACCTGTGCATTTCTGAAAACTAGAGACCTAGGGGAATCCAAGGAGGGGTGACTTGCGGGGCTCGGACCAGGTTCTGTTACCCAGAATCCTTTGCAAACCTCAAAATTTGGCTAAAAAAACACATGTTCCTCACATTTCTGTGGCAGAAAGTTCTGGAATCTGAGAGGAGCCACAAATTTCCTTCCACCCAGCGTTCCCCCAAGTCTCCCGATAAAAATTGATACCTCACTTGCGTGGGTAGGCCTAGCGCCGGCGACAGGAAACACCCCAAAGCGCAACGTGGACACATCCTAAATTTTGGAAAAAAACAGAGGTGTTTTTTGCGAAGTGCCTACCTGTAGATTTTGGCCTCTAGCTCAGCCGGCACCTAGGGAAACCTACCAAACCTGTGCATTTCTGAAAACTAGAGACCTAGGGGAATCTAAGGAGGGGTGACTTGCGGGGCTCGGACCAGGTTCTGTTACCCAGAATCCTTTGCAAACCTCAAAATTTGGCTAAAAAAACACATGTCCCTCACATTTCTGTGGCAGAAAGTTCTGAAATCTGAGAGGAGCTACAAATTTCCTTCCACCCAGCGTTCCCCCAAGTCTCCCGATAAAAATGACACCTCACTTGCGTGGGTAGGCCTAGCGCCGGCGACAGGAAACACCCCAAAGCGCAACGTGGACACATCCTAAATTTTGGAAAAAAACAGAGGTGTTTTTTGCGAAGTGCCTACCTGTAGATTTTGGCCTCTAGCTCAGCCGGCACCTAGGGAAACCTACCAAACCTGTGCATTTCTGAAAAGTAGAGACCTAGGGGAATCCAAGGAGGGGTGACTTGTGGGGATCGGACCAGGTTCTGTTACCCAGAATCCTTTGCAAACCTCAAAATTTGGCTAAAAATACACATGTCCCTCACATTTCTGTGGCAGAAAGTTCTGGAATCTGAGAGGAGCTACAAATTTCCTTCCACCCAGCGTTCCCCCAAGTCTCCCGATAAAAATGATACCTCACTTGCGTGGGTAGGCCTAGCGCCGGCGACAGGAAACACCCCAAAGCGCAACGTGGACACATCCTAAATTTTGGAAAAAAACAGAGGTGTTTTTTGCGAAGTGCCTACCTGTAGATTTTGGCCTCTAGCTCAGCCGGCACCTAGGGAAACCTACCAAAACTGTGCATTTCTGAAAACTAGAGACCTAGGGGAATCCAAGGAGGGGTGACTTGCGGGGCTCGGACCAGGTTCTGTTACCCAGAATCCTTTGCAAACCTCAAAATTTGGCTAAAAAAACACATGTCCCTCACATTTCTGTGGCAGAAAGTTCTGGAATCTGAGAGGAGCTACAAATTTCCTTCCACCCAGCGTTCCTCCAAGTCTCCCGATAAAAATGATACCTCACTTGCGTGGGTAGGCCTAGCGCCGGCGACAGGAAACACCCCAAAGCGCAACGTGGACACATCCTAAATTTTGGAAAAAAACAGAGGTGTTTTTTGCGAAGTGCCTACCTGTAGATTTTGGCCTCTAGCTCAGCCGGCACCTAGGGAAACCTACCAAACCTGTGCATTTCTGAAAACTAGAGACCTAGGGGAATCCAAGGAGGGGTGACTTGCGGGGCTCGGACCAGGTTCTGTTACCCAGAATCCTTTGCAAACCTCAAAATTTGGCTAAAAAAACACATGTCCCTCACATTTTTGTGGCAGAAAGTTCTGGAATCTGAGAGGAGCTACAAATTTCCTTCCACCCAGCGTTCCCCCAAGTCTCCCGATAAAAATGATACCTCACTTGCATGGGTAGGCCTAGCGCAGGCGACAGGAAACACCCCAAAGCGCAACGTGGACACATCCTAAATTTTGGAAAAAAACAGAGGTGTTTTTTGCGAAGTGCCTACCTGTAGATTTTGGCCTCTTGCTCAGCCGGCACCTAGGGAAACCTACCAAACCTGTGCATTTCTGAAAACTAGAGACCTAGGGGAATCCAAGTAGGGGTGACTTGCGGGGCTCGGACCAGGTTCTGTTACCCAGAATCCTTTGCAAACCTCAAAATTTGGCTAAAAAAACACATGTCCCTCACATTTTTGTGGCAGAAAGTTCTGGAATCTGAGAGGAGCTACAAATTTCCTTCCACCCAGCGTTCCCCCAAGTCTCCCGATAAAAATGATACCTCACTTGCGTGGGTAGGCCTAGCGCAGGCGACAGGAAACACCCCAAAGCGCAACATGGACACATCCTAAATTTTGGAAAAAAACAGAGGTGTTTTTTGCGAAGTGCCTACCTGTAGATTTTGGCCTCTAGCTCAGCCGGCACCTAGGGAAACCTACCAAACCTGTACATTTCTGAAAACTAGAGACCTAGGGGAATCTAAGGAGGGGTGACTTGCGGGGCTCGGAGCAGGTTCTGTTACCCAGAATCCTTTGCAAACCTCAAAATTTGGCTAAAAAAACACATGTCCCTCACATTTCTGTGGCAGAAAGTTCTGGAATCTGAGAGGAGCTACAAATTTCCTTCCACCCAGCGTTCCCCCAAGTCTCCCGATAAAAATGACACCTCACTTGCGTGGGTAGGCCTAGCGCCGGCGACAGGAAACACCCCAAAGCGCAACGTGGACACATCCTAAATTTTGGGAAAAAACAGAGGTGTTTTTTGCGAAGTGCCTACCTGTAGATTTTGGCCTCTAGCTCAGCCGGCACCTAGGGAAACCTTCCAAACCTGTGCATTTCTGAAAACTAGAGACCTAGGGGAATCCAAGGAGGGGTGACTTGCGGGGCTCGGACCAGGTTCTGTTACCCAGAATCCTTTGCAAACCTCAAAATTTGGCTAAAAAAACACATGTCCCTCACATTTTTGTGGCAGAAAGTTCTGGAATCTGAGAGGAGCTACAAATTTCCTTCCACCCAGCGTTCCCCCAAGTCTCCCGATAAAAATGACACCTCACTTGCATGGGTAGGCCTAGCGCAGGCGACAGGAAACACCCCAAAGCGCAACGTGGACACATCCTAAATTTTGGAAAAAAACAGAGGTGTTTTTTGCGAAGTGCCTACCTGTAGATTTTGGCCTCTAGCTCAGCCGGCACCTAGGGAAACCTACCAAACCTGTGCATTTCTGAAAACTAGAGACCTAGGGGAATCCAAGGAGGGGTGACTTGCGGGGCTCGGACCAGGTTCTGTTACCCAGAATCCTTTGCAAACCTCAAAATTTGGCTAAAAAAACACATGTCCCTCACATTTTTGTGGCAGAAAGTTCTGGAATCTGAGAGGAGCTACAAATTTCCTTCCACCCAGCGTTCCCCCAAGTCTCCCGATAAAAATGATACCTCACTTGCGTGGGTAGGCCTAGCGCAGGCGACAGGAAACACCCCAAAGCGCAACATGGACACATCCTAAATTTTGGAAAAAAACAGAGGTGTTTTTTGCGAAGTGCCTACCTGTAGATTTTGGCCTCTAGCTCAGCCGGCACCTAGGGAAACCTACCAAACCTGTACATTTCTGAAAACTAGAGACCTAGGGGAATCCAAGGAGGGGTGACTTGCGGGGCTCGGAGGAGGTTCTGTTACCCAGAATCCTTTGCAAACCTCAAAATTTGGCTAAAAAAACACATGTCCCTCACATTTCTGTGGCAGAAAGTTCTGGAATCTGAGAGGAGCTACAAATTTCCTTCCACCCAGCATTCCCCCAAGTCTCCCGATAAAAATGACACCTCACTTGCGTGGGTAGGCCTAGCGCCGGCGACAGGAAACACCCCAAAGCGCAACGTGGACACATCCTAAATTTTGGAAAAAAACAGAGGTGTTTTTTGCGAAGTGCCTACCTGTAGATTTTGGCCTCTAGCTCAGCCGGCACCTAGGGAAACCTACCAAACCTGTGCATTTCTGAAAACTAGAGACCTAGGGGAATCCAAGGAGGGGTGACTTGCGGGGCTCGGACCAGGTTCTGTTACCCAGAATCCTTTGCAAACCTCAAAATTTGGCTAAAAAAACACATGTCCCTCACATTTCTGTGGCAGAAAGTTCTGGAATCTGAGAGGAGCTACAAATTTCCTTCCACCCAGCGTTCCCCCAAGTCTCCCGATAAAAATGATACCTCACTTGCGTGGGTAGGCCTAGCGCCGGCGACAGGAAACACCCCAAAGCGCAACGTGGACACATCCTAAATTTTGGAAAAAAACAGAGGTCTTTTTTGCGAAGTGCCTACCTGTAGATTTTGGCCTCTAGCTCAGCCGGCACCTAGGGAAACCTACCAAACCTGTGCATTTCTGAAAACTAGAGACCTAGGGGAATCCAAAGAGGGGTGACTTGCGGGGCTCGGACCAGGTTCTGTTACCCAGAATCCTTTGCAAACCTCAAAATTTGGCTAAAAAAACATATGTCCCTCACATTTTTGTGGCAGAAAGTTCTGGAATCTGAGAGGAGCTACAAATTTCCTTCCACCCAGCGTTCCCCAAAGTCTCCCGATAAAAATGATACCTCACTTGCATGGGTAGGCCTAGCGCAGGCGACAGGAAACACCCCAAAGCGCAACGTGGACACATCCTAAATTTTGGAAAAAAACAGAGGTGTTTTTTGCGAAGTGCCTACCTGTAGATTTTGGCCTCTAGCTCAGCCGGCACCTAGGGAAACCTACCAAACCTGTGCATTTCTGAAAACTAGAGACCTAGGGGAATCCAAGGAGGGGTGACTTGCGGGGCTCGGACCAGGTTCTGTTACCCAGAATCCTTTGCAAACCTCAAAATTTGGCTAAAAAAACACATGTCCCTCACATTTTTGTGGCAGAAAGTTCTGGAATCTGAGAGGAGCTACAAATTTCCTTCCACCCAGCGTTCCCCCAGGTCTCCCGATAAAAATGATACCTCACTTGCGTGGGTAGGCCTAGCGCAGGCGACAGGAAACACCCCAAAGCGCAACATGGACACATCCTAAATTTTGGAAAAAAACAGAGGTGTTTTTTGCGAAGTGCCTACCTGTAGATTTTGGCCTCTAGCTCAGCCGGCACCTAGGGAAACCTACCAAACCTGTGCATTTCTGAAAACTAGAGACCTAGGGGAATCCAAGGAGGGGTGACTTGCGGGGCTCGGACCAGGTTCTGTTACCCAGAATCCTTTGCAAACCTCAAAATTTGGCTAAAAAACACATGTCCCTCACATTTTTGTGGCAGAAAGTTCTGGAATCTGAGAGGAGCTACAAATTTCCTTCCACCCAGCGTTCCCCCAGGTCTCCCGATAAAAATGATACCTCACTTGCGTGGGTAGGCCTAGCGCAGGCGACAGGAAACACCCCAAAGCGCAACATGGACACATCCTAAATTTTGGAAAAAAACAGAGGTGTTTTTTGCGAAGTGCCTACCTGTAGATTTTGGCCTCTAGCTCAGCCGGCACCTAGGGAAACCTACCAAACCTGTACATTTCTGAAAACTAGAGACCTAGGGGAATCCAAGGAGGGGTGACTTGCGGGGCTCGGAGCAGGTTCTGTTACCCAGAATCCTTTGCAAACCTCAAAATTTGGCTAAAAAAACACATGTCCCTCACGTTTCTGTGGCAGAAAGTTCTGGAATCTGAGAGGAGCTACAAATTTCCTTCCACCCAGCGTTCCCCCAAGTCTCCCGATAAAAATGACACCTCACTTGCGTGGGTAGGCCTAGCGCCGGCGACAGGAAACACCCCAAAGCGCAACGTGGACACATCCTAAATTTTGGAAAAAAACAGAGGTGTTTTTTGCGAAGTGCCTACCTGTAGATTTTGGCCTCTAGCTCAGCCGGCACCTAGGGAAACCTACTAAACCTGTGCATTTCTGAAAACTAGAGACCTAGGGGAATCCAAGGAGGGGTGACTTGCGGGGCTCGGACCAGGTTCTGTTACCCAGAATCCTTTGCAAACCTCAAAATTTGGCTAAAAAAACACATGTCCCTCACATTTCTGTGGCAGAAAGTTCTGGAATCTGAGAGGAGCTACAAATTTCCTTCCACCCAGCGTTCCCCCAAGTCTCCCGATAAAAATGATACCTCACTTGCGTGGGTAGGCCTAGCGCCGGCGACAGGAAACACCCCAAAGCGCAACGTGGACACATCCTAAATTTTTGAAAAAAACAGAGGTGTTTTTTGCGAAGTGCCTACCTGTAGATTTTGGCCTCTAGCTCAGCCGGCACCTAGGGAAACCTACCAAACCTGTGCATTTCTGAAAACTAGAGACCTAGGGGAATCCAAGGAGGGGTGACTTGCGGGGCTCGGACCAGGTTCTGTTACCCAGAATCCTTTGCAAACCTCAAAATTTGGCTAAAAAAACACATGTCCCTCACATTTTTGTGGCAGAAAGTTCTGGAATCTGAGAGGAGCTACAAATTTCCTTCCACCCAGCGTTCCCCCAAGTCTCCCGATAAAAATGATACCTCACTTGCGTGGGTAGGCCTAGCGCAGGCGACAGGAAACACCCCAAAGCGCAACATGGACACATCCTAAATTTTGGAAAAAAACAGAGGTGTTTTTTGCGAAGTGCCTACCTGTAGATTTTGGCCTCTAGCTCAGCCGGCACCTAGGGAAACCTACCAAACCTGTACATTTCTAAAAACTAGAGACCTAGGGGAATCCAAGGAGGGGTGACTTGTGGGGCTCGGAGCAGGTTCTGTTACCCAGAATCCTTTGCAAACCTCAAAATTTGGCTAAAAAAACACATGTCCCTCACATTTCTGTGGCAGAAAGTTCTGGAATCTGAGAGGAGCTACAAATTTCCTTCCACCCAGCGTTCCCCCAAGTCTCCCGATAAAAATGACACCTCACTTGCGTGGGTAGGCCTAGCGCCGGCGACAGGAAACACCCCAAAGCGCAACGTGGACACATCCTAAATTTTGGAAAAAAACAGAGGTGTTTTTTGCGAAGTGCCTACCTGTAGATTTTGGCCTCTAGCTCAGCCGGCACCTAGGGAAACCTACCAAACCTTTGCATTTCTGAAAACTAGAGACCTAGGGGAATCCAAGGAGGGGTGACTTGCGGGGCTCGGACCAGGTTCTGTTACCCAGAATCCTTTGCAAACCTCAAAATTTGGCTAAAAAAACACATGTCCCTCACATTTCTGTGGCAGAAAGTTCTGGAATCTGAGAGGAGCTACGAATTTCCTTCCACCCAGCGTTCCCCCAAGTCTCCCGATAAAAATGATACCTCACTTGCGTGGGTAGGCCTAGCGCCGGCGACAGGAAACACCCCAAAGCGCAACGTGGACACATCCTAAATTTTGGAAAAAAACAGAGGTCTTTTTTGCGAAGTGCCTACCTGTAGATTTTGGCCTCTAGCTCAGCCGGCACCTAGGGAAACCTACCAAACCTGTGCATTTCTGAAAACTAGAGACCTAGGGGAATCCAAGGAGGGGTGACTTGCGGGGCTCGGACCAGGTTCTGTTACCCAGAATCCTTTGCAAACCTCAAAATTTGGCTAAAAAAACACATGTCCCTCACATTTTTGTGGCAGAAAGTTCTGGAATCTGAGAGGAGCTACAAATTTCCTTCCACCCAGCGTTCCCCCAAGTCTCCCGATAAAAATGATACCTCACTTGCATGGGTAGGCCTAGCGCAGGCGACTGGAAACACCCCAAAGCGCAACGTGGACACATCTTAATTTTTGGAAAAAAACAGAGGTGTTTTTTGCGAAGTGCCTACCTGTAGATTTTGGCCTCTAGCTCAGCCGGCACCTAGGGAAACCTACCAAACCTGTGCATTTCTGAAAACTAGAGACCTAGGGGAATCCAAGGAGGGGTGACTTGCGGGGCTCGGACCAGGTTCTGTTACCCAGAATCCTTTGCAAACCTCAAAATTTGGCTAAAAAAACACATGTCCCTCATATTTTTGTGGCAGAAAGTTCTGGAATCTGAGAGGAGCTACAAATTTCCTTCCACCCAGCGTTCCCCCAGGTCTCCCGATAAAAATGATACCTCACTTGCATGGGTAGGCCTAGCGCAGGCGACAGGAAACACCCCAAAGCGCAACATGGACACATCCTAAATTTTGGAAAAAAACAGAGGTGTTTTTTGCGAAGTGCCTACCTGTAGATTTTGGCCTCTAGCTCAGCCGGCACCTAGGGAAACCTACCAAACCTGTACATTTCTGAAAACTAGAGACCTAGGGGAATCCAAGGAGGGGTGACTTGCGGGGCTCGGAGCAGGTTCTGTTACCCAGAATCCTTTGCAAACCTCAAAATTTGGCTAAAAAAACACATGTCCCTCACATTTCTGTGGCAGAAAGTTCTGGAATCTGAGAGGAGCTACAAATTTCCTTCCACCCAGCGTTCCCCCAAGTCTCCCGATAAAAATGACACCTCACTTGCGTGGGTAGGCCTAGCGCCGGCGACAGGAAACACCCCAAAGCGCAACGTGGACACATCCTAAATTTTGGAAAAAAACAGAGGTGTTTTTTGCGAAGTGCCTACCTGTAGATTTTGGCCTCTAGCTCAGCCGGCACCTAGGGAAACCTACCAAACCTGTGCATTTCTGAAAACTAGAGACCTAGGGGAATCCAAGGAGGGGTGACTTGCGGGGCTCGGACCAGGTTCTGTTACCCAGAATCCTTTGCAAACCTCAAAATTTGGCTAAAAAAACACATGTCCCTCACATTTCTGTGGCAGAAAGTTCTGGAATCTGAGAGGAGCTACAAATTTCCTTCCACCCAGCGTTCCCCCAAGTCTCCCGATAAAAATGATACCTCACTTGCGTGGGTAGGCCTAGCGCCGGCGACAGGAAACACCCCAAAGCGCAACGTGGACACATCCTAAATTTTTGAAAAAAACAGAGGTGTTTTTTGCGAAGTGCCTACCTGTAGATTTTGGCCTCTAGCTCAGCCGGCACCTAGGGAAACCTACCAAACCTGTGCATTTCTGAAAACTAGAGACCTAGGGGAATCCAAGGAGGGGTGACTTGCGGGGCTCGGACCAGGTTCTGTTACCCAGAATCCTTTGCAAACCTCAAAATTTGGCTAAAAAAACACATGTCCCTCACATTTTTGTGGCAGAAAGTTCTGGAATCTGAGAGGAGCTACAAATTTCCTTCCACCCAGCGTTCCCCCACGTCTCCCGATAAAAATGATACCTCACTTGTGTGGGTAGGCCTAGCGCCCGCAACAGGAAACACCCCAAAGCGCAACGTGGACACATCACAGAAAACAGACCTGTTTTTAGCAAAGTGCCTACCTGTAGATTTTGGCCTGTAGCTCAGCCGCCACCTAGGGAAACCTACCAAACCTGTGCATTTCTGAAAACTAGAGACCTAGGGGAATCCAAGGAGGGGTGACTTGCGGGGCTCGGACCAGGTTCTGTTACCCAGAATCCTTTGCAAACCTCAAAATTTGGCTAAAAAAACACATGTCCCTCACATTTCTGTGGCAGAAAGTTCTGGAATCTGAGAGGAGCTACAAATTTCCTTCCAACCAGCGTTCCCCCAAGTCTCCCGATAAAAATGATACCTCACTTGCGTGGGTAGGCCTAGCGCCGGCGACAGGAAACACCCCAAAGCGCAACGTGGACACATCCTAAATTTTGGAAAAAAACAGAGGTGTTTTTTGCGAAGTGCCTACCTGTAGATTTTGGCCTCTAGCTCAGCCGGCACCTAGGGAAACCTACCAAACCTGTGCATTTCTGAAAACTAGAGACCTAGGGGAATCCAAGGAGGGGTGACTTGCGGGGCTCGGACCAGGTTCTGTTACCCAGAATCCTTTGCAAACCTCAAAATTTGGCTAAAAAAACATATGTCCCTCACATTTTTGTGGCAGAAAGTTCTGGAATCTGAGAGGAGCTACAAATTTCCTTCCACCCAGCGTTCCCCCAAGTCTCCCGATAAAAATGATACCTCACTTGCATGGGTAGGCCTAGCGCAGGCGACAGGAAACACCCCAAAGCGCAACGTGGACACATCCTAAATTTTGGAAAAAAACAGAGGTGTTTTTTGCGAAGTACCTACCTGTAGATTTTGGCCTCTAGCTCAGCCGGCACCTAGGGAAACCTACCAAACCTGTGCATTTCTGAAAACTAGAGACCTAGGGGAATCCAAGGAGGGGTGACTTGCGGGGCTCGGACCAGGTTCTGTTACCCAGAATCCTTTGCAAACCTCAAAATTTGGCTAAAAAAACACATGTCCCTCACATTTTTGTGGCAGAAAGTTCTGGAATCTGAGAGGAGCTACAAATTTCCTTCCACCCAGCGTTCCCCCACGTCTCCCGATAAAAATGATACCTCACTTGTGTGGGTAGGCCTAGCGCCCGCAACAGGAAACACCCCAAAGCGCAACGTGGACACATCACAGAAAACAGACCTGTTTTTAGCAAAGTGCCTACCTGTAGATTTTGGCCTGTAGCTCAGCCGCCACCTAGGGAAACCTACCAAACCTGTGCATTTCTGAAAACTAGAGACCTAGGGGAATCCAAGATGGGGTGACTTGTGTGGCTCGGACCAGGTTCTGTTACCCAGAATCCTTTGCAAACCTCAAAATTTGGCTAAAAAAACACATGTTCCTCACATTTCTGTGGCAGAAAGTTCTACAATCTGAGAGGAGCCACAAATTTCCTTCCACCCAGCGTTCCCCTAAGTCTCTCCATAAAAATGGTACCTCACTTGTGTGGGTAGGCCTAGCGCCCACAAAAGGAAATGGCCCAAAACACAACATATTTTTTCACAGAAAACAGAGGTGTTTTTTGCAAAGTGCCTACCTGTGGATACCTGTGGATCGGCCTAATAATAGGCCGATCTGCCCCCAGGGGGGGCAGAAATGGCCTAAAATAAATTTGCCCCCTGAACTCCCCCCCCCCCCGGAGCGACCATTGCCTACGGGGTCGCTCCCCCTGCGTGACATTGGCGCCAAAAAACAAATCCCCGGTGCCTAGTGGTTTCTGCCCCCTTGGGGCAGATTGACCTAAAATCGACCAATCTGCCCCCAAGGGGGGCAGAAATGGGCTAAACACAATTTGCCCCACAGGGGAGCGACCCTTGCCTGATGGGTCGCTCCCCTTCTCTAAAAAAAAACACCAAACCAATAAAAAAAACACCAAAAAAAAATTGGCCCTGGCGCCTAGAGGTTTCTGCCCCCCCTGGGGGTAGACCGGCCTAATACCAATAGGCCGATCTGCCCCCAGGGGGGGCAGAGATGGCCTAAAATAATTTTGCCCCCCCGGGGAGCGACCCTTGACTACAAGGTCGCTCCCCTTGTGTGACGGCGCAAAAAAAAGATCCCTGGTGCCTAGTGGTTTCTGCCCCCCTTGGGGGCAGATTGACCTAAAATCGGCCGATCTGCCCCCAAAGCGGGCAGAAATGGCCTAAATACATTTTGCCCCTCCAGGGGAGCGACCCTTGTCCAAGGGGGTCGCTCCCCATCTGTAAAACAGAAAAACAAAAAAATCCCTGGTGCCTAGTGGTTTCTGCCCCCCTTGGGGGCAGATCAGCCGAATCAAAATAGGCTGATCTACCCCCCCCAGGGGGGCAGAAATGGCCTAAAATAATCCCCCCCCCAGCCCCCCCAGGGAGCGACCCTTGCCTAAGGGGTCGCTCCCCTTACGTGAAATTCACGCAAAAAAAAAAAAACTCCCTGGTGTCTAATGGTTTCTGCCCCCCTTGGGGGCAGATTGGCCTCATCAAAATAGGCCAATCTGCCCCCAAGGGGGGCAGAAATGGCCTAAATATAATTTGCCCCCTAGGGGAGCGACCCTTGCCTAAGGGGTCGCTCCCCACCTAAAAAAAAAAGAAAACATAACAAAAAGAAAAAAAAAAAAAAAAAGATCCCTGGTGCCTAGAGGTTTCTGCCCCCCCCTGGGGGCAGATCGGCCTAATAATAGGCCGATCTGTCCCCAGGGGGGGCAGAAAAGGCCTTCCCAAAAAATTGCCCCCCCTGGGAGCGACCCTTGCCAAAGGGGTCGCTTTGTTGCGTGACATACGCGCACA
Source organism: Pleurodeles waltl (assembly GCF_031143425.1). Classification (NCBI taxonomy): domain Eukaryota; kingdom Metazoa; phylum Chordata; class Amphibia; order Caudata; family Salamandridae; genus Pleurodeles; species Pleurodeles waltl. The sequence continues at coordinate 779,506,703 of NC_090440.1, read as the reverse complement.
AAAACAAACTCCCTGGTGTCTAATGGTTTCTGCCCCCCTTGGGGGCAGATTGGCCTTATCAAAATAGGCCAATCTGCCCCCAAGGGGGGCAGAAATGGCCTAAATATATATTGCCCCGTAGGGGAGCGACCCTTGCCCAAGGGATCGCTCCCCACCTAAAAAAAAAGAAATCATCAAAAAAAAAAAAAAAAGGTCCCTGGTGCCTAGAGGTTTCTGCCCCCCCTGGGGGCAGATCGGCCTAATAATAGGCCAATCTGCCCCCAGAGGGGGCAGAAAAGGCCTTCCTAAAAAAATGCCCCCCTGGGAGCGACCCTTGCCCAAGGGGTCGCTCCCTTTTGCCAATTTCAAGGGAAAAAAAAAAAATCCCTGGTGTCTAGTGGGGTTTCAAAAGCCGGATTGCAAGCAATCCGGCTTTTGAAACCTGTGAGAGACTTCAAAGGGAAGGAAATACATTTCCTTCCCTTTGAAGCCTCTCGGGCCTCCCCCATGGGATTGAAAAAGAAATGCAAAAGCATTTCTTTTTCAATCGCGCTGGAAGCTCTGCTTCCAGCGCGATGGGGGAGACTCTGTGACTAATCAGCGCGCGCTCGCGTGCTGACGTCACAGGGGGGGTTGGGGGGGGTCGGGGGTGGGAGGGGAAGGGCTTCCCCTTCCATCCCTGACTTGGGGGGGTGGGGGGGAACCCCACAGAGGGAGCGAGAGCGCTCCCTCTGGGCTCTGTGCACAGGACGTAATGGTTACGTCCTGGGCACAGCAGCACTGTGCCTCAGGACGTAACCATTACGTCCTGGGCACAGAAGGGGTTAAGGCCAGGTTCAGGTGCCTCCACATGACAGGTGGATCCCTAATCTACTCATCAAAGAAGGTGTGCCAGATCATCGTGGCCTGCTGTATGCTTCACAACTTGGCTTTGTGACGACAGGTGCCTTTTCTGCAGGAGGATGGTCCAGATGGCGGTGTTGTGGCAGCTATGGAGCCTGTGGACAGTGATGAGGATGAAGCAGAGGCAGAAGACATGCGGAACAGGGACTCAGTGATCCAGCAATATTTCCAGTGAAACTCTATCCTGTCTGTGGTCACTGAGTTGTCACTTTCCCTTACGGTTTCACAGATGTGGGTCCCACTGTGTGTCATCTGCTTACATTCCTCATGGACTAGAGCTGTGTGACATAGGTATGTTGACATTACTATTTCTAACACATTTTGTCACTGTAATTGCTAATACACTATTTCGAAATCACAGACAGACTCCAGATAATTTTGTGATTTAGGTGTGTTTATTTCAATGCAAAATATTGGAGGGGGTAGTTAATTGGTGAGGGGTGATGGCGGAGGAGTGTCAATGGCAGAGTCTAGTCTATTAGTCTCACAGGTGCATTGCCCATATGGGCATAGGAAGTGGAGCTGGGGCAGTTTAATTATGGACAGGGTGACAAAGTGGGACAGTAGGATGACAATCAGGGTGGTCTCATTTCTTGGCGGGGGTCTTAGCATCGTTCTCTGTCTTGTTCCTGGATCTCAGGGACCGTTTGCGGGGTGGTTCTCCCTCTGCAGGGGGTGGGGTGCTGGTGTGGTGGTCCTGTGGTGGGGCGTCCTGTCCACTATCGCCGGCAGAGGTGGTGGGCCGTTCATCATCCATGCTAGTGTCAGGGGCCCCTTGTTGTGTCACAGTGTCCCTCCTGGTGTTGAGTACTTCCTTCAGCACCCCTACGATGGTGCCCAGGGTGGAGCTGATGGTTCTGAGTTCCTCCCTGAAGCCCAAATACTTTTCTTCCTGCATGCGCTGGGTCTCCTGGAACTTGGCCAGTACCGTTGCCATCGTCTCCTGGGTGTGGTGGTATGCTCCCATGATGGAGGAGAGGGCCTCGTGGAGAGTGTGTTGCCTTGGCCTGTCCGCCCCCTGTTGCACAGCAGCCCTTCCAGTTCCCCTGTGTTCCAGGGCCTCTGTCCCCTGGACCATGTGCCCACTGCCACTGCCCCCAGGTCCCTGTTGTTGTTGGGGTGGAGGGTTATCCTGGGTTCCCTGTAGTGGTGGACACACAGCTGATTGACATGTCCTGGGGACGGAGGTATGGGCCCGCTGGGTGGGTGCTGTGCTGATGTTTCCAGTGGGGGGAAGTCTGTGGTGGCCTGTGTCAGTGTGAGGGGAACCGACTGTCCAGAGGTCCCCGATGGTCCGGGCTGGTCATCTAGATCCAGTTGGACAGAGCCGCTGTCATCACTGTGGGCCTCTTCTGTGGGTGGAGTGGACATGTCTGGACCCTCCTGTCTGGTGACATTGGGTAGGAGTCCTGCAGGGGTGGGAAAGACATGATTATTGCATCGGTGTGTGCCATGGTGTGCAATGGGTTGGTGACCGTGTACCCCAGTGCTGGCATTCCTGTGTGGGAGCTTGTGTGAAGATGGTTTGGGGGGGGTTATGGCTATGTGCAGTGTGCATGCTTTAGTGATGGGTGTCCATGCTTTGTTGTTGCATGCAGGGCTTGGTGTTGGGAGGGGTGGTTTGTGATATTGAGACATTTGTGAGGAGTTGGTGTGATTGGGTGAGGGTGGGGGTATGTGATAGCATGCAGGTAGGTTGGGGGATATATTAGTAAAGCTTTGACTTACCAGAGTCCATTCCTCCACCTATTCCTGCGAGGCCCTCAGTATGCAGAATCGCCAAGACCTGCTCCTCCCATGTTGTTAGTTGTGAGTGAGGAGGTGGGGGTCTGCCGCAAGTCCGCTGAACCGCCAGGTGTAGTCTTGAGACCACGGAACGCACCTTCCCCCGTAGGTCGTTCCACCTTTTCCTGATGTCCTCCTGATTTCTTGGGTGCTGTCCCACTGCGTTGACCCTGTCCACTATTCTTCGCCATAGCTCCATCTTCCTTGCAATTGAGGTGTGCTGCACCTGTGATCCGAATATCTGTGGCTCTACCCCGATGATTTCCTCCACCATGACCCTGAGCTCCTCCTCCGAGAACCTGGGCTGTCTTTGTCGTGCCATGGAGTGGTCTAGGTGATGTGTGGGGTGGAGTGTGTGGTGATATGTAGTGGTGTGTTGTGTGAGGTGCATGAATGTTGTGTTGGTGATAGTGTTATGTGCCTGTGGATGCTGTTGTACTTGCTGGTGGTGTCTCTCTCTGGCCTTCTTTCTGTATTTTTGGTCGTAGGGGTTTGTGGGTGATGTGGGTGTGTGTTTTATATTGTAATGGGTGTGTGTGAGTGGTGTGTGTATGTGTATCAGATGTGTGTATTTTGAATCGTCCAATGTGGCTGTGTTTTGTAGGAGTGTGTGTATCTTGAGCGCGGCGGTGTGTACCGCCAATGGAATACCGCGGTTGAAAGACCGCCGCGTGGCTTCATGTGTCGTGATAGTGTGGGCGTATTTCTGTTGGCATGACGGTGTCGGTTTTGTTTTCGCCAGTTTATCACTGACCTTTGGTGTGGCGGACTTGTGTGGGTTTCTGAATTTTGGCGGATTCCGAGATGTGGGTCATAATAGCTGTGGTGGAATTCTGCGGCCGCGGCGGTGTGTTGGCGGTCTTCTGCACGGCGGTAAGTGGCTTTTACCGCCAATGTTGTAATGAGGGGCTTAGTCAGACCACTGAGTATGTACCTTGTGAAATTGCTGGATCCTGATTGACCCTGCATTCTGTCAGCCTGACTGGCAACTGTCTGTGCATTACCCTAAAGGTTCCTTGTGTCTACATATGTACCACGCTTGCTTTAACAAACCTCACATTCCTCAGGGGGTATTTTGTCAGGTGCTTCCTCAATGCATACTCAAATACATTGTATAGCATAATCTGCTTTTTTATTGTACCATACTTGTAAACTTGTCTCCAAATACCAAAATCATGGCCTATCCCTTGTCTGGGTCTCATGTATGCATGAACGACAAAGTGTGACAGTGTACCAGGGCCGTGTTCAGGGATTGGGTATGGTGCCTCCAGCAGAACCAGCAACCTCTGATAATGTGCATGAAAATTCCACACATGTTAGGACCCTGACAGTTCACACGCTGAATCAGATTGCTTACAACATATTGATGGCCTGTGCGTGCTGAATAGCTGCAAGATTAATCAACACAGAGGCTATGATGTTCCCAGATGCAGTGGGAACTTTACAGGCCAACCTGTGTACAAATGTTGTAATTACACCTGCCGGCACATGACTCCTGAGATATGATCTCACTCAGCACACCAAGGTTGCCCTGTTGACAGTCTCATAACACGTCTGCAGTGACAGGGTGGGACCATACCCATGTAGGTTCTCATGTCCTCATCGACTTTACTTCCATTGATCTCCGAAGGATACTCAGTAGATACAGGAATAGCCACCACTGACTCATGATGAGACCTGGACGTAACTGTAACATATACAGGATCAACATTGGACCACACACATGAACCAGACACCTCTGTGCAATTGATCACTGGAAATATGTGGCGACGTGCTGCCTCGTCTGCTGGTCCACCACTGCCACGGGAGAGTTGTGGCTTAGTCATATGACCACAACTGTTGGGTGATATTACAGTTGTGGGTCATCTTTGGCTTACTGTGTCAATAACATGGTACCCACTCACTCTGTACATGTGCCTGACTCTTGGTGGGTTCACCAACAAGTGCCTAGGAAGCAGTATCCAAATTTCCTGACATGGTATGGGCAACGTTTGGATCATTGACATGAACAAGCGTCTGCCATCTATCTGGTGCATGCTTTGTCATTTGTGGTGTCGACGTTACCCAAAATCCTGGAAGTGCACACAACAGATGTTGCTACATGTATGACTAACACATGTCCTCTCTCATTTCCACACTGACTTGCATCTAAGGTTTGGACACATTGACTTCACATTCACATTCACATTCATACAACCATATTTTCAATAATGCATCTTGTGAATCACACACACTGGGTCAACAACTACATTAGTAGCCAATGCACACACATTGAGCCATAGGCATTGAGGTATTGTACTTGTGTGCGTCACATTGCTATGCTCTCCTGATGCCAAACATGCCCAATTTGTGCAATACATATATGTAGGCCACATATATGGCCATCTAGTGCGTCAGTGAAGAGTGAAAATCCTGTTAATGAAGTAGCGGATCATGGTCCGCAGCAGTATGATGTCTCACATGTGACCATACACCGTCAAGACCAAAGTGGGTGCAATCAGCCTATCTCAGTTGTGTCACAAATGTTACATAACATTAAAATGGTAAAATGACCCAAACCCAGTTAATGCCCTGAAATTTTGACGCATACGTGTCGAAAACTGACGCTTATGCCCGAAAAACAACGCATATTGCCCCGAAAACACCATTGACTCTTCCACACTGTACCTCAGAAAATTGGGCAAGTGTTAGACTAATTCCAAATATATGAATGCAGGCTCATTTTTACTCATGTGCGTCGAAAAAAATGACGCCCAGACTGTATGAGTCAAAAATGTTAACGGATAACGATAAAAATGGCCGGACGTGATGTAATAGGATATTCTGTTTACAGATTTTGTATAGTGGGTGTACTTTTACTTTCACTTTGCAGTCTGTGATTCTTCTAGACTGTGTGGCTGTGTTGAAAGTTTTGCCTGGTTAAATTGTGCTTTTGTCTCCTGTGTGGTCCATTAAATGTCATTTTGTGAATAAAATATTGTTGTTGTATCCTGTCTGAGTGTTTATTGTGTACAATTGTCTAGTATTGTATTGTCTTTGTTGTTTTTGGGAGTCTGTTGTGGGTAGTGATAGTTTGGGGATAGTTGGGCTGTTTTAGTTGTTTAGTTTATGTTTTTCATATTCTACTTTCCCCCTATGCTCCTTTGTTCCCCTTTATCCCCTATTTCCCTTTTTTCTGCTAAGATGTTGGGTAGGCCTCGTCTTGGCAAGATGGTTGAGGAGGAGCTTGGGGGTTTCATATGGCTGGTGTGCCATTTCCTCCCCCTTATGATTGAGGCAGGTGGGCGGGTGATACAGGGGTATCACACCGAGGCTCCGGTGGGGAAAGGTATTACATCACCTGCAACGCACTTATCGAACCCCAAGGAATGACCACCAGCGGAAGCACCGCTGGGCTGACCTCATCTCCAGGGAGCAAGATCTGCTGGACCACCTAGGAATTGTGATTTGTGGCCCTGTTGGTGAGTACAAATCATGTCAATGTGCACAATTAAATGCTCTGTAGTGACATCAGATGATTTGTACAATATATGCCGGCAATGTTGTTGAGTGTGTGGAATGCTTTGGAAACATACAGGGTCATTTATGGACTATGTTAAGGACCACAATTGCTAGCTGTTAGGAAGCAAGTGCTCGGCAAACGTACTGAATACTTTTACTTAATCTAAGTTGGTGCCACCTTTGTGTCAAACAGCAACACAAATCAGGAGCCAATTATGTATAGATATAGGTCACATTTGCCTGTGAGGTATAGATTTTCAAAATCATTACCTACATTTGTTGACACAACAGGTAGACTGACTTTTGAAACACTACATGAGGCTGAAAATGAGTGCAGGCTTCACGTCAATTGATGATAGCAATGTGGCCCAAACATATGTCTTGTGTGTCTGGTGAGTGTGTAAGGAAAGCGATTATGGAAATCTAAAAATCTTAGGGATTATTGTGGCCCTTCGTCATTTCCGATACATATCAGATCTGGATTTGGGGACATGGGGAAAAAGTTCAAGGTGCCCTCAGCTAACATCTTAAACTGGTATTTGGTGTTTGTTGTTCCACCTTTCGTTTACGGACGGCTGGCCAAAGGTATGCACATGGGTTCATATCTCTATGGTTGGTGCAACTCATCATAGCTGGGCTATATCAAATGAAGAAAATGTAACAACAGGAGGGCTTACAACTGTCCCTGCCCCTCTGTACATTGTACCTGTGTGTCATACATTTGTCACGGCCACAATGGCTGGTTCAATGGTAATGCACTCCTCAAGGAAAGTGGCTTTGGATGTCTCTCTTGGATACACATGATGTGACGAATACACTCCATTATTATGTCTGCTCACTAATGAAGGAGCATGTTTGCCACCACATGATAGTTAGGGCCACTGCAGGTGTGCAGATAAGTGTGTCAAATTCACAGGATACCCATGGTATGTACATGTTAGCCGTGCTATATCGGATGCAGTATCTTCATGTCTGAGTGGCTTTACTTACTTATGTAATCTTACACATAGCATTTGTCTTTGGAATTGTTGGACAGTGCACAGAATTTGAGCACATTTCTCCCTTCCATGCCTTACAGGTGGACCCGCACCCTACACTGTGGGCGAGGTGGCTTCATTCGAGGACCCAGACAGCTCCAGTAAGTGTTGATATGTCTGTTATGTTTTGTGTTTGCTGGTGATGTGTGATCGACTCCTGTGTGTTGAACACATAGCAAGGTGTGATGCACTGGCCCATCATTTGTCTTGTTCCATGAGTGAGATTTCATTTTATCACCATTTTAGAGTTGGCCGATTGCTTAACCTATTGTCTTATTTAGGGATTCTAGGTCAGTCCTGTAGACCCCGCAATGTGAATGGGGATGAGTCATTTGGATAACACTTGTATCAGCAAGAGTCGCACTGGACCTAATCTGTGTTTTAGTCAGCCTGTCAGACCCACATTCTCCCAGAATGGGGCTGCTAAATGAAATGCTTACCCACAGACTTCGTCTTCCATATTCACTAATGTACTTATTAAACTGTAGGTTGAACTTCCTAGCAGCATGTAGCTCCACATGTAGTGCTATGAGTATGTGGCACTTGAGTGCAATGGCCTAGGTGTGCATGCAAATCATGGCCAGGGGTGTTCTTGCATCTATGTGTTAGTTGTAAGTCATGGCTTACTGGAAGTATATGATGTGGACAAAGGTCTGCATTTCCAGACATGTGGTGCGCTGGGATTGGTCAAGGGTTTGTTGTCTCCTATTTGTAGATACACCTTACCTGTGGTGTGTGTGTAGAGGCAAACACATGTCCAGCTTTCATAAGCTTCCTGGGTGTCCATGTTGTTTGAAATTGTTAGTTATTACTCCACCCCCCCACCCTCAAACACAGGCATGGGTTTGTGAATAGTGTACCTAGAACTGATGATACAAGTTTGGTACAGAGACATGAAAATCAGTGAATCTTTTGTCTGAACCTAGTATACACACTCATTTTTCCCACATGAGTCCTATACTAGCAAGTCCATTTACAACTTGCAGATCATGTAGCCCTAGATTTCCATCCTGTACAATGTCATTTGTAGCCCTGGCATTGGCGGAGGATGAGCTGCATGATTGTTAGCTGACAAATGGCAGAACTATGATGCCAAAACATGCCAGTTGTTACCCATCTTGTAGGGTTTGGATGTGTTATGTGTGATAGAGCCTTTGTAGGCTGGCCTGCCATGTACTTCCTCAGGGACATTCAATGATCTGCATGATGATATGAGCTGTTACAAGTACAGTAGATGTATTGTCTGATTTACTTCTTGTGCCATTTCACACAATGCAGTTCCTAATGTTATTTTTTCGATTTGTCTTCACAGCTGCAAATATGACACCCATCCAGGTGCTGGAATTCCAAAGGCGGGCAATGCGGTATCAGCATATACTTCAGGTAGAGTCTGGGTACCGAAGAATGGCCCGCAGATACAGGAACGAATGGGCCTCCGGAGCCTGGAGGGCATTCCCACAGGGCGGCCCTTCTTTGCTCACCACAGCCACCACCACCACCACTACCACCCAGGTGGCACCACCAACAGCTGGGCCTGTTCTAGCAACCACATCGCAAGTGCTCTAGGCCCTAGCACAGCACCACCTGCAGGGCAGCCAACAGCCATGGACACTACATGGCCCCACACTTCCACAGCTGGCACCCAGAGCACCCCAGCTGCAGCTATTGACCCTGCTGCTTTTGTTGATATGCAGCGTAAATTGGACCGTGTCCTGCGAAAAATGAGTCGCCTGTGGCAGGATGTGCAACATATAAACCGGCGGGTGCGGTCTATCAAGCAGACCCTCCGAAGGGCCAACCTATAGACATTTTGACGGACATGATTCCCTCCCCTCCCTCCTCTTTCCTTATTCTTATACTTTGTGGGTTTAGGTGGCTTAGTGTTAGGTTAGTATAGGCTGTTAGTTTAGTTAGTGTTAGTGGGTGAGGGGTCCTTATTATTTCTACTGTTTCTTTTTGAGTGTGTGGGTGGCAATGTTGGGGTTCTTGTGTGTTTAAAAAAAATAAAAAAATAAACAATTTAGAAAAATAGACAATAAAAAAAATATATATATATATATGTTTGTTTAGTATAGGATAGTATGTGTTTAGGTTAGTATCTGTTGTCCTCCATGTGTCCTGTCTCATAAAGGGGGTGGGGGGTTGATGTTTAGAACGTTTCGTTAAATGTGATAAGTAAGTTTAGCTTTAGGTTAGTTAGGGACAGTTGTGGGTAATGAGTAGTTAGAGGAGATTAGGGTATGTAAGGCTTTTCCCGGAGTTTTCACTTATGTTTTTACAGTTTAATAAATATGTAGTAAACCCTTTACAGTATGAGTGACACGCTTGTAGATCAGGGCCTTGGCATGATTGTACATGATTTCTTTTGTATTACAATTTGTGTCATATGCTACAAACAAATCCCAAATTAGCTGTAACATTGGCAGCTACCACAAAGCAACCTTGCAAAGATTAGACAATTCATTGCAACCACCAATCACAGTTACTATGGATCCCAACGTGTTTTTTTCAATAAGAATGTTTTCAATGTCACATACAGTGCTTCCACGTTTGGAATTGGGGACACTGTGTTATGTCTGACTGCAGTCTGATGTTAAAGGAAACCCTTATAAGGTGAGTGGTAGTAAGCACTCTTGTAGTATCGTGTTCATGGCTCACATAGATCTTTGTTACACTGTTCAGCATGATTACTTATTTGGATGTAAACTCAGACACCTCCATTCATGCAGTTTGGTGACTGTTCGCTTAGATTTGTGGGCAATGTTATATGTGTTAGTTTTGCATGGAGGCAACATTTTGCAGGCACTATTTAATGGCTTAGATATCCCTTGAGGAAGCATTATTCTGCCCACACAGCATTATGGTGAATAGTTTCTCTTTTCATCAAATATTACCCTCAAGAAGGGCAGAGTATGGTAGTATCCAGGCCACTGTGCATAGTTAGCAGACTACATTATTTCAGGACAGTTGTATTGACAAGCTATGTAATTTGACAGGAGGCAAAATTCAGTCGTGTACTGCACGGTTGATGTGTCACATTACACAGAGACAAAGTGGTTGTGGAAGTGCTATTTATTGAAAAGTGCTGTAGTGCTAAATGTACATTGTCCATGATTGTGAGTCCATTATATTGACATCTTCCATTACGATCCTACACAAGTGCTAAAGGAAAATGCATTTGACATGCTGGGTAGATGTGTCAGACAGTGCAGAGGGACAGGATTTGCCAATGAGTAAGTGAGAGACAATCACAAGGCAGGTTGACAAGATATACAGTGGTTTGCAGAACAGTCATTGAGTACAGTTTTTGCAAGACTGGCATGTTAAGAAGCGCAGGACCATGTGGCAGAGACTAGTGCTTCCAGTACTTTTGCGTGTGAAGGTGATTTGTTCCATGTCTTCTTCTTCTAATGTGTGTGTTTCCTCCTCTGTCCTTGGTGGTGGTGGTTGTGAAGGGGCAACACACACCTCAGTGTTTGAAGACGTGGAGTCAGACATCGCGGTAGCTGCTACCTGTGAGGGTCTTAAGGGCAGTACTGCTGCAAGGAGGATCTGCTGGTTCTTAAGAAAAGCAGCAACATCATGATGGTAGGCAGCCTGGTCGGCCCTGAGGGGTTCAATGTTGCATTCGTGCACTCGTTGACAGGATTGCTTTTGTAGGTGTTGGGTCAACTTATTACGGCTGTGCTGATTTCCATCAGCCTTTTTTCTACTTCCTGCAAGATAGTTGTTCGCCCTTGCATAGCTGCTGTCTGTTCCTCAGTTGACATCATGCACGAACGCACCCCCTCTTGGCTGGCTGCCATATTTTGCATCCCCACCCGCACCTCCTTGGCCAGCTCCCGCTGTACTCCGACTACAGTTCTCTCAAAGCTGGTGCCTGTGTCATCTGAGTCCTCAGCCGTATTGGAGCTGGAAGGTCTTACAATTGGGATGGTGGCTGGTTCCTCTGTGATGGCTGCCTGTTTTGTTCTCCTCCTTGTGACTGAAGGTGGGGTCTGGAGGGTTCCAAGGACATCTTGGAGGGTCTGGTGGCTGATGTTTGTCAGCTCGTCATCCATGTCATCAGGGTAGTCCTCGACAGGCATATCCGCAGGAGATCTATCATCCTCTGCAATGAAATAGGGTACAATTAGTGTGTCTGTGTTGTGGCATTGGTAATGTGACATGCCTGCCTTGTGATGATTTCACATTGAGATCTTGTTTCCTGTTCATTGATCCAGTCTTTCAGATGGGCATTCTCCCAGGCCTGTGCCCCACCTGCATGTCACATGTATTGTGGTAAGTTATTAGACTTGTCTGCATCATCTCTTCTAGGTGTTGGTTTTGGATTTGCCACCTTCTTGTCCTACTCAACCCTCTGTCTACATCCATTCTCATGGTGAGACCTTTCACTGGCTGTGGGCGCTCTGATGGCACTAGCAGCACACTTAACAATCTGGACCTGCCCCATGCTCTGATCTTTCACATCCACTTATATGTAGTTGAAATGCTACATATTCTATGCATAGCATTGTTATGGCACGATATGGATGTCAGCATTAGTAATGTGTACAGCTGATGTTGGGGAATGTGTGGAGATTGGATTGCCCTGATTGTCGTAGCAGTGTCCTATTTCCTCCTCTGACTGTGCAGGTGTATTTCAGTGATCAGTTACATGTTTCCTCCCCCTCAATGCTGTTGTCTGAGCAGTATGACATTTGGGATGTTGCACTGTGACCCAGGCACAGGATGGACCCTGAAATATGCTGCTTGGGTGTGACCTTAGTACTGTTTAGCTCCTAATGTTGATGACATTGGCTGATGTTTGCGGCAATTATGGTCATTCACAATTGACAGGACTGGAACATTTGTCTTGTTTCAGGGGATTGTTAAAGTTGTCATCCTCAACCCTTTAATTTAGGTGTGTATGATCCATGGGGACGTCACTGCCATTGGCTACTTGAGCTGCACACACAACTGAGGTGGTAGTGGCAAATGTTGTCACTGTTACATTCCAGTTTTGGGTATGGCTAGAGGTTGTTAATTGGGCCCTACTTAATGTAGGGGGTATAGTGGCTGACATGTGACAGGATGTCAGTTTGACGTTGTGCTCTTCCCTCCTGGCGTGTCTTTACCTTTGCGACATCGTTGGCATGGCAGCATAGCCCTATGGAACTGTTGTTGGTGTTGTGTTATGGTGTGCCCCAGCTTTTCTCTGTACAGGCCATGCCCCCATGCCATACCCCTTTACCCATGCCACTCCATGTGTATGATGACTTCCATGTATTTTGTAGTCAGTATACCCCTCCAGGTTGTAGTTGACATTAGTGCATTTTAATTCCCCATGCGACTTACCCTGCATGTGCGTTGTCTCCTGGTAGTCTGCGCTATTCTGACCTTGAACCCCTGTGACGATCTCCTTAGGGATGACGGCTGCCACCATCTCCTCCATGTGGTCCAGGTGCTCCTGGTGTGCTGGACTCCCACCTCCAGTCTGCAGTGCTGCCTTCCTGTTCCTGGCCGTCTTTCCTTGGTCCTGCGCTTGCAGTCATGCCAACGTTTCTTGCACTCAATGACTGTTCTGCGTACTTCTGTCACACTGTTAATCTTGTAAACAATTTGTTGCCATATTGCTTCTCTCCTACTGATTGGCAACTTTGAGGTGACAAACAGTTGGTGCTGGTGTTCCGTCACCTCTTTTACCAGGATTTCCTGCTCCTCTGCACTGACGCAAAACTTTATTTTCTTCTTCTCCCTGTCCTGGTTCTTGTGTGGGTCCTCTTGGCTGGTTCCTGGTCTGTTGTCTTCTTCCTGGGGTCTGTACAGGCATCTGGAATCCATATTGGCTCTCCTCTGCTGAAATGGCTGTGTTTGCGGGGAATTTTGACGCTATTGCATAAAAAAATCAGCATGAGTGTTACTGGCTCCCAGTAGTCGGACCACTCCCAGCTGTGTCGAACACCTGTTGTGTCAACTGAGTGACTCATTTGTATGGTACAGGGTCAATACATAACTAGTACTGGTTCAGGTATGGACTGCATGTGAGGCTGCCATCTCAATTACAACACAGTTTTGCTCTATGTAGGACAGTACATATCTGTGTTTGTTGCTGTACACAGATTGTCCAGTCATTTTCATCCAATGGTGTATGTGAAATTGGGGTGTCTGATTTGTGTATTTGGACTCATCTTGCTTTTTGATGTGATTGACATGGAGGCATTTCTTCTCTGTCTAAATGGGTTAGTTCTAGAGGAGGTGAGTTCCTTGGCAGAGTTTGCCTTTTAGAATATGCTATGTCAATGCTATGTCTAGCAATGCCCTACCAATTCCTTATCAACCAGGGTAATATGCTGCCTACATCATCTTTCAATGGTTACATGGGACACAACATATGAAGTGGGACAATTTTTGCTACCATTGTCCTAGTTGATGTGTCCAGTCTGGTGAGGATTATGTTTAGTATTACTTATGTGATTATGATGTAATGGTATATTTAAACCACTATTTCTTGTGCAGGAATTAGTTGTAATGGGAAATGTTGTATATGCAATGGCAGTCTTGTAGATCCATGCATACATCATGTGTAAATGTAATTTCGGCATGCAATATGTGGAGTCTGGGCTCACTCGTCAATTATGATGTGAGTGATGTTGGTTTATTCATGTTGTGAAGTCCTGGATCTGCATGTCAGGTGGAATGGTAATTGGCCCATGATGTAAATTGTGGCTGTCTGAAGTGTAGTTGCTGTGTGACAGCACTCAGTAATTTCCTATGGATGTATTGTGTGTGCTTTATAGGCCATTGTACCTGCACATGCATTTATGCAGTGATGTGGTGTATCTGTGTTTTGTGTCAGCAGATTTCCTCTGTGAATGTGTGAATGTTATGCCATGTCTGTACTCCAGACTTATATTCTGCACATCATTTGTCACCTGTATGGGAGTCTCACTTGTTCTAGCTTCATCAGTTCATATACCCATGTTGCCATATATGTATAGGGGGTCTGCCAGCCATGTGACATGTATGGCGGGTGCTGTGTGGTCTGTGAATAGGGTAGTCTAGACTTTCAAGGGACATTGCTAATTGAGAAGGACTGGTCTGGTGTTATCTCAGGACATGCATAATGTGCTGTGATCAGTCACATGCTCTTCCAATAGGTGATGGGAGTATTGAGAGACATGTTCTAGAATCTGCTTGATATGCCTACTTGTGAGAGGGCATGAGTAGCATGCTGACATGGTATTACAGGTGTTCAATAGGATTACATCAGTTGTGCTAACTTACTTGGAATCAGTTGTGGGTGTGATGTTTTGACATGAAGAGGTGGACAGTTGTAACATGTTGTGACATGATGTAGGATATGTGTAATGCCAACAGGGATTGCCTAGATGTGTACCTACAGTTGTATATGAATAAATGTGTGTATGTAAGGAATATTATAACCCTTTCTCTCCCTCTCTGTCTCTGCCTCCCTCTCTCTCTATTTGTGTGCATCAGGATCGCCAGGTGAAGGAGATGGGGCACAGATGAGTGGGGGTGCTGCTGGCCACGGGACCTGGAGTACTGTGACCAGCGACAGTGAGGGACCCAGTGGCCTGGAGGGTGAGGGGAGTGCCATTGGTGAGAATAGATCTTCTGTATCATCATCTTCAGAATCCTCCTCCAGTGGACACTCCCTGGGGTTGGTGCACCCATCTGGGACCCCCCCCAGCAACTTCTTTGTCCACCACCCCCATACTACCACCATCCTCCCTGTAGCTCCCCACACCGTTGTCTGTGCCTGTTCACGGGCCTCTTTCACCACCGGCACCTCTGCTCCTGCTCCAGGCAGCCCTGCTGCCCTCAGTGAAGAGGCTATTGACCTCCTGAGGTCTATCTCTGTGGGTCAGTGGACCATCGTGAATGCCATCCAGGGACTGGCAACTCAGGTACAACAGAGCAATACGTTCCTGGAGGGCATTCACTGTGCACTGGCTAGCCTACAGAGATCCTTTTAGGCTCTGGCATCCTCACTGATGGCAGTCAGTCACCTTTGGTCTTCCGTCTCCCCTTCAGAGCACACAGACAGACAAACATGCATCCAAGGGCTCTGCGGCCAAACACAAGCACCACAAGACCCGCCACCGGCCTGCATACAAACAACACCCACCTGCCGACACACCAACAGCCACTACCTGCACAGACCACGCACCACCCCCACCTTCACTTACACTATAGCTGTCACACCTGCGGACACCCCACCCACATTCACCGATATAGCCACCACACCTATCCTACTCACAGTCAGCACAATAGCAGATCCGCAGACATCCACCCCACTCACCATATCTGCAGACACCACTACCGCAGACACACCCACATGCAGCACATCCTCCATGCCTGCAGTCACTACCCCAACAGACAATCACCCATCCAGCATGGCATCACCTCCCACCTCCACTCCCCATCCTCCCAAGACACATAAATGCCCACACTCAGCCACCCAACAAACACCCAGCACACGCAAGCACTCTTCACACACACATGCACCCAAAATGTCCACAACAACACCTCCGGCAAGCACTCCCTCTTCCGCCACTCCCAAACCCTTTTGCCATGACCGTCCCCATGAGTCTAAGAAGTTTTTCCTCTCGGAGTTGTCCCTTTTCTCTACTCCTCTCCCACCTCATTTGACCCACAAAAGTTCTGATTCCCTCCCCAAGTCCACCCCTACCACCTCCAAGTCTTCCCCTGCCCTTTGCTACTACTCATGCCCCTCCCCCTCCCCTACTAAGAAGTCACCCCCTCCAAAGTGTTCCCAGCCATCCCCTAAGCCATGTTCAAAGCCCCCCTGCCAAGCCCAACCCCAAAGACCCACCTCCTAAACCTAAACCAAACCCCTGTCCACCCCACCTAATCCCTGAGGTGCCTGCCTGGCATATTGATGTCCCCACCCCTGAAGGTTGATTAGCAGTCTGGAGTCAAGTAGGGGCACTATAATATGCCATCTGTGCATTGTGCACAATCATGTTTGGACTGGCCTAACTGCAATGTTTGATTGTATATAGTTATTTATTTATACATCTATATTTTTTATATACATACATCTGGGGCACCCAGTATTTGGTCCCAAAGTTACAACTTTGTCTTGCCTTTTATTCCTCATGGCTGTCATGGTCTTACCCTCTTTCTTTTGGGTGTGAGTGTGTTTTGTGTGTTGTGGTTGAGCTACCAGTTGTGTTTGGGCTGCTTGTGTGGGTATGTGCTTAGCATTTGTCCAGCTATGAAGGTTGGGTATGGCGTGTTGGGCATGTCTGTGTTTGGGACATTCATTGTGTTTGGTATTGTGTGTTTCGTTAGTGTTTGCATTTGTTATTTGGTTTGCAGTGTTCCCTTGTGTAGTTGTACTGTGTATGTGCATGTGTGTGGTAATTGGTATGTCCGAAGTGATTTGTATGAGTGGTGTGATAGATGGCTCATTGTATAGCTGTGTGATTGTGTGTATTTGTACAATAGTATTGTTATGCTGTGTTTGTATGCATTGTGAGGTGGGTGGTTGTATTGTGGAATGTTGATGGTGTGTGTGAGGTGTTCAGGTTGTTGTGTAGTTTAGTACTTGGATGGTGTGTTGTTGTGGTTGACAGTGCGGATGCTGTGTGTGTGCGGCTCGGTGTGTATTTTGGTAGTGTGCGTTGGCCTTGGTGTGTGTACTGAGTCTCTACATGTGTGTATGTGGCTGTGTTTGAATGTGTGTGCCAGTGTAGGAGTACTTGTGGGTCACTATCACTACCCGTACTGGATGTGTATGTTGTGTGTGCGTCGCGACCTTGGCATTTCGTGATAGTAACAGGTAAGTGTGTGTGTACTCACTGTTGCTGCCTTCGTTGTCACTGGTTCTGGAGTCATTGGGCAAGCAGAAGCAGCAGGAAGATGTCCAGTTCAGGTTCCATGGTGGCTCCAGACTGATGTGACTTCCTGAAGAAAAGTGTCTCCTTTTATACTGTTGGTTTCTACCAGGGTTTCTGTGGTGGTGCAACCGCAGCAGAAACCTTGGCGGTGCGCAACTTCAGAATCTGTCTGGTGGAAACATGATCTCTAACGGCATGAAAGTGCCTCCTGTGGTCTTTGGCGGCCTGAACGCTCTGGTGGTGCAGGCGGCGAATTGGCTGTATTCTGTAGTGTGGACTGACATGATCATAATTTGGCGGTTTTCTCTGCGAGCCTGTTGGTGGTACGACTCCCAACATGGCAGACTTGGAACCACCAAACTCATAATGAGCCCTTTAGAGTTCCATTTTTAAATCACGATCATCATACTTGTATGCATGGATGTCTTCTTATCACCAGCTTTTTCTGGATCATTGTGGTGTTTCCTCTCATTTTTTCTAAAACATTCTGTTTCTCTCCAATATTTTTGTATTTTTTCTATGTTCTGTTAATCATGAATTCATGATATTTTATAAGTATTGCCAGTCTTGAAACAGCTATTATGAAACACGTGTCAGATGCCTGATGTCTTAAATATTACTAGAATATTGGACTAGTTGGATACTTTGAATGGAATAAATGTGACCGATTTCCTACTGAACATGACATTGTGGACTTTATATTTGATACACCCTGTGAATGGCAGGATGTCTGATACCAAAAGGGCACCGCTGCACATTTAGACAACACTACCTATTCATAATTAACCCCACACATGGTTTATTAGAAAGTGCAATTATCTGGACCACAGCCACCCAAGTCTTTGCTATTTTTGTTCCTGATTATAAGTAGTCCTTATTGGATGCAATATTTTTCCCACCAGCTGCAATACCACACTAAGATGTTTGGAACTTATGAAATGTGACACTTCTCACCTAGTATGACTGCTTAAGGAATAGCATGGAGATTTGAATGCTTACTACTATGAAATGTGTACATCTCAGTAAATACTGTGCCTTTTCCCCTTATTAAATTCAAACAGGTCTAATCTGCCAAAAGGTAACCATTGAAACAAACTTTATGTTGTATGTTTTAGGGGCTGCCAGGGGGTGTAAGTGTGACTCCTTGTTTGCCTCTTGTGACCCTTAGCACCAGCTTTGCGACTCCTGGTCTCAGAGGTGGCAAAAGCTTTACCAAGCTCAGAAGCTAAAGGGTGTTCCGCAGAACACTGTTTACTTTCTGCAGATCCCACTGTGGGGTTACACTTTTAGTTAAAAATAATTACATTTACAAGTAAAATGTGCACTCTTTATAACACAAAATGAAAGTAAACAAATTAAAAAATACACATTTTTATCATTGTTGCCACAGTTCATTAATGTGAATATATGAAAAATTATATTTTCGAAGAGAATCATCACCTTTGTGCTTGAAAGTTCTATACAAGTGATGTTGTAAAAACATATTTACTCTACAAATGGCATAAATTAATGCCAACAGTATAGTTCATATGTGATGTACAGTCCCTATAGATGATTAGTACTATTGAGCCTGACACTACTGTTTTTGTGCATCTACCAGTGATTTAGCTGTACATTTTCTGTTTGAGGTAATTACTAGGCTTCAGTGACGTCACTGATTAGGATTCCATCAGGCTAAGGAACTTGTGGCACCCTTTCTTGAGGTTCAGAGTCAACGGTTATATGATGTCACTTACTGTGATGTCATTAAGGTTAAAAAAAAAAGAGTGTGAAGTCACTTCCATTACCGCTGGCATTTTGGCGAATTGACATTCATGATCATTGCTGGCATGTCAATCACACCACATATAACTGCAATCCACAATTTAAAGGGGCCCCTGTAATCAGACTTTAAGTGCATGGGGTTAAGGAATGTTTACAAAGAAATCTGGGGAGGGACAGGAAAATTGAGAAACAAACCCACAAATGAAAAAAGCACTTGCTATTAATAAAATATATACTTAAATCAACTGTAGAAGTGGACTAAATGAAGCACCTCCTTTTGGCAGTCAGAGGTGCTGCAACGCACCCTCATAGAAATCAGTAGAAGCAAGAAATAATAATAACACCACAGAGGGAAAAATAGACAAATAAAGAGGAAACATATTTAGAATGTTAGACGATATTTTTGTTGAAGTTTATTTTTACTTTCTCAATTACATTACATAAAATGGAAACAAGATTGATTTTAGTTTCACAATAAAACACATTTTCAACAAAGCTTCAAACATATGTCATTCGTTTACTATTGCAAGGCGGGAGAGTGGTGAGTGAGGACTGTAGCACAGCTATAAGCAGAAATAACTCCTTACAAAATCAAACAAACACACAGATCCTGCATAGGTAAGAAAGCAAGAGACAGACAAAAAATGTTTTGCAATGAAAGTGAAAATCTTTGCTGTGTTACTCCTTGTTTTAATGATAAATTATTTGAGAGTGAGTAACAGGATTTACGGCAGATGATCAACATATTTGGCATGCCCAAGAAAGCCATCATTGCAATATACCACTTTTCTTTGACATGGTGGTAGACACCTCCAGCCTCCTCCCAGATCATGCCTGCATATGTCAAAGTATTAATTGTATATTAGTACGTGGCCACTGCATATTTCCAGTGACACTGTGTCTATCTTGCAAGCAAACTAAACACAATGCTTGTGGCAGGTGATGAGATTCATCAACAGTTAAGTGCACCTGTTTATTTTCCAGCCTCAGTTTGAATTACTCTTGATCAGCTGTGGCTAACATACCATTAGGCATGGGTGCTGCATTCATAAAATTGGAGTGGAATGAGAACAATTATAACAGTTTCCTCTCTGGAAAGGGGGGTATTAGAGGCTGTGTAGGAGGGACATGTTTAAGAGGTCTGCCTATCTGTGAAGAATTGGGTAAGAACAGTGTGGTATGAGTGGTGATGTACAAACTAGTCACAAGAGAGAGGTGTTGACTTATCACCTGCTATTACTTTGGGCTTTCTGGGAATAGACAGGCCACGTGGTAGGTCAGAGTCCAGGGCAGTAAAGACACACTCTTTGTGTGAGTTGAGAAAGAGGCATAGTCCAGGTCCACCTCCAAGAAAAGCAGTTGCTACTTGTATACTAGGGAACTCCTCCTTTATTTGCCTGCTCTCATCATGCAACTTTGAACGAAAGTCCCCATGGTGTGTGCTTCCACCACCAAGGCACTGACATAGTCTGTCAAATCCTGTCACTTTGCTGCTTTCTCCACTCCTGTGATGGTGTATGAAGGCAGACTATGTAGTTATTTATGATTATCAGCTACGGAGGCACGATCTGTCTTCCACTCAGCATCTAGAGCTGTTGTGTGGCATTTTGTTAGTGGGGAAGCACAAGGGAAGAGGGTATAGCCTAGGGTGTAGAGTGTATTTATTTGACTGCAGGGTTAATGTACATCATGTGTAAGAAATTTGTCAAAAATTGTCTGGACAGAGATCTCCACCTAGGTGTTGATGGAGAGCAACATGTGCAGAAAACTCTGCACGTAGATGTGCCTTCTTACATTAGCCCCATAGTGCTTGAATATCACAATCAATGTTTCTGTTGGACTTGGGTATTTCTGCAGGCTTTTCCCCCTAATGTCTTGATTTCAGATCTCCTGTTTTGCTGGCCTTATTTTTGAGGCTCTTAGGACTCTGCACACTTTGCCACTGCTAACCAGTGCTAAAGTGCTTTCCCCTTACAACATGGTAAGATTAGTTAATACCCAATTGGAACATTTAATTGGCTTGTAAGTCCCTACATAAGTGGCACTACCTGTGTCCAGGGCATGTACATTGAATGCTACTAGTGAACCTGCATCACTGATTGTGCCATCCACCTAAGTAGCACTTTAAACATTTCTCAGGCCTGTCATTGCAGCATGTGTGGCAGCTTTAAACTGCCATGTCAACTTGGCAAAATAAACCTTTTGCCAGACCAAATCTTCCTTTTTAATACATGTGTCACCCCTAAGGTACTGCCTGGACAACCCAGAGTACAGGGTGCAATCTATTTAAAGTATTGGACATCTGGTATTATTTTTTGCATGTCCTGGTAGTGAAAAACCATTGAACTCATTTTCACTACTGCAAGGCCTGCCTGTCTGTAATAACACATCCTAACTTATGGTGAAGTTGGATTTTAAAATATATTTTTGAAAATGACACTTTTAGAAAGTTGGCATTTTCCTGCCGTTTGGTGCCTGCAGTCCATCTTTGGGTATATTGATTGGGTATAGTTGATAGTTAGCATTTGCATTTTCTCCCACAAAGGGCTGCATACCCCCTGCAGTTAGCCTGGAGCCACGATCAGGAAGGCAGGGCACTTGTGCACTTCAAAATCATGTCTCTATCAGCTTCTCCCCACTTTAAAGGCACAACTGTATATAAGTACAGGACCTCAGACATCAACTCTTCAGTACACTTCTGGACCTGTGGATACACTGTGAGAAAGAAGGACTGCTGTGCTACTGAAATGACTGTTACTCTGCTGCAATGCTACTCTGAAGGACTGCTGCCATGCTGTTTTGACCTGCTGCCTGCTGTCCTCTTGCCTGAGTGAGATTAATTGGACTTGCATCTCTTGAACCCAGAGTGGCTCCAAGGGCTAGTTGGCTGGCCTCCTGATCTGACGTATTAGGGACACAACAGGCTTCCAACAACTTTGTATCTGCACCTAGAGACTGCCATCTGTGAGTCTACCATGCCAAATAGATCCACCTCACTCCTGGACCCTTGGAAGTGGGTTTAAGGTGCTCCACCAGCCCCTGTGGATCCAGTGCAACTGATGCATCTCCTCTGCTGGGAGGCACAAACCCAAGCAGAACCCAAGCAGAACTGCTGCTGCTGCATGGATTGGACTAGTCACAAAGGCCTTTGTAGCTCCATTGGAACTGCCGCTTTATGATACATCTGTGGTTCAGGGCTTTGCATCCCTCATCGATGGCAGCCTCAATTACAACTTTGGACTCCGCATCACAGCCTCTCAGCTCTTCGGAACTGAAGCAGCACCCTGAATGCACATCTCATCCTCAACACTGGACTTCGCATTGCAAGCAGAGTCAATGGGATCCTCAGTGATGCCAGCAGGCCTTCACATTGCAGCCCACGTTCCATCTCAGTCAGCCTGAACTTGTGACTTTTTCTCGGTCTGGAGTGACCAGATGTCCATAGTTGACGCGTTGTGCTTTTTCCTGCTATTTTCACTAAAATATTCACAATTGCATATCTCCAATTCTACTGCTTGGAGTTTTGTGGTTTTGTTTTGTTCCATTTTTTAAAGGGACTTCAATTTTTCTAGCTTATTGTTGAGATCCTATTTGAGTGGTGTTTTCACTTTATTACTGTTTGAAGTGTTGCATAAATACTTTATACATTTTCTCTAAGTTATGCCTGACCTGTCTGTGCCATCTGTGACAAGCTACCAGATGGTTGAGCACAGGTTAATTTAGGATTGGCTTGTGTCACACTCTGACAAGGATTATGGTTGGTGATTGACCAAGGCTCACATCCCAGTCAACCAGCAACCCAATTTCGTATAGTTCTCATTCCAACTGCTGAATGTACCAGTAAGGACATATATCATGTTGTATACTATTAATTAAACTACTTTATCATATTTCATTGCAGTGAGAAAAGAAGAAATTATTATTTACTTATTATTTTTGAAGTATGCTTTCTATTCCCTAACAGCGCAGGTCCAATACGTCCTGATTTGAGCACAATACATACGATAAAATACACATTTGGCTATAAAACACAGTATAATGTGCCTTTGGTCTTCTGGACAATCATTTCTGATGCCTATCTGAGATAGATGGAAACCATGTGTACAACCCTGACAAGGAGGTCTGTATAGTTGTTATGTGTTAAATCTTACAGCTGTGTCTAGGACCCATGGCAGAAAAGGAGTATATTGATACAGCCAGTCACGATGGTTAGGAAATGAGGTCATGGGTTATACAAATGGACGTTAAAGGATAGAGATGGGACATTCATCTAAAACTGCATTGCCTGAAATGAAAAGTGTTAGGGCTACAGCATCATGGCGAAAATAAAGCAATGTGGTTCTATATTTTCACAATCCTTCATTCAGCTGCAAAGGCAGATCATACCAATGCCATATTTCGCAAGCACCCTTACAATTACAGGCAGCAAAATATTTTCTCCTACTAAACTCAGGACATTCATGAAGAATTGCTCATTACATCATCCTGCGCCCTCCCTAACACAAAAAGATACCTCAGGCAATCACCGGAAACATATTCCTACCCCGGAGCTTAACCCCAAAATACTACACAGCAGTACACAATCCTATTTTTTGACAAACACCAAGATGACCCTGAAATATCCTTGATTGCTCTATCATTTTACCTCAGTAACACAACTTAGAATATGTGAGCATGCCAATCTATTTTATGTGGTCCTCCCTTTATATAGGAGATGGTGGTTATGTGGATCATGAGGTCTCAGAAACACCTGTACTCAGATTAGTTTGATGCATGTGCCTGTTTGCTAAAAACAGAGGGTCTTCCTTTGCACATTAGTAACTGTGCCGGGATATTCAAACACACCTAGGTGGTGTCTGCATGATTTCAGTAAGAGTAAAAAAAACCCTGTTGATAAGTGTTAGAAATGGGGTTTTTGGTTGGCAGTCAGGTTGCCCTCTGTCCAAGCAAGAACCCTCACTCTAGTCAGGGTAAGTCACACACAATCCAAAATCAGCCTGTGCCCACCCTCTGGTAGCTTGGCACGAGCAGTCAGGCTTAGCTTAGAAGGCAATGTGTAAAGCATTTGTGCAATAAATCATACAACACCATAGTATAACACCACAAAAATACACCACACAGTGTTTAGAAAAATATATAATATTTATCTGGGTATTTTCAGGTCAACACGAACAAAGTTGCAATATGAATTTGTAAAGATATCACTGAAAAGGGATATAAAGTGTCTTAAGTCTTTAGAAATCAAACAAAGTCTCTTTCAAACACAAAGTACCTGGTTTCTGGTGGAAAATCTCCTCAGAGGGCCACAGCAGAAGAGATACGTGTAAAACTGGTGTGTGTGTCGATTTCTCCTCAGCACACACGGACTTGCGTCGTTATTTTCCATGCGGGGAGTCGGGCGTCGTTTTCCGGCACGCGGACAGTCTCTTTCTGTGGATCGCGGGGAGTACCAGATGTCCCGGGTCTGTGCGTGGATTTTCCTGTTGTTTTCCGGCTGTGCGTCATTCTGCGGGGCTGTGCGTCGAAGTTTCGATCTCACAGCAGGCGTCGCGTCGATTTCTCCTGGGGAGTCGGGCGGCGTTGTCCTTGCGAGGCCGTGCGTCAAAGTTTTGATCTCACGGCAGGCGTCGCGTCGATTTCTCCGGGGAAGTCAGGCGGCGTTGTCCTTGCGAGGCCGTGCGTCAAAGTTTCGGTCGTCCCGAAGGCGTCGCGTCGATCAGCGTCGGTGTGCGGCGTTTTTCTTGCCGCGGAACAAGCTGCGCGTCTAAAATTTCGGCGCACGGAGCATCCAGGTGGAAGAGAGAAGTCTTTTTGGTCCTGAGACTTCAGGGAACAGGAGGCAAGCTCTATCCAAGCCCTTGGAGAGCGCTTTTACAGCCAGACAAGAGTTCAGCAAGGCAGCAGGCCAACAGCAAGGCAGCAGTCCTTTGTAGAAAAGCAGACAGGTGAGTCCTTTGAGCAGCCAGGCAGTTCAGCAAGGCAGCAGGCCAACAGCAAGGCAGCAGTCCTTTGTAGAAAAGCAGACAGGTGAGTCCTTTGAGCAACCAGGCAGTTCTTCTTGGCAGGATGTAGTTTCTGGTTCAGGTTTCTTCTCCAGCAAGTGTCTGATGAGGTAGGGCAGAGGCCCTGTTTTATACTAAGTTGTGCCTTTGAAGTGGGGGTGACTTCAAAGAGTGTCTAAGAAATGCACCAAGCCCCCTTTCAGTTCAATCCTGTCTGCCAGAGTCCCAGTAGGGGGTGTGGCAGTCCTTTGTGTGAGGGCAGGCCCTCCACCCTCCAAGCCCAGGAAGACCCATTCAAAATGCAGATGTATGCAAGTGAGGCTGAGTACCCTGTGTTTGGGGTGTGTCTGAGTGAATGCACAAGAGCTGTCAACTAAACCTAGCCAGACGTGGATTGAAGGGCACAACAAGATTTTAGTGCAAAGAAATGCTCACTTTCTAAAAGTGGCATTTCTAGAATAGTAATATTAAATCCGACTTCACCAGTCAGCAGGACTTTATATTACCATTCTGGCCATACTAAATATGACCTTCCTGCTCCTTTCAGATCAGCAGCTGCCACTTCAACAGTGTATGAGGGCAGCCCAAATGTTAGCCTATGAAGGGAGCAGGCCTCACGGTAGTGTAAAAACGAATTAAGGAGTTTTACACTACCAGGACATATAACTACACAGGTACATGTCCTGCCTTTTACCTACACAGCACCCTGCTCTAGGGGTTACCTAGGGCACACATTAGAGGTGAGTTATATGTAGAAAAAGGGGAGTTCTAGGCTTGGCAAGTACTTTTAAATGCCAAGTCGAAGTGGCAGTGAAACTGCACACACAGGCCTTGCAATGGCAGGCCTGCGACAGGGTTAAGGGGCTACTGAAGTGGGTGGCACAACCAGTGCTGCAGGCCCACTAGCAGCATTTAATCTACAGGCCCTAGGCACATATAGTGCACTCTACTAGGGACTTATAAGTAAATTAAATAGCCAATCATGGATAAACCAATCAATAGTACCATTCACACAGAGAACATATGCACTTTAGCACTGGTTAGCAGTGGTAAAGTGCCCAGAGGTCAAAAGCCAACAACAACAGGTCAGACAAAATAGGAGGAAGGAGGCAAAAAGTTTGGGGATGACCCTGTCAAAAAGCCAGGTCCAACAATAAGCCTCCTGAATGTTAATGCACTAAGTGAGCTATTGCACTGGCGTTGTTATGAAGGAGGAATGACACTACTAGCAAGGGGATTGAATGGGCAGGTTGAACAGTTGGATGGTCTCTCTGTTGCTGTCTGTCTGTGCCTCTCAACTTCCATTGTTCCTCCAGGGTCTATTGCAATAATATCTCTAGTTTGAAGGTGCTGCACTACATCAGCAGTGATGCTATTGGCAGCTAGCATGTATGCATGTATTTATTTAATGATGTCCATTTAGTCTGACACAAGCTGGGAACCAACAGAGCAACGTGGGAGTAAAGCCGTACCCCAAAATGTGGACACTCTAAAATGTTCCTTAATCAGTTCTCCTACATTTTACTGGATTGGGGACAGTCCGTAACCTCCGTTTCATGATGCAATGTGCCCCCACATTAGGGCCCCTGCCCCAACATCAGTTACAGTCCAATAAATATTGGGTTCCACTCCATAAGTGAGTTCCAGATAAAGGCTCTGAGATGCAGTAAGATAAAAAGTATGTAAAGTTGAGAAAATATTGTAATTATCAATAGGCAGGAACATCAGATGAAAATCTGGCAGCATCCCTAGCAGCATAGGAAAGCTTAGGAAAACCTCTGGTTCACGCCCAAAATCAAGGGGTTCTTATACCCAATTCTTGCATTGTAAATAAGAAAAGCTGCAAATTCATTGTAGCATTCGCTAAATTATAATTTCTTCAGCAAATCAGAAAACAAGAATAATACACATCATAACCTTAACACATAAGCATCATCCCAATTCTAAAAAAACATATTCAACGCTCTGTATGCTAACGTCATCTGCAGATGTGCCAACAAACATGAAACATTCACACAAGGAGATTTTCTTCCTGTGAATGCACTAAGTGAAGAAACCACATGAGATTAATACTTATTGCAATCTTACTTCCTCACCATAGGAAGCTCGACCCTAGCAAAGCAGATACTGCAGTGGAAATAAAACATTATGTCGTCAGCTTACTGTGTTCTTCGTGGCTTGTGGGGAGATGATGTATGCAGGGTAGGGCAGGAGTAGTGAGAGAGATGGCATCCATCTTGTTAAAATGTAGATTTATTCTGACATGGCTTAAAAAAACACATTAATAAGTTCACTTTTGCACATCATGTGAAATCTGTTTCACTTGCAACTAAATGAATTCAGCCTATACATGCAGGTTCATGTGGAAAATTGCATATTATACATCATTATTAGTGCATACAAATGTCAACATAAAACAATACTCCAGCACTGAACAGTGGGTACAAACACAGGGATGTGACTCTCAGGTATCAGTCCTTTCCTACTGCAGAGAGTTACAGTGCTTTTAAGGGGTTTCGTGTCAATTCCTTCTGCGTTTCAAGAGGTTAGGAGCAGTTCTGAGGTTTATATGGATGTTGCTCTCGATCCTGGGTGCAAAAAGTTCTCTTTACTGGTATTGTACTTCTCGTACTTCTTCATCTCTGTTACGGCAATGCCATTACTACTGGTATGACACTGTCCACTGTAGGTGGTTTATTTCTTAGGGAACTATACAATGGATTTGTTTCTGATGCCTCATCGATGGACTTGATGAAGACGTTGAAGACGTATGCCTAGAAGAGGAGCCTATTTCAATACCTCAATGCTGCTTTTCAGGGGTAACAATGTGTTGTTGGGGTCACCCTATATGTTGGTGTAGGTGTTTGGGGGGTCACGGAGTGGGCTGCTGAGCGAATGTCCCTAGTGATTAAGTACACACAACTGTACGGTCAAATGTACCTACATCAGAGTTGTGCTACCTGCTGTCCAATGTGTCTCCAGAAAACTGAACTGTGTGATTGAAATGTGGTTATTGCATGTGCTCATTCTGTGGCATGTATCTTACTATTTAAGACTGGTGATACCATCTACCATCATCGAATTTACCTGCTAATGGCTTGCTGATTTCACTGACTTTCCTGATTTGTTCATTCTTTGGGTATTTTACACTGGTTATAATGTGTAAGTGCAAATTACCTTTTGTGAATGTTCATATATTTAGTGCTAAATTACCTATTATATTTTTACAGGTCCATTATCATTTTACCCTGTCAAATTATGCCACTAGTAAACTTACATGCATGCACATACTATATGAAAAAATATTATTTTAACAACCTTGCTGTTTGGCTTTTGTAAGCCCGAATGAATCGCCCATAAATAGTTATGTACTGCTCCTGTTACCAACATCATGACGCGTCCAGAAACAGAAAATGTATCGGTTACGTCTGGCTTGTTTTTAGTGCAAGTTAAACAAACACGTGGGCTGGGGTTCACAGAATGTGAGCCGTTATAGTGCTAATGTATGGCATAAATGCTTAGACAGGTTTTAGTTGACAGGTGTTTTACATAGTTGAGGTGTTGAAAAAACAGTATGTTTCCAACTCGTTGTTTGCCATTGGAATATTAAAGGAATGAACTATTTTTGGTTGGGAATGTTGCAGCGTTTGACGATATCTCTAAAGCAGAGACAATAACAGAACATAAAATAAAATTAGATCACAGAAAAAACATAACAAGGCACAACACACCAGAAAAATAGTACAAAAGTGAAAACACAGCACAGCCCAATAACACCACTTTGCAGCACCAAATCACAACACAACCTAACACACTAACACAGAACAATTTCAAATCTGTGCTGACTTTTTTGTGTTTTTATACTGTTGTGTTTTGTTGTGTTTGTGGGCTACGTTGGAATGTTGTGTTAGCTAAGTGCCTTGCTGTACTTCTGAGTTGTGAACTTGTGTTGTGTTTTTGTTGGTACATTGCACTGTGTTGTTTATTTGTTGTGGTAGTGTTGCATCGTTGTGTTATCACTTAGCGGTATTATGTACTGGTGCTTTTATTGTGGTGTATGATTGGAGTGTGATGTTGTGATGTTGCTGTTCATTAAATTCACTCCATTTGCTTAAATGTGCCCAATTATTCCTATCAAACCTTCCCAACTCCAAAAATTTGCTTTCTTACTATGGTAGTAAAAGCTATTTTCATCATCGTTGTGTTCAGACACTATCCACAGCCAAAAATGTTTTGTGATCCGGCTCTGTATAATGTCACTAAAACAGTCTTGTCCTATTTCTACTGACAACTTTCCATTTTGCAGGCTAAATCTTGTGTTTACCTTTATGGCTATCACAGCAAATGTAACAAATTAAATTAAGATGACAGAGGAGTATTTCAAATCAATGCAAATGGCATGCGTTTCTTTCATTTCGTATGTTCTGGAGAAATCCTGCAAATGGATTGCATGCATGCTGTGTGCTGGTTTTCCCAAAGCTGAACATAAGAGAACGGAGCACTTTGTATCTGTTTCGGCTGTGTGACCTTTTCAAGATCTCCCTTTGAAACTCTGCTGATAACTAGCTTTACATGAATATTGCACAGTGCCCACACACTGTTCTCCACAGTGCCAAAGTACAGCTCTTGTGGGTAAAAATAGCTGAGAAGAAAAGCAGATTGATTTTTAAATGCAATTACTAAAGTCGACTCACATATTAAAAGAAGATAGCACGTTAATCCACTGAAAAGCAGCGCATGACTTGCAATATTTTTAATAAAAACTAATACCAAAGTGGGGGTTGTAAGGGCGTAGATTAAGGTAACAAAAATAAAATTAGTTTAAACCAACCATGTTAAAACGCAAGAATTGCCATTACCAATAGCTCTGGCTTCTGACTGAAAGCGTTTCTTTATTTTACTTGTACATTAAGACACTCAGGGCCAATTCACAAAGGTAAAGTTAGACCAAAAGGTTAACTTAGACCAAAAGTCTAATTTTACTACTTTTGGATATTCACAAAGATAATTACAAGTAGTATCTTTATGACTGTTGGGATTCCACAGTCAGGACGGACATTCTGCCTCCTGAAACTCTGCCTGAAATGCAGAACTGATACAGGCGTAAATATACTACTTTTAAGCATCTTTACAAATACTGAAAACAACTCGCCTCTCCTGTGGGATATATAACATGCACTGGCTTGGGGTGAGGTATGCCTGGTGATTGTAATTGTACTGTATCAGCTTGAACGTTGCATTAGAGGAATCTGTCCTCAGTCCTCCATGTTCCTTTTTCCAATCTGCCTCCGTAAGTGATTCAGGTAATGCCTATGTCCATTTCACCTGTATTTTTAGCAGGGGCACAGGTCAATCAACCCCCGTCCTATAAAGATGGGATATCTGATTTCTTCTCCCTGCTCATGCAAGGAGTACTCCCAGCGTTTGTGACAGGGCGACTCTTCTGGAAAGCATGACCACAGTTCTTGTGCCATGGCAGAGAGTTCAGCATATAGGAGATATTGTCCCTGTCCCAACTTAAAGGTTTCCATCACCTCCTGTCTCGTGATGAAACATCTGTCTATGTAAGGGTCACACAGTGTGTTGCAGCCTCCCCTCTTCCATTTCTCTACTACCACAGTGGCAGCCATCTTCAGGCATGTCAGGTGTATAATGGCATCCTTTTCAGGGTGAACCTTCTTAGTGCTCCCAATGGGAAGAGTGAGGACTTTGCATGATTTACATGGAGCCCCAAGATGTTCCCAAATTCATGCACAGCCCTCAAAAGGATTGATACAGAGTACTTTGGCTGCCTAGGATACACCAAGGTATCATTGGCATACAGGGAAATCACATGCTGTGTTCCCAGAACCCATCTAAGCAAACTCACCATAGCCTCCTTCGCAAGCGTGAATAGAAGTGGCAACAGTGGGCAGCCCTGTCTCATCCCTCTATGTAAAACAAATCTCTCAGTACCATCCCCCCATCCTGACTCTCACCCCTGGTTCGGGGTACAGTAACTTAACCCAGCCTATATGATTGTTGCCCAGCCCGGCCTTATCAAGAACTATCCATAGGTATTACCAGTCCACTGAATGGAGTGACTGTTCGATATACAGGAATGCCTAAGCGTAAGCATCATCCTCCAGATGTGGGACATGGTAGATGTGCACCAAACGTCTTAGATTGCAAAGGGCATTTCCTTTCAGGCTAAACCTGCATTGGTCTGAGTGGATCGATGAGGAAAGGTGACCCAAATTGTGCTTTGCCAACACCTTGCTGAGTATTTTTACATCAATGTTCAACACTGATGGTGGGCAATAAGAGGACGTTTCAGTCAGGTCCTCGCCTGGTTTCGGCAGCATCACCATCGAGTCAGGAAGACATCCCCTGGAGATGGCTTCATTGTAGACTTCTAATAATTTGTCTGCTAATACTCCTGCATACACATAATTCAATTATACTGGCAGCCCATCGTCTCCTGGCCTCTTTGCAGTCTTGAGGCTGTGTATTGCTGCTATTATATCTTCTCTAGTTAATGGCACTTCCAGCCTTTCCCTGTCCTCCTCTGCTAGTCTATTCAAGTCTGCTTCCATCAGAAATTGCCGTCCCTCACCCTCGTCATTTCCAGGCTGTGACTGATAAATGTTATGAAGAAGGAATGCTAATGTGGTATTAGTGGCCAATTGCGTACAGACTAGCTTTCCTCCCTCATCTTTTAGAGTAAAAACGAGGGGGTTGACACACCTCTTGCCTTATCAGCCCAGCCAGAAACTTTCCTGCTTTGTCCTCCTCCATGTTTAGCCTCTGTCAATCAGTCTTATATACAAGTTTGTCCAATCTACTCCAGCCATCAAGGGAGTCCCTTTTTGTTTGCTGCCATTCAGGGAGTTTGCAAGGATCTCCTGTCAGCTCCTTTTCGAGTGCACTCAATTTGCATTCCTGACTATCTAGGCTACCCTCCAATTGCTTCCTAAACCTGTACATGGTTTTCAGGCATTTGCTACAGAGTATCACCTCTATTGCCTTCCAGTATGTTGCTCTACTACCCACACTACCCCATTTTTCAGCAAAGTACTAAGGGCTTGATTTGGATATTGGTGAATGGGTTACTC
This sequence comes from Pleurodeles waltl, assembly GCF_031143425.1. Taxonomy (NCBI): domain Eukaryota; kingdom Metazoa; phylum Chordata; class Amphibia; order Caudata; family Salamandridae; genus Pleurodeles; species Pleurodeles waltl. The sequence continues at coordinate 779,474,769 of NC_090440.1, read as the reverse complement.
CTCTCAATGGTGATGGATATCCTGTCTGCCATAATCTAAATCCCATTATTTCCTATGGGATTTAGATTTTGGCAGACAGGATATATGTTACTGTAATGGCAGAGTAACCCATCCACCAATATCTAAATCAGGCGCTAAGTCAATGTTTCTTTGACCATGGATGAAAAAACTGGATCCGTCAACGCCTCTGCTCTAAGTCACCAGAATGGTATGGCCGGTCATTTCTGCCCCACATCTATTCCCCTCAGTAAGAGTATCTTGCCATGGGTTCTGAGTAGGCCCTCTCCCGGTGATGTCTTTGCCGCCAGAGGTCCACCAACCCCAAACCCATCAGTGTGTCCCTCAGGGCCCCGGCCAGTGCTGACTTTGTGTGAAGCTTAGGTGGATCTCGGTCTTGGACCCCCATTTAAGGCACAGTTGCAGTCAACTGCCATCACCAAATCTGTCTGTCAGATACCCAGCCACATCTTCTAACAGTCTACCATAAACTGTAGGCAATCAGAATTTGGTGCGTAAACATTTTTCAGACACACTTCCCTGCACTCAAGGGCACAGAATAAAACCACATACCTGCCCTCCAAATTACCTTTGTAACCCTTGTAACAGAATGGACCCCAGGGCCACCTAGATCAGTGCTCCCCTCACAAATCAAGAATAGGAGGTGGAACAGAGGTGACCCCTCCATCTCTTTTATAGCACCTGTATGCATTACCCCCATATATGAATCACAATTAGAAAGGCTCTTCATTTATGTGTAGACCCTCATGTCAGTGTTTTGGTGGTGCTACCAGTCATCATTAGGCTTGTCTGCTTCAGCTGTAATCCCACTGCCGACTCCTGCAGGACTTCCCCACCCCCCATCTTCACAAGGCATGACAGCAACAATTGCACAATGATATATGTGCCTATCAAAGTCCCCTTAAACACAATTAGTGTTTGTGCTTAGCTAGTGGTTCATTGTTCAGTGGGAGTGGCGAGGTCCAAGGCTGTCAAGCCCTCACCCCTGGCAACACTGAAATTTCCACGTCCTTACCGTTTCATACTGTCTTTCCAGTGGCTGCTTTGGGAATCAGAACCGCATTCCCAATGAGTCCCACTGGGTGCCCACAGTGCCCATTTCTTCCCCCCCAGAGTACCTTAAAATGCAGTCTTAGGAGCTCAGTTCAGGCTTGCATCTGTACTATCGCTGAGCGACCCAGGGTCTCCCCTCTGTCTTGTGAATGAGTCTCCAGTGTCCCACACTACCTCCGTATCTGCTAGGGTCCCATCTGGGCAGACAACGATTCATTCCATCTGTTGTGAGGAGTTCTGATTTGCCGATGACATGATCCATTCCCTCAATCATGCTGACTGTCGCACTGAGTGCCAATGGATCCATCCTCGTAGGGCATTTCCCCCAGGTGTGTGTCCAACCAGAGTGCCCAACCAGTCATTTGTGTGTGTCTAGAAGAACAGTGCTTTCCCTGTGTGCACAATTCACAGTTTAGCTGGGTACATCAGACTACATTTCAAGCTGCAGTCTCAGAGTCGCTTTTCTACTGTTATAAAGTTCTTGTGCAGAACTTGCACTTTTTTGGTACAGTTTAGAAAGATGGAGATGTTACTCCCTTCAAACTGTGGCGGGAATTACAACTGAACATGTTGCAAAATAATGTCAAGGTCCCGAAAATTAAACATGTGGGCTATCTGGCCCTCTGGGGCACCCTAGGCAGTGGTGGTGGGACCAACGTCCTGTGAGCATGTTCAATGTTGAAGAATTTGAACAACTTTTTGGAACGCAGCACTTTCACAATCCAGTCCTCCAAGAGCAGCTCAGTTGACTGTCCCTCAGCTATCTCAGGAAATCCAATAAAGTGCAAATTGTATCTTATTGACCTGCCGTCTGCATCATTCATCCTGTCCTCCAAAATTGCAGATGTTTTTGACAACCAAGATACTGTCTCTTTGAGCTCCTTCACTTCACTCTTAAGTTCTGAGACTACGCCTTTCATTTCAGTGACCCTGTCTGTAACTTTCCTTAAATCTGTGTGCAGAAGTTGTACATCGATGGCCACAGAGTCCATCTTGATCACTATTTCTTCTGGTGAACCATTGATTGGTGCTATCAGGTATGCCAGCGTTATAGCACAATCCCCTTGCTCTCCACTCCTGGCCCCTGAATGAGTTTAAAACCCCTCTGGAGGAATCACATGCTTATAATTCACTATTTTGTTTGTCTGTGACAGCTTGGCTAGTTTATCCTCCCGTGCTGCAGCTTACAGTTCAGGCAGGTCCACTAGCCACTGCGGGTCCTCCGCACCCAACCAGTATGGTTAGTGTTAGTATTTATTCCCCCTGGTGGCCAGTTGTGGCAGTTCTCTGGCCCTCTGCAGCCATTGCTCTCCATGGCCACTCCCTGGCCCCCTTTACCAGAGTGTTCCCACTCCGTCTGCAGTGCCACAAGGGTGGAGCCCCAGCACCACCTGGTTCATGTAGGCTTATGTTACTGCCATCCTCTCTGGGGGCAACCACAGTTCTTCGAGGGCCTGAAACCTCCTCCTCTGGGCCCCCATTCATAGGCCCCTGCGGAGCCGGACCTCTTACCTCCTCCTCAGCAGCCAGGTGCCTAGGCCTGTGGCATGCAATCCCATGCCCCAGTCATGCCTCTTGTTGTCTGCAAGGCTTCTCATGTCCTCCCTGCCTCTCTTGCCTACAAGTGTAGAAGCTGGCCCCATGCCCCAGTGGCTCCGATGCCTGCCAAGGTCTTCCTCAAAGCCTCCACCAGCGAATCTCACCACTCCTCTTTGTCACTGGTGGGTGTGGTAGGCCCCAGTACCCAGTGTGCTCCCCCTGCTTGTACTGGGCTCCAGCCCTTCCAAAGATTGCACCAGGATCACTTCAGGCATGGCTGCCAAGATTAGTCTGGCCACTCATCACACGGGCTGCAGTGTCCAGTGTACTCCTCAGTGTTATTTTGGGCCTCAACCCCTCCGATTGCCTCACAAGGTTGACTGCGGGCATGCCCCCGACATGGTGTATGTCCGCCCGCCATGCCTGCACACCTTCACTCCATCTCTCTGCCTGTTACTTGAGGAGGCTGTCAACAGACCCCAGGGACTCTGGCACCCGTCAAGGGCCATAATGCAAGCAGGCAACAGCGGGCCTCCCACGGCCTAGGACTCGACCACTCAGTCTCTCGTTCTTCTATGGCATCAGTGAGTGTGGGTGCTGCAGTACCCAACCTGCTCCTGCCGCATTGTTTGGGGCCACGATTCCTCCAAAGGCCACAACAGGACCACCTCAGATGTGGTCACTCTGATGCAGCATGGCTGTGCCTCCACTTCTGGTCTCAACCTCACCAGTGGAGCTGTCCCTGGCTGCCAATTCCACCCCATGCACTCCAGGTGTATTCCGAGTACTGTTCAGGATAGTTTGGCGGCATCAGAGAGCCCCATGCCACAGGATTGATGACAGAATCACTGGAGCTATGTGAGACCCCTCTAGTTGGCAATGTCCCCGGCCATGCCCCCATCAATCAATTCTTAATTACAGGTTAAGCTATATATATATATATATATATATATATATATATATATATATATATGTGTGTGTGTGTGTATATATATATATATATATATATATATATATATATACATATATACACACATGAAACATAGGGGTGGTTGCTACTATGTAGTTATATTTAGGACCTAGTTTCTGTAGAAAAATCAGTTTGATGAATCTTCACAAAATGTTCCAAAAACCTTTTACACTCACTTCAGCTGCTGTCTGAAAAGGGGCAGGGTGATCCATCAATCAGGGTTTGAGAAAAACGGGGAATCCCAAAATGTGTTTTCCTCTTTAATTTTTCCATTGAGATTTTGAACAGTGATAGCACCGAAATTACACCAAATTTGGCAGAAATGCAGCTCTTGGGCCAGAAAGAGGCCTCTTTCCATTCAGTAGTGTTAGAGAAATTAATGAAAATCCAAATTTGTATATATAGGGTCTCAAAAGATTTTCAACTCCTTACGATCTTGTGTTGAGATCTACTTGGCTGCCAATACTTGAACAAATAAGTGTTGACAGGTATGTTAAAAAAAAAGTAGAAAAAAAAAAAAGAGGCCAGGGTAGAGTCACCCTGACCCCTTCGCTCATGATGCTGGGGTCACAGAGGGACCCACACCCAGAGCTAAAAAGCATTTTCACCGAGACTTGCAGCAGATCCGGTGAAAATTTAAAAAACAAAATGAAGCACAGGCTCCTGCACTTTGTTACTCTCAAGCCCTCAGTGGGCCAAGTCGCAGGAGCATTGTTAATTTTAAGGTGGGGGCCACCTGCTCCCCCTGCAGTTCCCCAAACTGCCACCTCCCTGGGGCTAAACACATTCTGTGTGCCGGGGGGCCACATGGTCCTCCGCTGCCCTGGGGGTCACTACCTCCCCGGGGCTTTAAAGTAATTTGATGTGGGAGGCCAGCCTGGCCGGCAGTTGCCCCAGGGAATGGCACCTCCCCAGGGTATTAGAGTCAATTGATGCAGGGAGCTGCAAGCCCCCCGCTACCCTAGGAACTGCCACCTCCCCGGGGCATTAAAGTAATTTTATGCGGGGGCCACGTGGCACCCCCCACTGCCCCAGGAACCGCCATCACTCTGGGGCATTGTTTGGGGCCACGATTCCTCCAAAGGCCACAACAGGACCACCTCAGATGTGGTCACCGTGATGCAGCATGGCTGTGCCTCCACTTCTGGTCTCAACCTCACCAGTGGAGCTGTCCCTGGCTGCCAATTCCACCCCCATGCACTCCAGGTGTATTCCGAGTACTGTTCAGGATAGTTTGGCGGCATCAGAGAGCCCCATGCCACAGGATTGATGACAGAATCACTGGAGCTATGTGAGACCCCTCTAGTTGGCAATGTCCCCGGCCATGCCCCCATCAATCAATTCTTAATTACAGGTTAAGCTATATATATTTATATATATATATATACATATATATATATATATATATATATATGTGTGTTTGTGTGTATATATATATATATATATATATATATATATATACATATATACACACATGAAACATAGGGGTGGTTGCTACTATGTAGTTATATTTAGGACCTAGTTTCTGTAGAAAAATCAGTTTGATGAATCTTCACAAAATGTTCCAAAAACCTTTTACACTCACTTCAGCTGCTGTCTGAAAAGGGGCAGGGTGATCTATCAATCAGGGTTTGAGAAAAACGGGGAATCCCAAAATGTGTTTTCCTCTTTAATTTTTCCATTGAGATTTTGAACAGTGATAGCACCGAAATTACACCAAATTTGGCAGAAATGCAGCTCTTGGGCCAGAAAGAGGCCTCTTTCCATTCAGTAGTGTTAGAGAAATTAATGAAAATCCAAATTTGTATATATAGGGTCTCAAAAGATTTTCAACTCCTTACGATCTTGTGTTGAGATCTACTTGGCTGCCAATACTTGAACAAATAAGTGTTGAGAGATATGTTAAAAAAAAAGTATTAAAAAAAAAAAGAGGCCAGAGTAGAGTCACCCTGACCCCTTCGCTCATGATGCTGGGGTCACAGAGGGACCCACACCCAGAGCTAAAAAGCATTTTCACCGAGACTTGCAGCAGATCCGGTGAAAATTTGGGGGCATTAAAGTAATTTGATGCAGGAGTGCGCACTCAATCACCCCAGCTGCCCTGGGGACCACAACCTCCCTGGGGCTATAATAAAAGAATGAAGGGGGTATATTTTGCACTCCCAGGCCCTAGGGACCATTACCTTCCCAGGCCCCCTCGAGGAGCCAATGATGGATTACTATACAATAATGAAAATTACTGTATGTAAAAAAAAAATATAGAAATTCACTGAAAAAAAACATGGACTTTATAGTTAGGAAATAGAATTAAAAACATCATGAAAATTCACTTAAAAAACTAAAGGTTACAGGGACTTTATTGTTAGGTTCACATTTTAAACGTACCAAACCATAGAAATTCACCAGTTAGAGTTATCTCAAGTAACTACAACTCATGCCCTAAAGTAACTATAACTCGTGCCCTAGAAATGCACTGTTAATTACCCCAAATTACTCCACAATATTGAAGAAAAACTATGGTTTGGTAGTTATGTTTCTAAACTAGCAACACAGATGTATTTTGAAATCCTGCTCCTGGTGCTCCCTCGGAGCAAACACATTCAGCAGCAGGGACGAGCTTGGCAATAGCTTTACTGATTTATATCACTCACTGCTGAAGTAAGAATGCACCCAGAGTCTTCCCGCCCAAAGCCACCCTACAATGGAGGACACAATAGAGAAGAAAAAACATTTAAAATGTAAAAAGCAATGTATCTCAAATGATGTCGGTGCGGCTGAAAACATACAATGTACATGCAACAGACCATAACCTTCGGTCGCAAGTTAAATGTGCCTGGAACAAGCAGTGTGTCTATTTAGAAATATTCCATTTCAGTTTGAGCAACACACTCAAATTTATTCCCAGAAATATCCTTCAGCAACAAGGAATTTGACGTGGATTGTTCTGTGAAAACTCTGTGGAGAGTAACAGCTTAGAAATATCCATTGCAACAAACTCACACCGTCCTACTGTTAATTGCCACGGATTGTTGATTTGTACAGATAGACTTATCAGATCGAAAGATTCCGAAAAAGGATAAAAGTATGCAACATGTATTCAACTTTCTCCCAAAATCCCAAATGTAATGCAAGAGAACTGTTTGAGCCTATAACGTTTTTGAATATAATTTAACAGGTCTGTGGAGACCTAAAATGAAACCCAAAATTGCTTTGCAACTGTTATTTTTATTTTAAGCAATCTCACAATCACTCTTTTTTATGGGTGCAAGTGAGGAACTCACTCCTAGTGAGAGGTTTACTGTACAATAGCCACAAGTTCAAAATTGGCAGTTCCATCATATGCTCCTTCTCTGTACCCTTTTAGTGTTTTCCAGGTATTGATGATCTCTAGACTGTTTCACTTGACATAATGCAGACACGGTTTGTCAGATATAATTCATACTGTCGTATACACTTTTCCAGACAAATGTTCATTTGAAGGCCTCCTATTTCCAAGAGTCCAGGTAGTTAATCTGGTCATATTGCATGGGCTTTACCACCATATTATTGGCACACCACTATAGAAGAAAAAAAATACGTTGTGAACAGCTACCCAGTCATTACTCAAATGTACTTGACCACCTCTTAGTAACTCTACATCTAATACAATGAAACATTACCCCCTTTGTCCTTTTATTGTAGGAAACTGCTTCACTAATTTCTGGCGTTGGTCCACTTTGGATTGATAAATTATTAACCAAAGTGTTAAAGTCTAAACCAAGATCGAGTGAGAAAAATCACGAAAATTCTCATAGCTAGAACACTTGTCTTTAATGCTTCTCTAGTCACATTCTTTTTTTCCCACGTTTGTCTCCTCGATATTGATGAAGGGTGCTTCTTGCATTTCTTTTCAGATCTGTTGAAGGAAGGAAGGCGAATGGCGTGATTGAAGATTATGAATTCAATTGGAAACATGGACTGGTAGAGACAGGCGTGTGCCAGGGAGTACAGAAGAACGTTATATGTAGGAAGGATTGCCAATTATCCAAATGAATAGGATCACTTATTATGAATCACTGTATTTTTTTTTACCAGACTTTACAGTGATGCTAAAAAGAGTTCCACCAATGGCATCGACAGGTATGCTTAATAGGAGAGTCAAACGAAAGGAAGCACGAGTACCATACCTAGAGACATCCATGCCGCAGAGTGAGCTGAGAGCCTCTGAGATGTTACCAAACAATTCTAAAAAGCCAGAGATGCTCAGGAAGACATGCCTGCCAGCTGATCCAAATAAATGGGACCATAAGTGAAAATTTTTATGAGCTTCACTCTCTTTATTCGATCCGAGTACCAAATCCATCAGCTCTTTGGCATTTCAGTCCCTTGAGGAAGGCAAAGTGATTTAGAGGCTGTGTGTTAGTTAACATTTTTAATGGAGACATTCCGCATAGGGCCCACCTCTATCCCAGAAGTCAAGTACTCCACAAATAGGCATATAAAAATAATTGCTTGATAAATATGAGAACATGGTGATTAAATACTTTGCAATAAAGATTTAGTTATAGCAGGTCCCCCAAAATACATACAGATACATATTAACACAAATGTTTTATACCAAAGAGGAGAAATAAGACAACATAATTGATAAACTAAATGGGAACATCCCTCGTACCAGGGATATTACCCAAAATGTTTACTTAGAATTCCTCAGTTTTTTTTTAAAACATTTGTTTATTGGCATTTGAAGCAGTATTACAACCATGGACGTCAATTCACCAAAATGCCAGGGTTAGCTGAAGTGACATCACACGCCATTTCATCTTTACTTTCACTCGCACACACATGCTTACACAAATATACATTCACTCCTACAAACTCTCTTTCTTTTACATAAGCACACACTCCCCCGCACCCATGCACACAACATACACTTAAAAGTGTCTCTACTTACAATAGCTGCCAAGGAGGGTTATATTGCAGCTAACTGTACACCATTGTTTATTACACTGATAGTGAACAATATATTATTCATTATTAATGCAATTAAAAAAACTGATTGAAAACAAGAAAGTGGAGCCCCAAGCAACGCCCATAAAGAGGAGCTGTCCGTGTGTTCCTTCCACTGATTTTGCCACCTCTGAAGCCAGGGGTCGCAGAGGCAGTGCCAGGGGTCGCAAGGAGCAAGCAGTCCAATACCAGTCACCCCAAAATGAAGTCCATGATTACAACCAGTTTATTTTGCTCTCTAATCAGTACAGTACAATGGAACCAAATATATATTGTTGTGATTTGCCCCTTTTGTATCTACAAAATTACATCAGGTTAATCAAGGGTTTTCCGGGTACTATTTTGCATTTTGCCTCTCATATGGTGTGGGGAATGGTTATCTTTATAGGAGAGTCACATGCCAATGAAATCATAACATTAAAACATTCCATAACATATTCAGCATTAAATTGTTTTCCAGTGTGTTCAAGTCTCATGGTGGAGTGTGTGAGCGACTACTTGTGAGGGCAATAGAGGGAAAACTGAAAGAGGATATTCTCACCGTCCAATGGGGGGGGGGGAGAAAAGGATCAGGTGGTGGAAGGGAAGTGAGTTATCAAACATGCAGCTCTGCTGAGTGGGGTCACACTGTATTCAATCTAAGTCTCTGTCCATGTCTCCTCTAAAACACCAATGTCATTATGCACCCATCTCCTGTAGTGTTAGCATCCTAGTCCCAGTTGTGGCCAGACTCTTCAGACAACCCCTCTTCGTTGTTCTCCACTGGATCATCAGCCAACTCAGGGAATTCCCAATCATCCACCACCACTGCCCAGAGGGGTGCAATATGTCTAACATGGACCCCGTGTGCCTCCTCTCTCTGCAGTGCTCATTCCTCTGATTGGGCCCATTGTGTGTCTTCATGCACCCAGCTATCCAGGGAAGGGCCCCAGGGTGACTTGCAAGCCATGGATACCTGCTGTTTTCACAGTGCCAAAGCCAAGTCCAGGAATCTGTTCCCTACCTTCTGAAACGCCAACCTGGGGCAAAGGCCCTGGAGACAATGAGTGGGTCCGTTGGTGAGTGGTTTATTCAGGGTTCTTCCAAGTTTCACCACAACCTCGCCCTAGAACCCCATGAGTCCAGGACACCCCCACGTCATGTGGCAAAAAACTGAGCCTAATGCTACACAGCGGAGACACCCCTTGGGTTTCCCACCATATATAGTCCAGATCCTATGTCGGGTCAGGTAAGTTCTATTGGTGTAATTATATTGTATGTATTTAAGATATGAGTTGTGAGAGACCTTAAGCAAGAACCCTTCTCCATTCAGTGTTCGTCACATCTCTAAACAGTGCAGTCACCCAGTGAGCTTTAAGTGTGTCTAGGTGGTTTTAAGACATTGCTCTATAAAACCACATGACCAGGTGGGTGCCCGTTCCCATTATCAGAAGGAGCTGGAGGACTGCATGGGTAGGGGGCTCTGTGCCTGGAGTGCCCCATAAGTCATGTACAGCATGGACCAGAGCTTTAAAATTAAGCAATTGCCTCAACGGTAGACCAGCTTGTTCTACTAGGTCTTTGAACGGGATGACAATATTCGACTGGAAACAGTCCCACAGGGTCATCAATCCCACTTCGGTCCAGGAGACTGTTGGACCTGGCCCTTTTTGCAGGGTCAACCCCAAACTTTTTACCTCCTTCCTCTTTTTCTCTTTTCTGGCCTGTTTTTGTTGGCTTTAGGACTCTGGGCGCTTTACCACTGCTAACCAGTGCTAAGGTGCATATGCTATTTGTCTAAATTGTATTGGCCGATTGGTTTATCCATGAATGGCATATCTGATTTACTTGTATGTCCCTAGTAAAGTGCACCATAGGTGTCCGGGAACAGACAATCAAATGGTTCTAGTGGACCTGCAGCACTGATTGTGCCACCCACATAAGTAGGCCTGAAAACATGTCTCAGACCTGCCACTGCAGTGTCCGTGTGTGAAGTGTGGAACTGCCAGTTCGACCTGGCAAGTGCACCCACTTGCCAGGCCCAAACCATCCCTTTTATTACATGTAAGTCACCCCTAAGGTAGGCCCAAGGCAGCCCCATGAGCAGAGTGCAGTTTATTTAAAAAGTAGTACATGTACTGGTGTGGTTTACATGTCCTGATAGTGAAATGCTTCTAAATATGTTTTGCTCTATTGCAAGGCCTATCTCTCCCAAAGGTTAACATGGTGATTGCCTTGAAATATCTTTTCAGTGTAATTTCCCCGTGGGAGCAGATAGAGATAGGGAGTTTGAGGTCTCTTAAAATTACAATTTAAAAATACATCTTTTGGTAAAGTTGGTTTTTAGATTGTAAGTTTGAAAATGTCACTTTTAGAAAGTGGGCATTTTCTTGCTTAACCATACTGTGCCTCTGTCTGGATGCTGAATACACACATTTGTTAGACTGACAGTCGGGCTGTTTGTGAATTCACTCTAGACAGTCACTCAAACGGAGTTGACATGTGTCCTGAATATCCTGATGGGTATTCCTGGGCTAGCGCGGAGGGAGGAGCTGATACTTGCACCTGAATAGATTGTGCCTGCCCTTACACAAACCATCCTCCAACCCCCTGAAGTGTGTCTGGGGCCATGACAGGGAGAGGCAGGGTCTTGTGCACTTCAAAGACTTTGGGGGTCATTCTAAGTCTGGCGGGCGGCGGAGGCCGCCCGCCAGACTTCCCCCTCCGAAATACCGCTCCGCGGTCGAAAGACCGCGGAGGGTATTCTAAGTTTTTCCCTGGGCTGGCGGGCGGTCGCCAAAAGACCGCCCGCCAGCCCAGGGAAAAACTCCCTTCCCACGAGGATGCCGGCTCGTAATCGAGCCGGCGGAGTGGGAAGGTGCGACGGGTGCTGTTGCACCCGTCGCGTATTTCACTGTCTGCCAAGCAGACAGTGAAATACTAGTAGGGGCCCTCTTACGGGGGCCCCTGCAGTGCCCATGCCAGTGGCATGGGCACTGTAGGGGCCCCCAGGGGCCCCGCGACCCCCCCTACCGCCAACCGGTTCCCGGCGGGCGGACCTGCCGGGAACTGGATGGCGGTAGGGGGGGTCGGAATCCCCTCGGCGGCGCAGCCTTGGAGGATTCAATAGGGCGGCGGTACACTGGCGGGAGACCGCCAGTGTTGCCGGTCTGACCGCAGCTTTACCGCCGCGGTCAGAATGCCCTGCGGGGCACCGCCGGCCTGTCGGCGGTGCTCCCGCCGACCCTGGTCCCGGCGGTCTAAGACCGCCGGGGTCAGAATGACCCCCTTTGTTTTGAAGTTTGCCTACTTGAAAGGCAGACATGAATGTAAGTATTGGACTGCTGACCCCACAACTTCAGAACACTTCTGGAACAAGAGAAGACTCTGCCAAGGAGAAGAATTGAAGAGCTGTGAGGAGAAGCACCGCCCATTTGCTGTGTATGGTTTGCTGGGTTGACCTGCAGTTGCTGCTTCTGCTTTGGAGTGGACCAAGACTGGATCTTGCTGTGTATTGTGCTTGTGAAGTTTCACCAAGGGCTTGGATTTAGGTTGCCTCCTTTTAAGAACTCTAAGAGACATCAAAGACTTCACCTGCCAGCTCTTGGGTTCTCTTACTGAGGACCCTTGCTTCTCAAGATGTGCCAACTCCAGTTCTTGGGCCCTTGGGAGTTAAATCTGCCAGAAAAAAAAAAAAGAAGAACCAGGCACACTGACTCTGGACCACACTAGAACTGGCCCCACTGCCCAACTCAAGCCGCTGCCTGCACCCAAAACTGTGGTCCCCATTGAAGTGCAACAACCATGACGATACTGAAGGCCGACACCCATACAGCACCTCTGAAGTCCTGCATTATCATGAATCCCGAGTGCTGTGTCATCAACGTCCATGTTACCCGACTCTGCCACTGTACCTGTGGCCCCATGGTGCGACCAAGACATAGCAAAGTCACCTCATCATGCCTTGGACTCATCAAACCCGCCAGATCGTAATGAACTGATGCCTTGCTGCCAACGCTGCCTTACCTCCACTGCCTCCGTAAGGAACACATCCCCTGCATAGCAGTAAGGAACTGACAACTAACTTTCTGTGTAGCAGCCACACCGGCTTCAACGAGGCCTCTCCTCCACAACTCCGTACCACTTCTTTGACTCTGCCTCGTCTTTAAAGAACTGTATCTGGGGTCCATCCAACTCTGTGACTGGTGCCGCACTCCCTTGCGAGTGGCGTCAGACTGTTGGGAATGACTCTGTCATGACACTGTGAAAACACCAGTTGGCGGTATTGTGTTTTTAAGCACTTTATGGGTATTTAATCTTCAAACATTCATATTGGTCCTATGTTACTTAGATGAGTATTGACTATTTTTCTAAACTGATGTGGTGACCAGTTGTAGTGTTTTCACTGTGTTACTGTGTGTGGGTGCAAACACTTAACACATTGCCTCTGGGATAATTCTGACTGCTCATGCCAAGCTACCAAGGGGATGAGCAGAGGTTATGTTAGGAGTGAGTCTTCCTTACCCTGACTAAAGTGAGGGTTCCTGCTTGGACAGGGTTCAAACTGACTGCCAACTAGAAACCCCCTTTCTAACAGAGTCCAACTGCAGAGTAGTAAAGAAGTCTCACGGTTCACCGTGGTGAAGGCCCATCATTGGTAGCTCGGGCCTAGGAGGTCACCACTGTGGTACACTGCAGTCCCTGTCTCCAGCAAGTCAAGACAGAGGTCAGCAGGATACATGGGCGAGTGGTTCATATTGCTGGACTTAATAGTTTTGGTAATAACAGACCCTGGTTAGGTTCTGCAACCATTAGACCTGTTTCATCAAGCCATTATGTGAGACACTGGACCTGGGCCACTAGGAAGTACAATTCAAAATCTGGTACTCCTAACCCTCCCTCCAAGAGGGGCGGTGGAGGATAGTCAAGGAAACTCTTTGGCATTCGTCATCCCAGATTAGTTTCCAAAGGAGGGCATCAAGTCCTTGAAACCAACTCACTGGGATTCTCACCGGGAGGTTTACAAAGAAATAAATGAGCCAGGTGAGCATGACCATTTTGGAGAGTCTTATCCAGTTCATGGTGGGCAACTTGAGGGAGCACCAGAAAGAAACACAGGATTTCAGCGACTAGAGAGTTTTCCCCAGGTTCCCCTCTTTGAGGTCAGCTAAATCGTGGAATACTTGAAGGCCCAGGTATCTAAATGTATGTGGGAACCAAAGTATATTGGATGGACAAGAAGTGGGGCAGCAAGTTCCTGCAATCACCGGGAACATGCAAGTTTTGCCTCAATTCTCCCCAAGGACAGAGTATAGACCAAATTCCTCAAGAAGCTGTAGTGCCTGGGGGATATCGGTCTTCCCATCTCGAAGGTAAGCAAGCAGGTCATCTATATATAATTAAATGATATGTGTGGTATTTTTGTGTGTAATGCCCCATTCCAGTCCCTCCATATGGAAACTCTCCGCCAGCGGTTCGATGGCCATGGCCAATAGGAGAAGTGACATGGGGCAGTACTGCCCAGTGCCCCTAAAGATTTCATAGGTTTCAGAGATCGTCCGTCCTGTTCTGATCCATGCCATGGGGTGATTGTAGAGCAGTCTGACCCATCTCACCCACTTGGCATCTAGTCCCATTCAAAGCATAATGACTTCTAAGAAGTCCCACAGCACTGAGTCGAAGGATCCCTCGGTGTTGGAAGGCAATTTATCAGTAAGGGCTGGTAGGTGCCCACAACTAGTAATAAGGCCACTATTTGTTACAGTTTCAGGCGGGTCTGATGAGGACTCTGATTGGGGCACCCCTTGAGGTCCTAGAATATCCCAAAGAGGTAGTGATCTGGGGCAGAAAGGCAGCTAAAGGAATACACAGAAAAGGACAGCTATGGACAGGCACAGGAAACAGGAAAGAAAAAGCAGAGCAACCCTTGTGTGAGGAAACAGGAAACTGATTACTAATGGACAAACACACTGGGGTTACCACTAAGGTTGTACACAGGGTAGGGCTCAGAACTTTCCACAGCAACAGGGAATGTCAATGCCTCTGTGCAGATTGCTCTTACAGATAGTCACCCTGCAAGCCCCATAGAAAGGAGGCAGCAGAAGTGATTCTGTCTATGGACCCTTATAGCACAAACAAGGATTGTACTTACATATACAAGACAAGCCCTTGTGGGCCCAGCTGGAAACACAGTGGCAATTCCTGGAAAAACACAAATAGCACACTGTTAGAAATGGGGTTTTTGGTTGGCAGTCAGGTTGCCCTCTCTCCAAGCAAGAAACCTCACTCTAGTCAGGGTAAGTCACACACAATCTAAAATCAGCCTGTGCTCACCCTCCAGTAGCTTGGCACGAGCAGTCAGGCTTAACTTAGAAGGCAATGTGTAAATCATTTGTGCAATAAATCATACAACACCATAGCATAACACCACAAAAATACACCACACAGTGTTTAGAAAAATATATAATATTTATCTGGGTATCTTCAGGTCAAAACGATCAAAGTTGCAATATGAATTTGTAAAGATATCACTGAAAAGTGATATAGAGGGGGTTATTCCAACTTTGGAGGAAGTGGTAATCTGTCCCAAATGTGACGGATTTACCACCAGCGTATTACGAGTTCCATAGGATATAATGGACTCGTAATACGGCTGGTGGTATATCCGTCACTTTAGGGACGGATTACCACTTCCTCCAAAGTTGGAATAACCCCCAAAGTGTCTTAAGTCTTTAGAAAGTAAACAGAGTCTCTTTCAAACACAAAGTACCTGGTTTCTGGTGGAAAATCTCCTTAGAGGGCCACAAAGGAAGAGATGCGTGGAAAAAGGGTGTGTGCGTCGATTTCTCCCCAGCACACACGGACTTGCGTCGTTATTTTCCACGCGGGGAAGTCGAGCGTTGTTTTCCGGCGCGCGGACAGTCTCTTTCTGTGGGTCGCGGGGATTACCAGATGTCCCGGGTCTGTGCGTGGATTTTCCTGCTTGTTTTCCGGCTGCGCGTTGTTCGGCGGGGCTGTGCGTCGAAGTTTCGATCTCACAGCAGGCGTCGCGTCGATTTCTCCTGCGGAGTCGGGCGGCGTTGTCCTTGCGAGGCCGTGCGTCAAAGTTTTGATCTCACGGCAGGCGTCGCGTCGATTTCTCCTGCGGAGTCGGGCGGCGTTGTCCTTGCGAGGCCGTGCGTCAAAGTTTTGATCTCACGGCAGGCGTCGTGTCGATTTCTCCTGGGAAGCCGGGCGGCGTTGTCCTTGCGAGGCCGTGCGTCAAAGTTTCGATCTCACGGCAGGCGTCGCGTCGATTTCTCCCGGGAAGTCGGGCGGCGTTGTCCTTGCGAGGCCGTGCGTCAAAGTTTCGGTCGTCCCGAAGGCGTCGCGTTGATCAGCGTCGGTGTGCGGCGTTTTTCTTGCCGCGGAACAAGCTGTGCGTCGAAAAGTTCGGCGCACGGAGCGTCCAAGAGGAAGAGTGAAGTCTTTTTGGTCCTGAGACTTCAGGGAACAGGAGGCAAGCTCTATCCAAGCCCTTGGAGAGCACTTTTACAGCCAGGCAAGAGTTCAGCAAGGCAGCAGGCCAACAACAAGGCAGCAGTCCTTTGTAGAAAAGCAGACAGGTGAGTCCTTTGAGCAGCCAGGCAGTTCTTCTTGGCAGGATGTAGTTTCTGGTTCAGGTTTCTTCTCCAGCAAGTGTCTGATGAGGTAGGGCAGAGGCCCTATTTTATACTAAGTTGGGCCTTTGAAGTGGGGGTGACTTCAAAGAGTCTCTAAGAAATGCACCAAGCCCCCTTTCAGTTCAATTCTGTCTGCCAGAGTCCCAGTAGGGGGTGTGGCAGTCCTTTGTGTGAGGGCAGGCCCTCCACCCTCCCAGCCCAGGAAGACCCATTCAAAATGCAGATGTATGCAAGTGAGGCTGAGTACCCTGTGTTTGGGGTGTGTCTGAGTGAATGCACAAGGAGCTGTCAACTAAACCTAGCCAGACGTGGATTGAAGGGCACAACAAGATTTTAGTGCAAAGAAATGCTCACTTTCTAAAAGTGGCATTTCTAGAATAGTAATATTAAATCCGACTTCACCAGTCAGCAGGATTTTGTATTACCATTCTGGCCATACTAAATATGACCTTCCTGCTCCTTTCAGATCAGCAGCTGCCACTTCAACAGTGTATGAGGGCAGCCCCAATGTTAGCCTATGAAGGGAGCAGGCCTCACAGTAGTGTAAAAACGAATATAGGAGTTTTACACTACTAGGACATATAACTACCCAGGTACATGTCCTGCCTTTTACCTACACAGCACCCTGCTCTAGGGGATACCTAGGGCACTCATTAGGGATGACTTATATGTAGTAAAAGGGGAGTCCTAGGCTTGGCAAGTACTTTTAAATGCCAAGTCGAAGTGGCAGTGAAACTGCACACACAGGCCTTGCAATGGCAGGCCTGAGACAGGGTTAAGGGGCTACTGAGGTTGGTGGCACAACCTGTGCTGCAGGCCCACTAGTAGCATTTAATCTACCTGCCCTAGGCACATGTAGTGCACTCTACCAGGGACTTACAAGTAAATTAAATAGTCAATCATGGATAAACCAATCAGTAGTACAATTTACACAGAGAGCATATGCACTTTAGCACTGGTTAGCAGTGGTAAAGTGCCCAGAGGTCAAAAGCCAACAACAACAGGTCAGAAAAAATAGGAGGAAGGAGGCAAAAAGTTTGGGGATGTCCCTGTCAAAAAGCCAGGTCCAACACACACTGTCCCTGTTAGGCACTAAAGACTACGTATAACACTAGACAAAGGATGGGGTCTGGAATTGCCTCCTGGAAACCAGGAGCCAACCCCAGTACAAAGGAAAACACTTATACACAGGTGAAGACTGATAGTACTCTTACCAGACACAAATACCCAAGAGGAAACGCAAACAGAAGGAACAAAATAGGAGGCAGAGGCAGGAACTGGGAACAAGCTCAGGCTGAAGCAAAGGCAGGAAAGGGACTGGAAAACAGAACACAAGCTCTGGCTGGAACAAGCAGAAACAGGAATGGGAAACAGAGAGCAGGGTCAGGCTGAAACAAGGCAGGCACAGGACTGAGAAACAGGGAGCAGGCTCTGGAAGAAACAAACAGGAACAAGGCTAAGAGACAGGGAGCAGACTCTGGCTGGAACAAGCAGGAACAGGGCAGAGAAACAGAAAGCAGGTTCAAGCTGAAGCAGAACAAGAACAAGACTGGAAGACCATCTGATAAAGGGTCTGGAACACAAAGGAATCGAACTCCAATGCACAAAGAGGATCTTGAGGAAATGGCTGCTTATAAGCAGTTCCAGGCTGCAGCAAACCCCCAGGTGGGATCACATGACTGGGCTGCACAGCAGAGGTCTCAGGTGTGTGTAGTTTCAGACACTCACAGGTCCTGGAGGAGAGAAGCCAGTGAAAAGGAGCAACTGGACTTCTCCCATAGTAAACAATGTACAGCAGAATCCAGGCTTTCCTGACTCCCAGGCTGTGCTTTATGGGATTTGCAGTCCCAGGAAGCAAATGTAATTCTCAAAACATGCCATAGCATAAAGGGAAACAAATGGGAGTCAGAAAGGGACTCTAGATGAGTGTTCAAGATGATTCCCAGGATACAGCCCCTTTACAGCTCTCCCTAGAGATGGGACGACAGAGTCGTAACACTATTACAATATAGGGTCCAGTCAAGCTCGCAATAAATTAATCCTAGCTGGCAATGTGCAGGCAGGTGTAACCTAGGATACAGGTATGTAAATCATTTAAACACATCAATACATTAAATAAGTAAGACACAACACACAATAAAATTCCAACACTAATTTATAAGAATTGGAAATACTTTTATGAGTAAAATGACACCAAAATGGCAAATAAAATCCAATATAGGGAACCAGAGATTTGCATTTTTAAACAATAAGTCAAGAAACATGCTTTCTAGTGCTTAAAAATCAATAGTGCCAACCGGGGAAATCTGGTTGCGATTGACCTGGACCAAGTAAAAGTTTGAGGTTGACTACGATGGAGCCCAACTCCAATACGCAGAGTGGGAGGCCTTGGTCAAAATTTTACTTTCGGACGTAGTCATTTTTTTAAAGCTTTTTCTCTGGTCGTCGGACGAGAGTCCTCCTCGGGCCAGGTTGTGAGTTGACGATGACGGTTAGATCCAGCACGATGACTCAGTCAACTCTTGAAAGTCCCATCAGTGATGAAACGTTTCAGAGCTTTAGTGGGGTAAACCTGGATTTCAGGCTGGTTCACGGTTTGACGATGGCGGCTTGACTCTTGTTGACGGGTCGGTCACCTTATGGAGCATTTTACCAAGAGTACTCCAATCTTCTCAAACTTCTGGATCTTTTTCTAGAAGTTCCCCTCAGGGACTCCAAGGGTTGGCAACACAACACCAAGGCCCTCATTCTGACCCTGGCGGTCGGTGATAAAGCGGCAGCCAAACCGCCAACAGGCCGGCGGTCCAAAATATGCAATTCTGACCCTGGCGGGAACCGCCAACACAGCCCGCCGCATTAACACTCCGCCCGCCACGGCGGAACAAACAAACAGCGCGGCGGTCCCCGCCAACAGCCAGGCGGCAGACAATGTACCGCCCACCCTATCACGACCCACCAACCCACCACCTTTTCCGGGGCGGGAGCACCGCCGATAAAAACACGGCGGAAACAGACTACGAACGGGAAAACGCTCACCTCCACATACTCCACGCGAGATTCCGGCAGTATGGAACCCGAGTTGCAGGTCATCCCCGCACTCCTATACCTGCTCCTGTACCAGGAGCACGCCCGGCGGCGCGGAAGACATCGGTGAGTACTGCACCTACGACACAGGGGAGGGAAAAGATTACCGGCACACACCCACCCACCCACACCCACTACAACACACACATCAATGCATTCCCACAGATCACTGTCACAACCCACAAACCCCCCCCTCCGAAATAATGCAAAGACCAAAAGAAGAGTTCTTAAACGGGCAGATATATTGAAAAATGGACAGCAGTAATCCCAATAAATAAATAAACTATGTACAAAATATATACATCTACTAAATGTAGTCCAACCACTGTCCGTGGACCACAGGGGTCCTGAGCAAAGGGGCAAGGCCCAGTCCCACGACAAGAACTCCACGGAGAGAACACTGCAGGGGCATCAGAAAGAAAAAAGGACAGGCACCTCAGGGGGAAGGGAAGGGGGGGCACCTCAGCCACTTGAGTACACGACGCCAGATCCACGAGGGGACTCCATGACCACTGGCCCATCCTGGGGAGAGCAAAGCCACAGTCCATACAGTCCATACAGTGGGTGGCCTGCCCACTGGGCCATCCTGGGGAGAGCAAAGCCACAGTCCAAACAGTCCATACAGTGGGTGGCCTGCCCACTGGGCCATCCTGGGGAGAGCAAAGCCACAGTCCATACAGTCCATACAGTGGGTGGCCTGCCCACTGGGCCATCCTGGGGAGTGCAAAGCCACAGTCCATACAGTCCATACAGTGGGTGGCCTGCCCACTGGGCCATCCTGGGGAGAGCAAAGCCACAGTCCAAACAGTCCATACAGTGGGTGGCCTGCCCACTGGGCCACCCTGGGGAGAGAAAAGCCACAGTCCATACAGTCCATACAGTGGGGGGCCTGCCCACTGGGCCATCCTGGGGAGAGCAAAGCCACAGTCCATACAGTCCATAAAGTGGGTGGCCTGCCCACTGGGCCATCCTGGGGAGAGCAAAGCCACAGTCCATACAGTCCATACAGTGGGGGGCCTGCCCACTGGGCCATCCTGGGGAGAGCAAAGCCACAGTCCATGCAGTCCATACAGTGGGTGGCCTGCCCACTGGGCCATCCTGGGGAGTGCAAAGCCATAGTCCAAACAGTCCATAACAGACTCCACTGCCACTGGAGGAGGCATGTTGGCCAGAGGACATCCTGCAGCCCTGCCCGAGACAGATCCTGCCCTGCCACGTCTGCCAAAGGGCCAGCGGTTCCTGCCTGGAAGGGCCCAGTTCAGCGGTTCTTGCCTTGAAGGGCCCAGTTCAGCGGTTCTTGCCTTGAAGGGCCCAGTTCAGCGGTCCTTGCCTTGAAGGGCCCAGTTCAGCGGTTCTTGCCTTGAAGGGCCCAGTTCAGCGGTCCTTGCCTTGAAGGGCCCAGTTCAGCGGTTCTTGCCTTGAAGGGCCCAGTTCAGCGGTTCTTGAGACGGCGGTCCCCAGCGGAGCGGTGCTGGAGACGGCAGGGCCCAGTTCAGCGGTTCTTGAGACGGCGGTCCCCAGCGGAGCGGTGCTGGAGACGGCGGGGCCCAGTTCAGCGGTTCTTGAGACGGCGGTCCCCAGCGGAGCGGTGCTGGAGACGGCGGGGCCCAGTTCAGCGGTTCTTGAGACGGCGGTCCCCAGCGGAGCGGTGCTGGAGACGGCGGGGCCCAGTTCAGCGGTTCTTGCCTTGAAGGGCCCAGTTCAGCGGTTCTTGAGACGGCGGTCCCCAGCGGAGCGGTGCTGGAGACGGCGGCCATTCTATGGCCAACTGCTTATTGCCTGGTGGTGCCCTCCTGGGCAGCGGGGATGGTGCTCCTTCAATGCCCACCTGGGCTGTGGGTGGTGGGGCCCTCCTGGCCAGCTGGGCTGGGTCCTCCCTGGGCAGCGGCTATGGGGGTGGTGGGCTCTCCCGGGGCAGCTGTGCCGGTTCCTCCCTGGGCAGCGGCTATGGGAGTTGCGGGCTCCTCCTGGGCAGCTGTGACGGGTCCTCCATGGGCAGCAGGCCTGCTGCCTGACTTCTCCGCCTTGCTGCCCTTGCCCTCCTTAGTCGGGAGTCTGTGGCCCTTTCCTCCCTTTGGAGCTGTGGCTGTTGACGGTGGCTGGCTAGTGTCCTGGGGGGATATAGAACCCGGGCTCCGGCGGCGGCCCTTCCGCCTTCTGCTCCTCTTCCCAGGGGGTGGGCTGGCTGTCCCCTTGCTGCTGGGCGAAGATCCAGACCTGCGGGCTGGTGGGCTCCAATACCCCTGCACCCTTGTCAAGGGGGCTGCAGGGCTGGTGGTGGCTGAGGTGCTCTTCTTACCCCGACGAGAAGGAGGGGGGGGCTCAGGGTCAGGAAAGAAGGTAGCAGTAGAGAGATAGATTTTCCTGGGACAATGGATAGTGGTAGGTACAGTGGGAATGGGAGTGGAGGGAGAGGATGTGGTTGTAGGCAAGACAAGTTTGCTGTCTTTGGGTGCAGGTGCAGGAGCGGGAGGCTGTCGTGAGGTGGATGGCTGTTGGGTGGGTGGGTGGCTGCGTTTGTGTGGTGTGGAAGAGGGGCTGACAGACACAGTGGGAGAAGACACAGGGGACGTGTAAATGGCAGTGGGGGTGGTGACTGCACGTGTGCGGACTGGACTGGAGGGTGTGCTGGTGATGGAAACACTGGCTGATGGTGAGGTGAATGAAGGTGTGAGTGTAGACGTCACAGGGAGGGAGGAGGGAGACGAGGAGGTGGGGGTCACAGAGGTGGTAGTGACTGTTGGCATGTCTGCATCGGAATGTTGCTTGTGTGAATGTCTGCGTGATCTATGGTGCTTATGTTTGGATGAGCTGCTCTTGGGTGTTGAGGTGTGTGCAGGCTGGTCTGATGGTGTGGGTGGGACAGGCAGAGGAACAGGAGACTGGGAGGAGGGAGTTAGTAGAGGGAGGCAGGAGACAGGGACAATGGCTGCCGTCAGTGCTGAGGCCAGAGCCTGGAACGATCGCTGATGGGCAGCCTGACCCGAATGAATGCCCTCCAGGTACGCATTGCTGCGATGAACCTCCCTCTCCACCCCATGGATGGCATTCAAAAGGGTAGTCTGCCCAACAATGAGCGTTCGGAGGAGGTCAATGACCTCCTCACTGAGGGCAGCGGGGGTAACAGGGGCAAGGCCTGAGGTGCCTGGGGCGAAGGAGATGCCCGGCTTCCTGGCAGAGCGGGCACGGGGCGAACGCTGAGGGGCTGCTGGGAGGGCGGAGATGGTGCGCTGGGTGGCGGCTGTACCTGTAATGGCGGGGGGCACGGATGGTGCCACCCCCGCAAGGGAGCTCACTTCCGAGGACGTGTCCGTGTCGGTGCAGGGTCCAGTTGTCCCTGTTGTGGAGCTCCCCTCGCCCTCCGTCTCACTGGTCCAGTCAGACTCTGTGGCATGGCCCTCCTGGGCCATGTGAGATGCAGCTCCCTCCTGCCCCGATGCCACTTCTCCTCCGCCTGATGATGCTGATGCACACAAGCACAGAAAGACAAACAAAAAGGGGGGGGGGAGGGAGAAATAAAGAGATTTTGAGTACATGGATCACCGGTACAGTTAGCGGACATGACAGACACAGATGCCCCCTGCACTAAGTTGCGCACTTGGGGTCCCCTACGCATTCCGTGGAACATGCCCTACATGCCTAGAGTTGACAACTGCACCCATGGATGACACGGCCCAGGGATGGCTGTACTGGCACACTACTGAGGGTGGTGGCTGGGGACACAGGGGCTTACGGGGGTGCCCAGCCTACAGATATCGCCCTGGCCTAGGGGGACCCACAGCCCTCCTCCCCCACCCAGACACCTCCACTGCGCGACAACAGAGTAGATAATGCTTGTACTCACCCCCTTGTGTCTGCTGTGCTGCCCTCACGTGCCCATCCAATTCAGGGTAGGCCACCGCCAGGATCCGGAACATCAGGGGGGTCAGTTGACGGCAGGCACCCCGCCTACGTTGGGAGGCCATCCCCAGCAGAGACTCGGCGGTCTTCTTGGTCCCGCGGCGGATGTCCTCCCACCTCTTGCGGCAGTGGGTGCCCCGTCGATGGTGGACCCCCAGGGTCCGGACTTCCTTGGCGATGGCACGCCAAATCCCGATCTTCTCATGGGCACGGACCTATGTGACACGTACAGGGAGGGAGAAATACCACGTTCAAGTTTGTCTGCATTTTCGTTGCCAGTGGCCCAACGCCCCCCATCCCCGCCAGGCCCCCCTCCAGGCCCCCGCCAGGCCCAACATGCCCCCCATCCCCGCCAGGCCCCCCGCCATGCCCCCCGCCAGGCCCAACATGCCCCCCATCCCCGCCAGGCCCCCCGCCATGCCCCCCGCCAGGCCCAACATGCCCCCCATCCCCGCCAGGCCCCCCGCCATGCCCCCGCCATGCCCAACATGCCCCCCATCCCCGCCAGGCCCCCCGCCATCCCCCCCGCCAGGCCCAACATGCCCCCCATCCCCGCCAGGCCCCCCGCCATGCCCCCCGCCAGGCCCAACATGCCCCCCATCCCCGCCAGGCCCCCCGCCATGCCCCCCGCCAGGCCCAACATGCCCCCCATCCCCGCCAGGCCCCCCGCCATGCCCAACATGCCCCCCATCCCCGCCAGGCCCCCCGCCATGCCCCCCGCCAGGCCCAACATGCCCCCCATCCCCGCCATGCCCCCCGCCAGGCCCAACATGCCCCCCATCCCCGCCAGGCCCCCCGCCATGCCCCCGCCATGCCCAACATGCCCCCCATCCCCGCCAGGCCCCCCGCCATGCCCCCGCCAGGCCCAACATGCCCCCCATCCCCGCCAGGCCCCCCGCCATGCCCCCCGCCAGGCCCAACATGCCCCCCATCCCCGCCAGGCCCCCCGCCAGGCCCAACATGCCCCCCATCCCCGCCAGGCCCCCCGCCAGGCCCAACATGCCCCCCATCCCCGCCAGGCCCAACATGCCCCCCATCCCCGCCAGGCCCCCCGCCAGGCCCCCCGCCAGGCCCAACATGCCCCCCATCCCCGCCAGGCCCCCCGCCAGGCCCCCCGCCAGGCCCAACATGCCCCCCATCCCCGCCAGGCCCCCCGCCAGGCCCCCAAGCCAGCCAGTGGCCCCAAATCCATATTGAATTAGACTCACTTGTTGGTCTGGAGGACCGTAGAGTAGCGCATACTGGGAGAGGACCCCATCCACAAGTTTCTCCAACTCTTCTCCAGTGAAGGCAGGGGCCCTTTCCCCAGGCGCAGCAGCCATTGTCCCTTCCAGACCGAGGTCACAGCAACATTTGCAGTATAGGTCCTCTCCTGTGAAAGTTCAAGTCGCAAGTGAATAAGTAGATAGAAAATGGCGGTCACGTCCGCGGCGGTGCGTACCGCGGCGGTGCGTACCGCCACCGCCGGCGCCCTTCGCCATTGGCTCCTGAAACCAATAGGCTTCAATGTTAACCAATGCGGCTTCGCGCCGCGGTCTTCGACCGCCGACCGCCGCGGTGTGCCACGCCAGCGCATTGACCTCACATCCCATTGTCACACTTCACAGGTCAGGCAGCCGCCATTTCGAGGGTCCACATGGCTCAATTTCAACTGCGTCACACAGGCCTAGGCCTTGCATAGCCACTCAGACACGCCATTCACTGCATAGAGAATCATTTACTGTGCAAGCTGTGAGTACGTACCTGTGGGTTGCTTGACTGTGTGCTCCATGTTGTCCTTCCTAGGCACCGTCCGCTGGGTTTGGCGAGGAGACGGATGAATCCTCCCGTGTACAGGCCGCTGGTGGACCTGTCGACAATGGAAGCACGCCACATTATCCTGACCTACCGGCTTGACCGTGCCACTATACATGAACTGTGTGCCCAGCTGGAGCCCGACCTGATGTCCCACATCCGCCAACCCACAGGGATTCCCCCTCTGGTGCAGGTCCTGTCAGTACTCCACTTCTTGGCAAGTGGGTCATTTCAGACAACAGTGGGAATTGCTTCTGGGATGTCTCAGCCCATGTTTTCGAAGGTGTTATCCAGAGTGTTGTCGGCCCTGATGAAATACATGAGGAGCTACATCCTTTTCCCTGAGGTGGGCGAATTGGCTGCAGTGAAGGGTGATTTCTATGCCCTTGGACATATTCCCAACGTCATTGGTGCCATTGATGGGACCCATGTGGCTTTGGTTCCCCCAAGAGACAGGGAGCAGGTGTACAGGAACAGAAAAAGTTACCATTCCATGAACATCCAGGTGGTGTGTTTGGCTGACCAGTACATCTCGCATTTAAATGCCAAATTCCCTGGGTCAGTGCATGACGCCTACATCCTAAGGAATAGCAGCATCCCTTACGTGATGGAACAGCTAGAGAGACACCGTGTATGGCTATTGGGGGACTCTGGGTACCCCAACCTGTCGTGGCTACTGACCCCAGTAAGGAATCCCCGGACCAGGGCAGAGGAACGGTACAATGAGGCCCATGGGCGTACTAGGAGGGTGATCGAACGCACCTTCGGCCTCCTAAAGGCCAGGTTTCGGTGCCTGCATATGACAGGTGGATCCCTAATGTACTCACCTAAGAAGGTGTGTCACATCATCGTGGCCTGCTGCATGCTTCACAACCTGGCTTTGCGCCGCCAGGTGCCTTTCCTGCAGGAGGATGGTCCAGATGGTGGTGTTGTGGCAGCTGTGGAACCTGTGGAGAGTGAAGAGGAGGAAGACGACGGGGCTGAAACAGACAACAGGGACAGAATCATTGCACAGTACTTCCAATAGGACACAGGTAACAATTCAAACATAATTTTGTTAATGTAAACTACTCTCCAGCATCTCTGCTGCCTGTCTATTTGCCCCAGTGTATGATGACTGAGTTGTGGCTTTTCCCTCCCTATTACAGATCTGGGGTCCCCACTACGAGTCCTGTGCTTCGTTTCCCCATGGACTACAGCTTTGTGGCAGCTGTTTGTTGACTTCACTATGTACAAGGACATATTTGCACTGTCATGTCAATTACAATATTTTGAAATCACAGCCAGACTCCAGATAGTTTTGTGCAAAATAGGTGTTTATTTCAGTGCTCAAAATGGGATGGGTGGTTTCAAGTGGGTGGGGGCTATGGTGAAGGAATGTCCATGGCAGAGTCCAGAGTAACAGTCACACAGGTGCATTGTCCATAGGCCTGTGGAGAGATGGAGCATGGGCAGTTCAAGGATGGACAGGGTGACAATGTGGGACAGTGGGATGACATCAGGTGGTATCCTTTGCTGGCGGGGGTCTTGACATCCTACTCTGTCTTCTTGCGAGATCTCAGGGCCCTCTTGCGGGGTGGTTCTTCTCCTGCAGGAGGTGGGGGTCTGGTGGGCTGCTGTTGTGCGGGGGCCTCCTGTCCACTAGCGCCGGCGGAGGTGGTTGGCTGTTCTTGGTCCAGGCTAGTGGCAGGGGCCCTTTGTTGTTGTTGAGTGTCCGTCCTGGTGCTGATGAGTTCCTGCAGCAGCCCTACCATGGTAACCAGGGTGGAGGTGAGGGCTCTGATGTCCTCCCTGTACCCCCGATAGTGTTCCTCCTGCAGTACCTGGATCTCCTGGAACCGGGCCAATACCGTCGCCATCGTCTCCTGGGAGCGGTTGTATGCTCCCATGATGGTGGTGAGGGCCTCGTGGAGAGTGGGTTTCCTGGGCCCGTCCCCCCCCTGTCGCACAGCTGCCCTCCGAGTTGCCCTGTTTCCCTGGGCCTCTGCCCCCTGGTCAGTGTGCCCACTACCACTGCCCCCAGGTCCCTGTTGTTGTTGGGGTGGTGGGTTATCCTGGGTGCCCTGTAGTGGTAGACACACCGCAGATTGACGCGCCCTGGAGACAGAGGCATGGGCCCGCTGGGTGGGAGCTGTGCTGGTGTTCCCAGAGGGGTTTGGGTCTGTAGTGGCCTGTGCCTGTGTGAGGGGAACCGACTGTCCAGAGGTCCCCGATGGTCCGGGCTGGTCATCAGTGTCCAGGTCGACAGAGCTGCTGTCATCGCTGACGGCCTCTTGGGTGGGGGGTGTGGAGAATTCTGGGCCCTCCGTGGCGGTGTGTTGACGGTCGGGTCCTGCAGGGGTATAGAGGTATTGTTATAGTTTCAATGTGTGGCATATGGGTGTATCTGTGGGTTCCCGTGTCCCCAAGTGCTGGCATTCGTGTGTGGGGGCTTTGGTGAGGGTGGCTTGTGGGGGGGATGTGTATATGCATTGGGCATGCTTTGGTGATGGGTGTCCATGCTTAGTGGACGCATGCAGGCCTAGGTTTTGGGATGTGTGGGTTGTGATGGTGAGACATTGGCAGGGAATAGGTGTGCTGGGGGTGGGGGTGAGGATGGTGGTGGGGGTGAGGATGGTGGTGGGGGTGAGGATGGGGGTGGGGGTGAGGGTGGGGTTCGAGGATGGGGGTGAGGGTTGGGGTATGATTTGGCATGCAGGTGGGGGGGAAGCAGTATTGAAGCTTCAACTTACCAGAATCCATTCCTCCGCCGACTCCTGCGAGGCCGTCAGGATGCAGGATGTTCAAGACTTCCTCCTCCCATGTTGTAAATTGTGGGGGTTGAGGTGGGGGTCCTCCGCCAGTCTTCTGCACGGCGATGTTGTGCCTGGATACCATGGAACGCACCTTCCCCCGTAGGTCGTTCCATCGCTTCCTGATGTCTTCCCGATTTCTGGGGTGCTGTCCCACAGCGTTGACCCTGTCGACAATCCTCTGCCATAGCTCCGTCCTCCGGGCAATGCTGGTGTATTGGATCTGTGTGCCGAAGAGCTGGGGCTCTACCCGAACGATTTCCTCCACCATGACCCTGAGTTCTTCGTCTGAGAAGCGGGGGTGTCTTTGGGGTGCCATGGAGTGGTGTGTATGATGGGTGGGGTGGAGTATGTGTAGTTAAGTGTGTTGAGTGTGGTGGTGTGTGTTGTTTTGTGTGTGGATATTGTGTGGGTGATGGTGTAGTGTGCCTCTGTGTGATGGTATTCTGTGATCGCTGATGTGTCTCTCAGTGCTTCTTTTAGGATTTTGGTCGAAGGGGTTTGTGGGTGATGTGGGTGTGTGTTTTATATTGTATTGTGTCTGTGGGAGTGGTGTGTGTATGTGTATCAGGTGTGTGGAATTCAAATCGGCCAATGTGGCTGAGTTTTGTTCGTTTGTCTGTATTCTGACCGCGGCGGTGTGTACCGCCAATGGAAAACCGCGTTTGAAAGACCGCCGCGTGGATTCGTGGGTCAGAATGGCATGGGCGTATTTCTGTTGGCGTGACGGTGGAGGTTTGGTCACCTCCACTTTTCCGCCGACCGCTGGTCTGGCGGTCTGTTGTGGCTGTCGGATTTTCGGAGGTTTGGCTGCTGCGGGTCAGAATGACCGTGGCGGGTTACCGCGACCGCGGCGGAATTATGGAGGATTTCTGACCGGCGGTAGGCGCCTTTTACCGCCGAGGTCAGAATGACCACCCAAGTGTCTAGAAGCTCTGAGATGGTCATTGGGATGTTGGGACTATGTTTCCCAGAATGCACCTGGCCAGTTCCTTCAAAGGCTACTGGAGGCTGTCCAGGTGGGGTCTTCATGATGGAGATGGAGCAGGTGGAGCTCTGTTAATCTATTGCTGTCAGGGAGTCCACTCTTTCACTTCTTGAAGCCAGGCAAAGTCCTTAGAGGTGCAGTTCCTCAGTGTGCAGTAGGTGCAGTTATCTAGAGTGAAGTCCTTTGGGGTGCAGACCTGGGTTCCAGCAGGGCAGTCCTTCTTATCTTTGTAGTTTCAGGCAGGGATCTGATGTTCTGGGCACCTCTCCAATATGTATCCAGTGTACCTAGGTGACAGGCAGAGGGGTACCCCTGACCAATAGAGTATAAGGTGAGACCCAGAAGTATAACAACTTCCTCCAAAGTGTGGCATCTTCTTCTCCTATAAAGCACTATTCTAACAAAATGCAAAATGTAGAAACTCTCTCCTGGATGTTAAAATCTGGCTAAGCCATCCCACTGTCGTGGCTAAATTTCCTTGACATTTCCTCACCAGCCCCTGTGCTAATCTAATTACTGGGGCCCCTATCCGGCTGAGGTGGCAGGAAGTAGGGATGAGCCTATGTCCTGTCCTGTCATTTCTGTCCTGTCATTGGCTACCCAGTCCCCTTCCTGCCATTTGTTCTGCAGTTTGCAGATCTCCACCCACCAGATGTCTTTTTGTCATAACGCAGGCCACTTCACATCTCATTAAGACAGCTTAGCTCAGCCTGGCAGAGCTTCTGAAGTGTTGGATTTTGATTAATCAGAAAAGCAAATTCTATAACTTCTTTTCCGTGCTAGTTACGATAAATCTAACAGTGGCAGGTTGTTGGATTTATTCTATCATTTGAAGTCCTGGAATGACATTTTAGCTCTTGCCTAGCAATAGTTATACTTTAATAAAGTATTCCCAGGTTATCCTATGGAGATAATACAATACAAAGGGGAAAATAAATGTGTGTCTTTTTCCCTCACCAGGGCATATAGAACATATTTTATAATGTATTTGCTTATAGTTACAATGCACCTTGCCTTGGGGTACCTCAGGGAGACCTTAAGAGTGAATTATAGGTCAGAATGAGGTCCCGCATGCAGATTTACCTTAATAAAATAAAAGACAAGAGGCATTTGTCATAGCAGGAATCATTGGTTTAATTAAATGCAGTGAATGGGTGAGCGCAGTACAGAGTCGGGGTCTGATGACTGTTCTGAGTGCCCATATATACAATTCTTGAAGGGTTGCAGAAAGGAATCCGGGGCTAGTCATGGGGTCATAAATCTGATAAATTGCTCAAATGGGTCTCAACCTTGCCTGGGTAAAAAGTCGGTGAGAAGGTAACACGTCCGACTGTCCAGCATGAGGAGCACATGATCACTGTGTGTTGTATATGTGGTGTGTTCTGACTGGCTGAGTGTTCCTAACTTCATGTGATATCTAACTTTGATGGTGCTTTGGGAATGCACGCTTCTCCAGTCAAATGTGTTTTACTGTGGGCCAATCTCCTATGACTATTGTGGTGTCACTGCCTCCCTGAGGGATTGATCTGGGTTTTTCCTGTTTGTACATTAGTCTACAGGCTACGTGACACCCCACCTGTGATCTGTCAATCGGTCGCTTCAATTCTAGGTCACAGGGATTGCCTGATTATGTATCTCTGACTCGTGGTTGATGAGGAGGTCGCATTTGGTGGAATGCGAGTTCATTGTTATGTCCACACATATCAATGCATACGTTGACATTGTTTTTATCTCCATCAACACAACCAATGCATAGAATAACAATGTTTAACCCCTAATGTTCAATGTACTATAGCTGGCCTTGAATAATCAACTGCATTTTATTCATTTTTACATAGAGGTCAATATAGCAGTTCATACCATAAAAAATATAGTCCCCCTAGCACTATCTCTCATGAGTGAGAAATTACTTTCATCAATAACCACATTACTTGTGGCAGCATCCACCCTAAATCAGTTCATTCTGTTAGCTTTGATAATTTAACAGTTTCCTTAACTAAACAATAAAACCATCAACCAGCCTATTGACCCTCTATTACATAATGAAGTGTGGTGATGCCCAATTGAGGAAATTCCTATATGACATAGGAAACTTAGGGGCACTAAATAGTCTGTATGAATTTTAATAGGGGCGTCCTTACTTAAGAACATTCCTTACTAAATTTTCAACACTCTTATCTCTGCTACTATCAGTCTCAATCTCACCTTCCAACTAATGATATAAAGCTGGTATCTAAAATTTCCAATGAATGTACCACAAAATTCAAGGCTGTTTTGTTCCATGACCTCTCAGGAGTATCTTTAAGTATCTTTAAATTTCAAAAGTGGTATATAAGCCCAGACTTACTAACAGTTTGCATCGAGGTTGCACCAGTCTTAAGTCTTTTGCAAGGAACATAACACAGACCTTTACCACAAACACTACATCTACTTCAGTTCAAGGCCATGAATACCTATCTTTCAATATGGGCCTGTCACCGGGTACGTCAGTGATGACACGAAAGCAATGGGTATGATTTCAGGTGAGTTTTATTATTTATTGTTGTTGTGAATTGTCTGACATGTTACATATGCTATACTGTTCACTCTTCTTCTGACATCGGACTGGTCTTCAGTTCTCCTTCCTTTTCCCTCTTTCTTCCAGGGCTCCCAGGAGGTGCATGTGTGGAAAGACAAGATAAAATATCGGTAAGTTCCTTTCCTATTTCTCTGTTTCTTCCCTGTTCTCTATCTTACTCTTTTCCCTTTCTTCTATCTCAGTTGTCTGGTGGGTTTTCTTGGTTTTCTTTTCCCTCTGCCTCCTATGTCTCTCATCCGTTTATCTTTGCCAGTTTCGGGGATAACTGTCTTTATATCTCTCTCTTCTAATCTTCCTATTATACTGATTTGTTTGTTTTCCTTTAGCCTCTTTTTAATATATTTCTTCTCTATTCTTATTTTTTTCCTTTTGTTCTATCTCTCTTTCAGACTTCTTTTCTTACTTTCTGTCCCTCACATGCTACTCTTCTTTTCTGTTGGCTTATTTTCTAAACTCTTGTTGACCCTTTTCTATGTTCGTATCGTTCTCTTTTATTCGCTCGCCCGCCTCCCCACTTTTGACTTCTCCCTCCTGTCCTTCCCGCTTCCCCTCCCAGCCACCAGTATTGTTCCCTTGATCCTTAATGTGGACGCACCTGGTTTGGCCATGCTTCTCCTGAAGCGTGGCTGGAAACTTCGCAGAACGCCTCCCGCACCACTGTCGGAGCTGTGGCTCCCTCGGGGGCACTTTCCATCCGCTTCCCGCATCTGCTGGATTCCTCAATCATCACTGGTCGCTGTAGCCGCCGTTCGTCCTCTGCTCCCGTCCCTCCTGTTTCTTCCGCTCTCTCTTTTCCTCCAGCTGGGGTTTCCTCCTCGTCTTCTTTCCTGTGTGCGCGAACCATTTGTCACTGCCTTGTTATCCCTGAAAGTTCAAAGGGATTGGATGTCACGCTATCCCTTTCCGGGTTGGAGGCGGCAGTGTCAGCACCTGTCGCCTCCTTAGACAGGCTTGACAGCATCGGCCCGTCACAGGGCCTAATTTGGAAAACCTTTCCTTAAAATCCTTGTGTTTTGCTAGAACAATTAAGGCATAAGTTCTACCTGTGCAAGGAGTAAAACACAGTTACAGAAAGAGGTTTGCGACTAGTGTGCTTTGCATTTAGATTAATTCTTATTACCTAAACTTCCTTCAAAGTATGACACTTTCTTTAGACGTACCATGGCTCAATAAGCAATACTCTTTAAAACCCAACTTGATGTATTTATCCATTAAAAGGCAGTAATTTTCTTTTAGGAATTTAAAGCTGTATTTCTTTTTTTTTTTATTATGCTCCTCTGTGTGGGTTAATATCATCATGGACATATCTCATGTCACAAACATTCTTCAAAAGGCTATATGTAAACATATGGACAGCAACTGAACTTGTTAATAATCCAAAAAGCATATGTGCAAGTTAATATGCCCAGTGGGGAATAACATCACCAGTGTGAAGTGTGGGAAGAAAAAGCATCATTATCTCATGCTCCGGGTAAGAAAAGCCTAAAGTATTACACCACTCCCTCTTTTTCAACATATTTGAACTTCCATGTACATTTTGCATATAATAGTCTTTCAAATTAAACAACACACTGTATCCAGTGCTTGTTCTGTAGGAAAATAAAGCTTTGAAAATAAGCATAAACGCACACTTTTGTGACTACAAAAACATAACATCAGGTTGAGTGGCAGTGTACTTTGGGTGGTTAGACAAGCAGGTTAGTCTCGGTCTCCTCTCTGTTCTCAGAGAAGTTTTTACTCAAGTATTTTACAAGTCACAAGTTTAGATTTTGGCTATCTGGTCACCTTTAACATCACCACCAAGGATCCAGGACTGAAGAGGCACAACTTGGGGGGGGTTAGGACTCAGCCCATGTGACGGTTGGGTTGCAGCCTTTTCTTTGCTCTTTGAGTCACTCTGGTAGTCCAGGCTTCATGAAGTGGGACAATGCTAAAACAGCAGGGCAGGACTCTGAGGGTTCAAGGCAGGCATCAGACAGCTAAGCAGTCCTTCCTGGTGCAGCAATGCACTCTTCTGAAGTACATAGCAGCCTACAGCAACAGGCAGTCCTCTGAGAGTCCTTCCACTGGTCCAGAAAGTGAACCGAAGAGTAGGTTTGAGGGTCATATGTTTATACCTAGTGTCTTATTTCAAATACAAGCCTCTAGAAAAGTCCCTTTGAAGTGCTTAAAGTATCCTGTCTCCCGTACCCTGGCTTCAAGCTGGCTGCACAAACAATGCAATGGTGACAAATCCTTTGTGTGAAGGCAGGCACAGCCTATTCAGTTGCAAATAGGGATGTGCCCAGCTCTGCCCACCCTTGCTGCCCGCGATGACCCATCCATGTGCACCTAATCCTTCTGTTGTTTTGCTGTCTAAGAGGTATAAGCAAAGTCCAACTGCCAACTACACCCAACATTCTAAAAGTGCAATTTTCACAATTGTTACTGAATTTTCCATTAAAGAAGATTTTACATTGTAGTTTCTCAGACACCAAATATAAAATGTGTTCCTGCTCCCAGTCAACATTTAGCATGTATTAAATGTAATAAAGCAGCCCAATGTTATCTGTACAATCTTTTAATTACTATGGACCATATCTTAGGGATATCAAATGTGTGGGGTTTATTTTGCCACATCAAATTATCAGTTCCAAACTGCATTCAGGCTGCAGTGACAGACCTGGGGCATATTTAAAGGGCCTGCTTCTTAAGCAGGTAGCACAATTAGTGCTGCAGGCCTAATAGTAGCACTTAAGTTACAGGCCCTGGGAATTTGGTATACCACTTTAAAAGGGGCATCTAAGTAAAGTAAATATGCCAATCAGGTGTGAGCTGATTTAGCCTTGTTTTAAGGAGTAAGCACAAGCACTTTAGCAATAGTAAGCAGTGTTATAGTGACCAGAGTCCTAATGCAAACGAAAACAAATTGAAAAAGATATAAGGGTAAAGGCAAATAGGTTGGAGAAGACCACCCTGAGGCTGACAGGTATAATACTTGTTGGATACAGAAAGATTCTGAACAGAGATAATTTCTGTACGGTTTACCAAAGTATACCATCTTCTTTGCCTGACACTATCCTGATGAGTGCATGCAAGTTTGCATCTTTCTCCTTCCACTGTCTCTGTCGTCATGGCTCACTCTTGCATCTCTGTTGTTGCTGTGGCTGCAGGATGGCTAGCTGGTCTGTGTACATATTGCTGTCTTCTTCCTTGGCCTCCGTCTGTCAGCAAGTGATCCAATATCTACAATGTACTCCGATGGAACTGCTGTGTGTGAGACACAAATCCCCTCAACCTTCATCACTCTAATATACTGAACTGCTGCCTCTTCTTTGTTCCTAAGCACAAATTGGAACCTAACCATGAATCACAAGCATGTGAAAAACTCACAATCCAACCCATACAGGTAAACTGTTATGCCCTGATGATGGCTATACAATGACCAACATTTGTGACATCCCCATGCATAAACCTTGTACACTCTCTTATGCCAAAACCAACAAGAGTAATGAATGGGGCTTCTTCTAAACAGTTCAAAGTAAATGGAAAGAAGATGTGTGAACAACTAGATCTGTCAAGACACAAATATGAACTCTGTGGTTGGTTGGAAAGGGAAAAGCACTCCAGCTTGGTTAGTAAACTTACAGATGTCCAGGCATTTTTGTAATTATAGTCAAAGTGGAATGAGGAAAACATGCCCTGAATGAGCACTCAATAATCAAGGCACTGTTAGATGCATTATCTGTTTCTATGATGAACACTCCAAACTCCATACTCGTTGAGACTGACACAGAGACCATCAAACTTTCATACAGTAAAACCTGATCCCAATTCACAGTGATAATCGGA
This sequence comes from Pleurodeles waltl, assembly GCF_031143425.1. Taxonomy (NCBI): domain Eukaryota; kingdom Metazoa; phylum Chordata; class Amphibia; order Caudata; family Salamandridae; genus Pleurodeles; species Pleurodeles waltl. The sequence continues at coordinate 779,439,593 of NC_090440.1, read as the reverse complement.
TAGTAATGTACTGAAGGAGAAAACATGGAGGGATATTTGAAACCAGGGGCCTGGAAGGACGTCCTGGTGACCACAAGCAAGGAAGGAAGCTAACATCAAGCATTACTCGCTGCCATACTCGATGGCAAAATGGGCCCTGGTTAAAAAGTTGGACACCATCATGTGAAGTCTACACATGCTAAGACTTGATATCAGTAAGTTATAAGAAAGAATTACTGAAGCAAAGTAGAATACTTCCACAGTTAAAGCCTTAACAAAGAAAACTGGTAAAAACACAGAAAATAAAAGAACAGTGACATGGCATGATGAAACTCACACACTTGCACGGCCACTCAAGTTGCAAAAACTAAGGGGGCTATTCACAAAGGTAAACCTACTTGCGAGTAAATCTACATATGTTTGTTTACTCTCGCACTTTGTAATAAATTTACAAGTTTTGGCTATTCCCCTTTTATGAGTATACATTTATTACAAAGCATAGACTTATATGCCTCTACCCCCTGAATCTAGGTGGTGGAGCCTATTTTATGAGAGTAAGGTTACTACTTGTAACTTTTCACACGCACAAGATGATCACCACAGGGGCCCAGATCGCCCTGTGGTAAAGCACAGGGGAAGTATATAGGGGAATGAATATCTATTTGTGTGGTAGCAAAAAACTGTAAAATAATATTGATGTAGGTTAAAGGGTCAGTTAACAGTTGCACTGTCAAGCCAGAACTAAAAATTCATGAAGGGTAATGACTGCCTTAATCCCATCTGTGCTCCTGTTACTGAAAAACACCATATATTGTTATCTAAGACATTTTAATTGTCATGTGTTTACCCCTAAAAGTTCAAGGTTAGGCTGCTGGATAAATAATCAAAATGAACGCAGCCATAAGGAGGAAAAGTACTTTTTATGTTAAAGCACACCTTCTTCCCATTCAAAACATTCCTGGTTCCCAATATGTGAAAAGAGCCAAAGCCCCTCCGTAGTAATGCTCACATAATTGTCTGGCGACAGATGCGCAGTCAAGCAAGACCATAAACATATTTTTATGTTAAATATTAATGCAAACTAATTGTATATATATTTTAGTGTAGAAAAATTAAATAAAAATAAGAATGCTACAGCACTAATTAATTTTAAATAAAATATTTAAAAACATTTAATATATTGAAAAAAGCTAATATTGTTTTTAAAAATGATTAAACCATCTACATTAGAATGTTTATATTTATTTATTATGTGTTAAAGATTGCTAAATGTTATGTATAGAATTCATTTATATAGCAGATTTTTTTTTAAAATAAACTACATGTATTTTTATCCTAAAAAAAAAGAAAAATATATTTTTTTTAAATCTATATAACCCAGTGGTAGTTGCCAATGGATAGTGATAGTTAGGTCTGCTTTTCCAGAATTTTGTGGTTTGCACACTACTGGCACTATGGTGCCCTTTGACGAATATCCCTGAAACTTTCCAAGAAAAGAGTTCACCCTGCTCAGCTTGTTTATGGAACGTTTTGGGGTGATCCGTCAAGCTGGGATGGAGAAACAAATGGGGAGGGGGCAAAACACAATATCCCAATGCATTTTCCATAGGCTTTTTAAAGAAGCACTACTGCAAAAACTGCTGAACAGAATTACATCATCTTTGCCAGAAGCTAGATATTGGTCCGGAAAGGTTGTTTTTTGTGATTTGGTGTAATCTGGGAAGTAGTTTTGGAGATATTAAGCTTCAAGTTTGGGCAGTTGGGGTCGAGAGACTGTCACAAGAGCCCCTCAAACCTAGTTTTTTTTAAATGGAGCCTTCTGATTGGCCTGGGGGCTTTTCCACCCTTGGGCAATCATGCTCCCAAAAGATCAGGACTGGGATTGGAAGTCTGCAACATGAGGAAAAATGTTGCAAGCAGTCATTCCAGGACTCAGGGACTTAGAGCCTGATTTAGAACTCGCTGGACAGGTTACTCTGTCATGACCGATTGGACTTAATGTGATTTAGATTTCATCAGCTTTGGGATATCTGCCACAGTCGTGACGTAGTAACTTGTCCACTGAGTTCAGGCTCTTATTCTCCTATGCTGTGTCTCCTGCAGGAGAAGGGGGAGTCTGAGAGGGATCCACCCAGGTGAAATGTATATGTCAAGATTCTACTGGAGTCTCCTGGGAGTCTAGCGGAACATGCAGGACTCCCATGGGAAGTAGTTAAAACAAAATTAAGCACCCAGTGGCATTGAATTATGTTTTATGTGTAGAGGGGGCATGTGGCTCCCTCCCTGAGCCACAGATCTTCCTTGGAGACTCTACTCCACTGGGCAAAATTAATGTAAAAGAAGAGGGTCATCAGATTCTTAAGAGGCTTTGGAGACCCAATCCTCTGGGGCCAAAGACTTAGGGGAGAGGATGGGGTCTCTGGGCCCACTTGAGCTTGAGGCATGCTCTTCCTTCCCTAATTTAATTGGTTTTGGCCGAGGCAGTAGAGTCCTTAGGGCCTCTACTGGCTCAGGGAGGGAGGCCATGTGCCACCTCCCCTAATAATATATTTTTAGGCCCATTCAATGGGGTTCTTGGGGCCAAAAGTGGTTTGGGGAGGGGTCTGCATTCATATCTCCCCTTTATTAAAAAGGAAATTCCAAGGGGATTGGGTCCCCAGGGCCTAAAGAGGCTTGGTGAGGGGAGCCACACACACCCTTCTCTTTTGAAAAACAAAAGACCCCAGGGCACTGGGGTCAGGGCCAGGGGCCAATAGTGACTTAGGGAGTGAGGTGCTTGCCACCTTCCCCTTTTTAAAAAGTAAAGGCTCCTTGGTCCTCATTCCCTGAGGCCAATAGTGATTTTGGGAGTGAACCCATGTGCCCCCTCCCCTTCATTAAAGAAGAAGGCCCTGGTGATGGGGTCCCCTGGGTGTACAAAGCCTTGGAGAGGGGGAGCTGTGTGCCCTCCTCCTCTGACATTAATAATTTCGGCCTTAGTGAATTGAGTCCTCAGGGAGGGCTGCATGATCATTCCCATAATTAAATAAAATGACACACAGGGATGCTGTTTAGGGGTCCTTAAGGCTTGAGGGTGAGGCCGTGTGCCCCAGCGGGTGGTGGGCTGCCAGGGGGCATTGGTTTCAGGGGCTGGCCAGGCTGTGAATGGACACCTCCTAGGTTGACTTCACATGGGGGTTATATCCAGGTTTTGTGGCCAACAACCCACCATACACGGTCCAATGCACACAAAGTCTACACGTGGCAGGGGGTGGGCTCTACACATGGTAATAAAAAAAAAACTTTACATTAGAAAAGGTACTGCAACACCCGCGGACAAAAACAAAGCAGCAGCTCTTTTATTATTCACTGCTCCTTCGTGGAGCACCCCATAATGCTATGGGAGGTTAGATATATTAAAAAATGTTTTATTTCTGAGGATGTCCCTAGAAAGGGCAGAGATAATTACATTTTTTAAAATGTTGTAGGGAACTGTCTGGAGTTCTGCAGCCCCATCACTCCATCTGTGGGACAGGGTCAAGACTGCATATTTGCATATGGCTGGGTCCAAACTGGGATGACGTGGCAGGCAAAGTAATGATGGATTAAACCCAGATCTGTGACTGGGGGTGAGTGTTTGAAAAGTTTCAACACTCTGCCCATCATTTTATTTTGTGATATTGACATCTTCTATCACATCATTGATATAATCGCTGCAACATTTGTCATAAAGTTATTGATGTGCATGGTGGAGGCACGTGTTACAGTTACCTCCGGGCACGAGTTATAGTTACTTGAAATAACTCTTACTAAAACAGCTGAATTTCTATGGTTGTGCGTGTAAATTCAGAACCTAACAATTTCGTCCCTTTGTGGTCTTCAGCAAAACAAAAAAAACAAAAAACAAAAAAAAAAAAATATATATATATATATATATATATATATATATATATATATATTTTTTATATATATATATATATATATATATATATATATATATATATATATATATATATATATATATATGCATGCACACTACTGGCGGTCGCCAGTAGGTAGTTATAGTTAGGACCATGTTTCCATAGAAAAAATTTTTTTGACTTGCCCATATCTTTGGTACCATTTGACGAATCTTAACAAACTTTTCCCAAAAGAGTGCCCGTTGAGTTTTGTGCACAGCAAACCTTTCAGGGTGATCTGTCAAGCAGGGGCCGAGAAAAAGTGGAGGGTCAAAAAAGTTGTTTCCTATGATAATTCCCATAGGACCTTTGAACATGACTACTGCCCAAACCACTGGACGATTTGGGCTGTACCACCAAATTTGGCCAAAAGCTAGGTGTCAGTAAGCAGACTGTGCTTTTAGTCATTTTGTGTAAATCCATTCAGTAGTTTTCAATAACTTAAAGGGAAAATAAATTTGTGTATCTCTTGCTGCAACAATTTCACCAATAATGAGGAGTTTGTGCAGGGAAAAGCACAGATCTAATTGGCTGCCAGCACTTCAACCATGAAGTGTTGGCAGCCATATTGAGACTCGGCTTCAGCCGAGTTCTAACAGCCGAGTTCTAACAGAAAGATGCAAAAAATGCTAAAAATGGAAAAGGGGCAAGGGTAGGTGCACTCTGACCCTTTAGCTTTGGTGTTGGGGTCCCAGAGGTACCCCGCCAGAGCAAAAAAGCACATTTTAAAAAAATTGCTGCAAATAAATGGCAAAACATTTAAAAAAAACAAGTGAAGGCTCCTGTACTTGTTTTTTTAAAGCCCCCCATGTGTGCCAGGTCCCATATTAAAAATTAAGGAGGGGGTGCAAGGGGCCCGCTCCTGGGCTTATTGTTGCCCTGTGGACTGCCACTTCCTGGGGCTTATTATTTGTGATATGCAGGGGGACCATACGGCCCCCAACACCTAGGGACCGCCACCTACCTGGTGCTCAATTTAAATCTAATGCGGTGGCCACGTGGTCCCCCATGGCCCTGGGAACCACCACCTCCCTCGGGCTATAAAGAAATAGAATGCAAGGAGTGGTGCAGCCCCCCCCCCCCCAGCCCTGGAGACTGCCACCTCCCTGGGGCCCTAATAAAATTCAATGTGGTGGGGGCCAGGCCCTCCTGGAGCCCCGAGACTGCCACCTCAATGGGACAAATATGTAGATGTGTGTGGGGGGACACGTAGCCCCTGCATCCTCAGGGACCACTACCTCTCTCGGGCTAAAATACAATAATGAGGTTTGACTGTTTTGGAACCTTGAGCCCCGGGTGCCACTATCTCCCTGGGGCAATAGTCATTGGAGGGAGGCCATGTGGCCCTCCTCATGGAGCCAATAATGGCCCTGGGGACTGACACCCCCAGGACCAGATCCTGGTATTTACCAGGGTGTCACACCCGGGGACATGCTTTTGCTTGATGGGAGCTGACAGCCCCGACCAAGCAAAAGCAAACAAAGTCCACTTTCTGCCAGCAGGAGCTGGCAGAAAGCAGAGTTTTAATCTGTTCACCTGCAGCAAATATGCGTGCATGGAAACAGATGAAAACATTGCTCCCACATGCACGGAGTTGCTATTTAAAGCAGCTCCCTGGTTGAAGGAACAATGCAATCTCCCACAGGACACGGGGAGCCAGCAAGGACTGCAGGGGCCTTCTGGCTTCCCCCACGGTCCTGTACTCTCTCTCTCTATCTTCCATCCCCTAATGAGATGGAAGAGAGAGCGAGATTGTCATTGCAATGGTCTCTCCATTCAATGACTTCAAACAGTCAGACTTGTTAAATGTTTGGTGCGAATGTCATAGTTTCATTTGGATGCAGACCAGAACATTGTCACTTCTGACCTAATGTTCAAGGTCTTGTGATGTCACTCAGTAGTCTGAAGGGTCAAATTCTAGTATTGCTTGGCCGAGTGTTTGTGTATTAAGTAGTGTTTTGACTCTTAAACCTTCCTACTGATGGAACATTCATGCTTGTTTTCAATTATATACGTGGGTTGATAGGTATATTTGGAAGCATCACAGTAAGGAGTCACATATGGCCTAAAGTTAAAGTGACAGACTCTTACACAAAAAGTTGAGGATTCTATTCCAGTTGTGCAAGTGGTCATTTTCCTTCTTTAATTTCTTTTCAACTTCAAAAGTTTAAGGTTCATACTGAAAGGTGATCTCGCTCTTTTTTAATTGACAAATACATTTTTATTTTCAATTTGTCCAGAAATATCTCATTTTCAGTATATAATTTATCAAAGCCTAAAAACTCTCCATCTCTCTCCCTCTCATTCTCTTTCTCTCTCTCTCTCTTTCAATCTCTTTCTCCCACTCAGACACCCACTCAGACCCATACGCACCCATTCACAGACTCAGTCAGACACTCACACACCCACTCACAGAACTACTCAGACCCTTGTGCATCTACTCACAGCCGTACTCAGACCCTCATGGACCCACTTACAGTCCCACTTAGACTCTTGTACACCCACTCACAGACCCACTGAAACCCTCATGTATCCACTCACAGACCCACACATACACTTACCCACCCACTCAGAGGCCCAATAAGACACTGATGCACCAGCTCTCACATCCAGACAGACACTATCAGAGCCACTCTCACTCTCTGATGTACTCTGTCATACCTATTCTAACACCCAGAGAGAGGCCTTGGCCAACTGCTGCTGCACATGTCCAAAGGTTGTGCACAGTGTGGGGTTGGGTGGGTAGAGGGGTTGGCTGTAGCATCTGGCCACAGGCCAGGCCCTGCAGCCAACCCCCATCATGCCACATGTGATACAGTTATGCTTTTTTGAGAAGGGAATCAAGGGCCATACACCATATTGGATTGCTTACTTCCTCTCTGATCATAGCCGAGAAGTTATTCTAGTCTCTTTTCATTCCACTCCAGCTCACCTGATATGCAAAATTCCTCATAGTGCTCCTCAGTTCTATACTTTGTAATATCTACATCCCTCTCATAACAAAACCCATCCACTCCAATTGGTTATGATCCATGAGATAAGCAGATGAGACCTGACAGATACTTAAACTGGATGGGTCAGGTAAAATGTAGTTACATTTCTACTGCTGCTTCTCTGAAGTGGCTGATTGGATGCATGATAATTGCCTATAGATGAATAGAAACAAGATGGAGGTAGTAGTCATACAGGGCCCCCCCCAAGCTGGCCTTCCTCTGATGGCCAGAATACTTAGGTCACTGCCTCACGCCCTTCAAATCAGCTAAGAAGCTAAGGGTTTCATTTGATGACAAAATGTATTTTAAAACCCTAATTACCAAAGTTGGTTCAGCTTGTCTCTGTAACTTGAGGGTGTTAAAGAAGTTGCTGTCATATTTACCCGAACATCATCAGTTTGACTCACATCTAGGTAATTCTATCTCTCTATATCCCATCCTTCTTGCAGCCACTACTCATCCACATCAATGAACACAAAAAGTGGTGGTGAGGCTTCTTCTTAAGCTTCCTTATTTTGTTTCTGTTTACATGCTTCTAAAAAATCTCAATTGGCTTCCCATTTATATGGGTGCAATGTACAAAAGTAAATGTCTCTGTTTTAAACTATTGAATTGTGCAAACCCAATATTCTTAAAGCAGTGATTTGTCTGAAACATTCCTTCAAGCACCCTCCAATCAGTCAATCCTGTCTGCTTTGTCTACCCAAAATTCTTCATGCTTATGAGTGCAGTTGAGCTTTTTTCTCTTTTGAGCTTTGTGCTTTGACATGTTACATGCATGACGTTTCTCAAATCACTAAAAATGCAAGGGCTTTCTTACCTTTAGCTTTGTTAGTCTAGGCACAGACCGAAGGTCCACAGCTACCTATATTGCAAAAAAAGGTTTTGCTTGGACATATTTGATGTGTCCTTGTTTGGCTTTGGGACCTTTCGTATTGAGGACCTTGGAAACAACTGCATAAGTGGGGCACTGTTTTTAACTGGAGAAGCACGGCAATACTTGGTGGTCAGATTGTGTGGCTCCCAGCAGCATCTGAAAATATCATGTGATCCACACAATTTACATCACCCTAGACTTCCCTTTGTGTCTAGTTTTCAGAAACATCTCATTTTGGTAGGATTCTCTATGTGGTAACTGAGATAGGGTCCAAATTCTGCAGCTACCCACATTGTAAAATAGCATTAAGCCCAGCCACCCAAGTGAAATCCATAGGTTTACAAATGAATTTCTGTATTGTCAGTACACAATGAAAAATCATCATAGGCTGCAGGTCATTCATTGGCTCAGGCTATTGCATGCTTTGGAAAACCTACCATCCCTATATATCTTTGTAACCATAAGAGTTGGAAGGAGGTAACAGTATATTGCTTTTGTAGATTTTCCCTCATAACAAAACATTACAGATGAAAATGTTTTCCAAATTGCTAGTTTTTTTCTACATATTTCATTAATGTTTTATTTCAAATATTTGTGTATTTGAGAAAACATTCAAGGATCTACACAAATGACCCCTTGCTAAACTCAGAATTTTGTCTACATTATATAAATGCACGGTTTCTGGGATCAACAATGGCTTTAACACATATTTCCACTTCAAGCTACAAGTAGGTTGAAATAGAAAAATTGGAAAAATGAACTACCTCTTCGAACGATACAAAACCTGTGTTAAAATAATGTTTCTTTGATATAACTCTGCTTGTTCCTGAAACCTGGAAAGATGGTGATCCGAGCACAGCAAATATTTTGTTCATGTCATTTTTAGAAAAAAAACATACACTTTCTCATACAGCCCTTTTTCCAAATTTCACCCCAAAAACTAATTTAGCTACATTTTAACTATTTTCTCAGTGTCATTCGGGGGAATCCTCCAGCCTTTGGAATGTTGGATGTTGAAAAAAAGGGCACACATGTGGTGTGGATTTTATAGGAGTAGGTGTGAAGTCCCCCGAATATGAAAATAAGGTATCAGCACTGGGGGTGGAAAAGCCTCAGCCGCTAAGGGGTTAAAAGTTACAGAAACTGCATAGAAGACGGTAACTCATTGGCAATGGGGAAGCTGTCACTGTTGGAGTAGTTGAGGAGAATTGAAGGGCTTGGATGACAGCATGATCTGTTGGAGGCCAACACACATCTGAATCATCCATATAAGCATATACACCAGTAGATATGTTTCACTAAGTTCGCATAGGCCAAAATATCCACAGCTGTTTTCTTTGTATATAGTGGGACAAAGCTTAAAGAAGAATCCTAAACTATGAGGACAATCCAGGACCTCAATCATTAGATCAAATGGGTCAAGCAAAGAACTCCTTTGTCAGACACCTCATGTTTTCACCATGCTGTTAAATTAATCTGGATGCTGCTGAGCACTATAGCTCAGTCAAAGGCCTTTCAGCAGAAAACTTTGAAAATAATTACATCACAGGATTTCAGCTAATGTCAGTTTTGACTATCATTAGTGTGTCAATTGTCTGGAGAAGCAGTCAGTGCCACCATTCAAGATGCATAATTATAACATATGTTAAGTAGACAGTCAAGCATTCATAACAAGGGTTATAGCTTTTTAGATGACGCTATATTATATATGAGGTAGAGTACTCCTGTAAGGACATTGTAATGATATTGAAAGTCACCAATGAGTTCTGTGATTGTGTAGAAGAATGAGGCCAAAACCTGAAATCCTTCATGGTCACGGAACCCCATGGTGGCTTGTGACATCCTTTTAATGTAAAGTAGAGGGTATTTTATTCATTATAATATTTGATCTCACATACCCTTCCCATAAACCACTGAGATCCTTGGTATCTTGTGCTTTCGTATGAAAGATATAGTATTGAGGCAGACATGAAGAATTTGAATTGTGTGGTGTTGTGTCTGGGGAGACAATGGAGTTCTCTGTGGAGATTTCTGATGGGTTGAGGACTAACCATACAGCTGTGTTCTGGATTGTCCTGAGTCTGTTCAGGAGATGTTTGGTGATCCCAAAATAAAGGGTGTCCCTTAGTCAATTCTTCTGGGGCTGAGTGCCTGTATGACTGTTTTCCTGGTGTTCTCTGGTAGCCACTTGAAGATTTTACACAACATTCTCAGGATGGTGGTCACAGCGTTTATGTGGGCTGTCATGACAAATATTTCCTCTAAGATGATTAATATGTTTCTAGTGTGGGCAGCGGAGAGAGTGGGTCCAACTTCTGCAGGCCATTAGGCAGAGTTCCACCGAGAGGTCTTCTTTAAGAAAATTACAAATTTGATCTTGTCTGAGTTGAGCTTGAGGTAGTTGTAGCTCAATCACAAGAATCAACTAGACCACCTGCATGACCACATTTGTTTGCATATCCATCGGTATGTTGCACATTTGCTTACATGTAGACGCCAAAATGAGAAGGAAAGAAAGAAAGAAAGAAAGAAAAAAAGTAAGAGAAAGACAAAGAGCATAAAAAGTAAGTTTAAGAAATCAAGTAAGAAAGAGAAACAAGAGGTATGGATATGTAAAAAACAAGGGTTGAGGAACTACAAAAATGTGGTCAGGCAGGTGGCCTAGTTGATTCTTGTCAGATTCGAGTTGCAGAGACGACAACCAGCAAAGAGGAATCCGGTTTGCAGATTCATGGGATAGATCTGGGCCGGTGCAAGCCACATCTAAGAAAGAAGGAGGAGCATTAGAACTATTCGAAGATCTAATAAAAATGAAGGGACCAAGAATGTTAAATGGAAACACCAGATCAGATACCCCGGCGTCACCTACATACAGGAGAGGTCTATATTTTAGCCACCTGGACTACGTTCTAGTAGATGACGCTCTCTGGAAATCTCTTATTGACATAGTTGTTCTCCCTCGTATTGATAGTGACCATCAAGCTTTGAGCACCTCCTTTTCTACTATTCTATTCAGCTGTAAGACATTGACAACATGGGCCCAAAATAGTGTCCTAACTAGGACTAATGATTGTAAAAATGTGAAATGGGAATGGGTGGAAGATGATGTAAACTTCCAGCTACTAATCTATAGAATAGTTGTAACAACTCTTTCCTCATTGAAGCATACAAATATGATATTGGTGGATCTGATCAATCTGCATAGCATTCTGATCACCTGGTTAAAACCACATTTCCAGATAGTAAGGAGGCGGACAGAGACTGGGATTAGAGTATCGAGGTGGTTCACTAACACTTGTCGTCAGGCCAAAATACAGCTATTGGGAGCACTTAAGGAAGGGAACTGCCGAGAGATAAGAAAATCTAGGTCTGCATACAAAATTGTACTTAAAAATGCAAAAAAAGAGTGGGTAACCAGATATTGGAATAGGATGGTTGATGCACTTCACGAGAAGGATTTTAATTTATTCTGGAAATTAGTGGCAGACAAAAGTAGTTCCCAAGGGGTGGAGAACTACCCTGTAATTCAGCCAGAAACTTGGGTGATGCATTTTTCAAAAGCATACAGAAAACCTCAATTTAGCAGTACTGCTATTCCTCCTTTAAAACCTAATGTCCTTTTTGCCAACACTGGCTCTTCAATCAATACAGAAAGGGAAGGCCCCTGGTCTTGATGGCATCCCAGGTGATTTATATTTGTCCCGACCGACAACCTGGTCTCTGTATCTAAATGCGCTCAGTAATGAGATATTGAGGGGGGGAGGACTTCCTACCACGTGGCAAGGAGCAATCATAGTCCCTATTTATAAGAAAGGTGTAGGAGGCTGGCCTGGTTTGTAGGGGTACTTACACTCTGCACCAGGTCCAGTTATCCCTTATTAGTGTAGAAGAGGTGTCTAGCAGCTTAGGCTGATAGAAAGGGTAGCTTAGCAGAGCAGCTTAGGCTGAACTAGGAGACGTGTAAAGCTCCTACTATACCACTGGTGTCATATGCACAATATCCTAAGAAAACACAATACACAGATCTACAAAAAATAAAGGTACTTTATTTTTATGATAATATGCCAAAAGTATCTTAGTGAGTACCCTCAGTATGAGGATAGCAAATATACACAAGATATATGTACACAATACCAAAATTATGCAGTAATAGCAATAGAAAGCAATGCAAGCAATGTACAGTCACAATAGATTGCAATGAAAGCACATAGGTATAGGGGCAACACAAACCACATATTCTAGAAGTGGAATGCGAATCACGAATGGACCCCAAACCTATGTGAGCTTGTAGAGGGTCGCTGGGACTGTAAGAAAACAGTGAGGGTTCGAAAAAATAGCCCTCCCCAAGACCCTGAAAAGTAGGTGTAAAGTGCACCTAAGTTCCCCAGAGAGCACAGAAGTCGTGATAGGGGAATTCTGCAAGGAAGACCAACACCAGCAATGCAACAACAATGGATTTCCAGACGGGAGTACCTGTGGAACAAGGGGACCAAGTCCAAGAGTCACACTCAAGTCGGGAGTGGGCAGATGCCCAGGAACTGCCAGCTGTGGGTGCAAAGAAGCTGCCACCGGATGGTAGAAGCTGTGGATTCTGCAAGAACGAAGAGGACTAGGAACTTCCCCTTTGGAGGATGGATGTCCCACGTCGTGAAGAAGCTTGGAGAGCTGTTCCCACGCAGAAAGACCGCAAACAAGCCTTGCTAACTGCAAGGGTCACGGTTATGGTTTTTGGATGCTGCTGTGTCCCAGGAGGGACCAGGATGTCGCCAATTGTGTGAGGAGACAGAGGGGGCACCCAGCAAGACAAGGAGCCCACTCAGAAGCAAGCAGCACCCACAGAAGTTCCAGAACAGGCACTACGAAGAAGAGTGAAACGGAGCTCACCCGAAGTCACAAAAGAAGGTCCCACGATGCCGGAGGACAACTCAGGAGGTTGTGCACTGCAGGTTAGAGTGTCGGGGACCCAGGCTTGGCTGTGCACAAAGGAAATACTGGAAGAGTGCACAGGAGCCGGAGCAGCTGCAAATCACGCGGTACCCAGCAGTGCAGTCTGGCGTGAGGAGGCAAGGACTTACCTCCACCAAACTTGGACTGAAGAGTCACTGGACTGTGGGAGTCACTTGGACAGAGTTGCTGAGTTCCAGGGACCACGCTCGTCATGCTGAGAGGGGACCCAGAGGACCGGTGATGCAGTCTTTTGGTGCCTGCGGTTGCAGGGGGACGATTCCATCGACCCACAGGAGATTTTTTCGGAGCTTCTAGTGCAGAGAGGAGGCAGACTACCCCCACAGCATGCACCACCAGGAAAACAGTCAAGAAGGCCGCAGGATCAGCGATACAAGGTTGCAGAAGTCGTCTTTGCTACTTTGTTGCGGTTTTGCAGGCGTCCAGAGCAGTCAGCGGTCGATTGCTTGGCAGAAGGTGAAGAGAGAGATGCAGAGGAACTCTAATGAGCTCTTGCATTCGTTATCTAAAGAATTCCCCAGAGCAGAGACCCTAAATAGCCAGAAAAGGAGGTTTGGCTACTTAGGAAGGAGGATAGGCTAGCAACACAGGTAAGAGCCTATCAGAAGGAGTCTCTGACGTCACCTGCTGGCCCTGGCCACTCAGAACAGTCCAGTGTGCCAGCAGCACCTCTGTTTCCAAGATGGCAGAGGTCTGGAGCACACTGGAGGAGCTCTGGGCACCTCCTAGGGGAGGTGCAGGTCAGGGGAGTGGTCACTCCCCTTTCCTTTGTCCAGTTCTGCACCAGAGCAGGGCTGGGGGATCCCTGAACCGGTGTAGACTGGCTTATGCAGAGATGGGCACCATCTGTGCCCATCAAAGCATTTCCAGAGGCTGGGGGAGGCTACTCCTCCCCAGCCCTGACACCTTTTTCCAAAGGGAGAGGGTGTAACACCCTCTCTCTGAGGAAGTCCTTTGTTCTGCCTTCCTGGGCCAAGCCTGGCTGGACCCCAGGAGGGCAGAAACCTGTTTGAGGGGTTGGCAGCAGCTGCAGTGAAACCCCGGGAAAGGTAGTTTGGCAGTACCCGGGTCTGTGCTAGAGACTCGGGGGATCATGGAATTGTCTCCCCAATGCCAGAATAGCATTGGGGTGACAATTCCATGATCTTAGACATGTTACATGCCCATGTTTGGAGTTACCATTGTGACGCTATACATAGGTAGTGACCAATGTATAGTGCACGTGTGTAATGGTGTCCCCGCACTCACAAAGTCCGGGGAATTTGCCCTGAACGATGTGGGGGCACCTAGGCTAGTGCCAGGGTGCCCACACACTAAGTAACTTAGCACCCAACCTTTACCAGGTAAAGGTTAGACATATAGGTGACTTATAAGTTACTTAAGTGCAGTGGTAAATGGCTGTGAAATAACGTGGACGTTGTTTCACTCAGGCTGCAGTGGCAGGCCTGTGTAAGAATTGTCAGAGCTCCCTATGGGTGGCAAAAGAAATGCTGCAGCCCATAGGGATCTCCTGGGACCCCAATACCCTGGGTACCTCAGTACCATATACTAGGGAATTATAAGGGTGTTCCAGTATGCCAATGTGAATTTGTGAAATTGGTCACTAGCCTGTTAGTGACAATTTGGAAAGCAAAGAGAGAGCATAACCACTGAGGTTCTGGTTAGCAGAGCCTCAGTGAGACAGTTAGTCATCACACAGGGAACACATACAGGGCACATTTATGAGCACTGGGGCCCTGGCTGGCAGGGTCCCAGTGACAAATACAACTAAAACAACGTATATACAGTGAAATATGGGGGCAACATGCCAGGCAAGATGGTACTTTCCTACAAAAGGGCCAAGGGAACAGCCTACCAACTATAGGCCTATTATTCTAATTGATGTTAGTCAAAAGATATTCAGCAAGCAGGTACTAAATAGATTACAGACATGGATAGAGGATTCTCAAATTCTCTCCGACTCCCAGGCAGGTATTAGAAAAGGAATGAGTACAATAGATCAGATTTTTAGGTTGAACCTTCTCTGTTGGAAATATTTGTCACTCAATAAGACCCATTTGTATGTAGCCTTTATTGATTTAAAAGCTGCCTTTGATATGGTACCTCGGGATTTATTATGGAAAGTTATGGAGAGTTATCAACTTGATGGAGAACTACTAAAATTGATTAGATATCTACATGAAGGGACTTATGCTCACGTACGCTGGTCAGAAAGTGGCGATCTAACGGAAGCTATACCTGTCAATAGGGGGGTTAGGCAGGGGTGCATTTTGGCACCAACACTGTTTAACCTTTACATCAATGGTGCCGCGGACCAACTGTTACACTGCAACCACGATGCCCCAAGGTTAGCTGGATCCCCCGTCCCCATTTTAATGTTCGCCGATGATACTTTACTAATCTCAAGAACACCCATGGGCTTACAAAATGAATTGGATGCTTTTTATAACTTTTGTTTTAATAGAGGACTCAAAATAAATCCAACAAAATCGAAGTTCATGGCCTTTAACCAGCATAAACTGTTTAGGGGGAAAATGACTATAGCAGGCCAACCAGTGGAGAGAGTCAGCAAATTTAATTATTTGGAGATCAGGCTAAGTGATGACCAACATTGGTCGGCACAGATCGGGAAGAGTCTGACAGCACTTAGGCAGAGGGCAAGAGTGATTGGGAGGAAAATTGCCAATACTTTGGAAGGGGAGATATCACCTGCCATCACTGTTTATAAAGCAGCAGCAGTTGCAGCTTCAACTTATGGTGCTGAGCTTTGGGGACACATTAATTCTAGGTGTCTGACCACGGTAGGAAACCGTTTCATACGAAAAATGTTGAGGCTGCCGATGAGCACCCCCCTCACCCCCCTTAGATTTGACCTAGCCCTAAACGAGATCCATAACGAAATTGCATTAAGACCACTCATGTATTGGATTCGTCTTTGGAAAATCTGAGAATTTGTCCACTCTCCATGTAGCATTAGATGAGTTTCTCGTAAGTGACAGTGCACTAAGGATCCCTTGGTTTAGACATATTAGAGATACGTGTAAATTTCTCAAGATGGAGGAGGTGTGGAGTGCTCCTCATAATTTGACCAAGGAAGTAAAAGAGCGTGTAAAAAGGTGCTACTGGGAGAACATCTTGGCTCAAACTTGGTCTAAAAATCATGGCAGTCGGACCTTACAGTTCCTAGACCATAAATGCAGCCCCAAATTTGAGGCCTACATGGATAATGTAAATCCTCCCTATACTAAAACATTATTCATCAAGTTCAGATTAGGGACCCTCCCGCTCAAGACATTTACAGCGCAATGGAGTATGGAGGACCGTAACTTAATATACTTCCATCATTGTCAAAAGATAAAAGAGTCACTCGCGCACTTTATGTTTTTCTGTCCTAGATATTTGGTTCCTAGGAAGAAGTGGATTGCTCCGTTATGTAGGTCAGTTGGGATAAGGGAATGGAATACAGCATTACGCCTTTTGATAACTGACACAAATAACAAAATAGTTTTTCCAGTTGCGAGATACTTGCAAAGTGCATGGGCCATAAGAACCAGAGAATTGCTATAATAGTGTGCTTTGAACACATTAGTCTTAGATTATATTCATTTAACATAGCAATTCTTAACTGGTTGGAGTTAAGATAAAATGGCCTAATATTTTATATTTTTATTTCTGGATCTTAAGATTTTAAGAAAAATGATTGCTTGCTTAGTTTCCTACAACTTTGTGATTCTATAACTTATCTAGGGCTCTTAAAGTAAACTGTGGTGTGCTTTGCCTAATTCCTCTTTCTTATACTCAACAACTGATACAAATGACAAAATAGTTCCCCCAGCTGCGAGATATTTGCAGAATATATGGGCTATAAGAACTAGAGAATTGCTATAATCGTGTGTTTTTTAACATATTGGTCTTAGATTATATTTATCCAACATAACAAGTTTTAATTGATTGGAGTCAAGACATAATGATCTAATATTTGACATCCAATATTTTGGGATTTTAAGATTTTAATAATAATGCATGTTTTGCACTGTTTTTTACAACTATGCGATCTTATAACTTATTCAGGGTTCTTAAAGCAAACTGTGTTACCTTTTTGCTATTTCCTTTTTCTTATGTTGCACAATTATGTTATGGTGTTGTACTGCTCACTTTTATGGCTTTTAGCCGAAATAAAGTTACCAATTGATTGATTCTTGTCACAGGTGTTTTTGTCCATAAGGGAGAGCATCAGTTGTGTGTCATCTGTATAGAGAATGTTGATGCTGCGTGACTGTGTGAGGAAGAAGATGTCTGGGGCGTCATTGTCAAGTATGTCCCAGATTTCTGTGCCATGCTTGCTGAGTAAGCAGGTGTTGGGGAGCATATGTGTTTGCTTGTGGGAATGGGTTGTGTGCTAGATGAAAGCTGGGTGGTTGTTGGTAGTGCTACTGTGCTGTGAAAGTTACTGCATGTGCAACAGTAGTGGGTGTAAAAGACTGTTCCTTCTATGCAGTGTGGCGTAGTGCTGTAGCAGCATGGAGATTGGTGTTGAGAAACTATAGGAAAGCTACTGAGTACCGTTGGGGAGCAGTTGGGCCACAGCTTTGGAGCTGAACAAGATACAGGTGTGGACTGGCACTGTGACTGCCATTAAGTAGGTCCTGGAAGGGGTGGTGGGCTGGGCTTAGCGGGAGAATGGGAAGGTGCAGGAAGGAGCAGGTCACAGATGGGGGCAGGAGGTTGGAGGAAAAGACAGTGAGAAAAAGAGTGCAGGAAAATGTGTTGCATATTCAGTATTCAGAATTCATGTTTGTCACTATTTTAGGTCATGAGCTTCTGTGAGATGGAACTTGGAATGTGTGGGGGCAGATTGGAGCTGGGCTGTTAGCGAGTGGTCACATTTTATTATGCTTCACCACTGGGCCATATTATTTAACTTGGAAATAAACATCGCTTATCTTGCACTAGCTTTGTGGCTTTTTTTTTACTTTACAATGATGACGAACAATGATTGTGGAATTGGTGTTAGCCCACTGTAAAGAGGTCAGCAACTGGAGGAAGCCAATGGTGATATATTTATTTGCACCCACTTGTGGGAGAGAAACCTTTGGTACCTGAGGAAAGGGTAGTTGATTCTCCACCCCATAGCTCACCATTACTAGAGGTACTGTAAAACTGCATTGTGCATGCGCCGACGACTGTTTGAATTTGAATGCCGCAGAGGGCACCTGCGTGCACATTCTCTTAAGGGAGAGTGGAGCGAGGCAGCAGGTGTAGCAGAAGCGTGTGATTTCTGTGCTCTATACAGCGCATACTCTGGAATCCTACGCTGCACTGCATACCACGTCTTTGCTGCTGACGATGATGCACTTATGTCATTGTGTGGCTCCGGTGCGTGATGGCCATCTTTCGGTGGGACTCTACTGTTTATAATAATACAGCTTCAGCAGAAGTGTATTGGAGAACACAGCGCTTCAGTATCAGTGACGTGAACATTATTTTTATTTCTGCACTCACCCTTCACAGGATCAACGTTGATGCCAGTTGCTTGATTAGTGATTCAGACACTATTAGCTTTCACCACATTCCTGTGTAAAATAATTGCAATTAACATAAACAATGGGAAAACAAACCACAATATGCATCGTTGCCATCTTGAAGCGGAAGAATCTTAGAAAGGTGTAATTTTGAATAGCATAACTGACTTTACCTCTGTCACAAAGTGTTCTGATATAACGTAGATCCTAATGTTGTGGGATACAGTCATGTACATGTATCAGAAGGGCATATAAGAAATCTAAACCGTCATATTATTACTGTACCAACTTAACATATTTTAACATATTTAAATTGCAGCTCATATATATCTACCATAATTGTTCTCCACATTCAGCAAGCCTTACCCATTGTTCCCTCCCATACATTAATTTACTATACATGTAAGTGACTTGACATAGCCAGTATGTACCAGACTATCCAGTACTCACATCCCTCAGTACTGTGATCAAAAGTACTTCCGACCTAACTAACTAGCGTTCGTAGCGTATTCTATCATTTAAGGCATATATTTTTGGCCTATTTATTACAACACAGTATTTTACCCTCAAGACCAAATCATAATATTATGAAACTCAGCATGGTTATAAATCACACGTGTTCCAGTTGCATTAACTTGGGAGTCAAGTCCGAATGAAAATCCTGTTCCCATTCGCTCATAGTAAATATAAATTTCCGATTAATAGGAAGGCAATAACACAGATTGGTATAAGTATTGAAAGTTATTTTAACAAAGCAGGTCAATATGTCAATCAAGCCCATATGGGCAAATCACAAACCTAAAAAAGACCAAACCTGATGCACCAAAACTCAAAGTACATAAACTTCTTATCTGGTGAGAATAGTTGGTTTCCAGGAAAGGAAGAAGAAAGGGTGGGGGATACCCTGTGTATCCAGAGTGAGGGTCCCCTTCCTTTCTTCCTGCAGAGAAAAGAAAAGAAAGATAAAACTCAATGTAGCAATCTTTGTACTGTACAGACATCATATGTCATCTCTTCTCCTAGAAAGAAACAAAACCACATCTAGAATGAGCCACGAACAACCACATTGCATACTTCTAGCACTAATTACACAAACACTGGAAAAAATCAAGAACATTCTATTAATATTGTAAGTAAATACTAAGTTCCTCATTCAAATTTAAACCCCCAGGGCTTAGGTTTCACAATCAATAATCAGCTCTAATTCCCTTTGTCTTAATCATAGGGTTTGATTCCCTCCTTTGGGATTATTCACAATCTGCTTCACAGCACAGAAGTAAAGTTTGTTACAATCACTACCATGCTTCTCCTTCAAGAGCCTAGCCACAGTGTATTTGGCGTCCCCATGATCAATAGCTTTCAAATGTTACTGCACTCTTTTCCTTGCGGGACAAACGGTACTGCCAACATACCTTAGAGGGCAAGGACATGTTAGTATGTATACCACATATTAGGAACTACAAGTAAGGAATTGCCAGATCTCCTGTTTACTCTTCCCCACCACAGTGTACTAATTCACGTTAGGACTGTTCCTACATGCCTTACAATGTCCACAGGGGAAAAAACCTTCAAGATCCAGTTCCCCAATAACTTTGCTCAAAGTAATATCATTTCGTATTAAAAGGTTTGGTAGGGATTTGGCCTTCCTAAACGTTATCAATGGTTTTTCTCCCACTTCCCTCTCAAAAATGGAAGGAAACTTGCATTGTTATTTAGATTTTTAGGAACTGGGGCTATTGAGATTTTTGAAAAATTACAACTTATTCCAGCACCTGGTGGTAAAGGTGTTCAGTAAGATGTGTTTAGAGAAACTGTATCAAGACTTGAATATCAATTTCTTGAACAACCTAATATCATGATTTAACTTCATACATTCTTTAAGAGAGAACAGTTTGGGGATGAATCAGTAGAATGGTGTGTAGCAGAGTAAAGAGTACGTGCTACAAATTGTGAGTTTGGTCAAAAAGTAGGCACATACATAAGAGATTCGTTTGTGTTTAATTGTGAATCTAAGAACATCCAAAAAAAGGCAGCTGGCATGCCTGAATCCCAAACTGAATGAAGTTCTAGATACTGCCAAGGGCATAGAGAGATCTATTTTGTCACCCAAAGCATTAACAGTTAAGGAGAGTAATGGAAATTTACCAGTATTCAAGTAAAGAAAAAAAAGTTTAAGCCTGTGAATAATAAATCAGGTCTCAGTTGTTACAGATATGGTTCTAAAACACATCTCAGTAACAGTCCAGGATGTCCTGCAACAAAAAGGAAATGTGATAAGTGCATTTTCCAGAGGGTGTACAGGAGTATGAGATCTGGTACAAGTGTAAGTGTAAACACAGTGGGAGATGCAAGTAACAATTTAGGCAATGTGGTCCTCACACTCTGAGATGACTTCAACATAAATGCAATCCTCACTAGATTTAAAGCTCCATTGGGAGAGGTATACATTCGGAAAGTGGCCTTATATGTAATGGCTGACTCGGGTACTCTGATCACCATAGTGTCTGAGGACAGTTTGAAAAACAAATTGAAAAAATGTTCATTTGAAGAAAACAGACATAAAAACATTTGGCAACTTTGATGTTGATATGTTAGGCTATTTTGAGGACAAACTAGAATTTCAGGGACGCAACATTTTTACAAAAATATATGTAGCACTTAATGGTATGGGTATTGCTGGAT
Source organism: Pleurodeles waltl (assembly GCF_031143425.1). NCBI lineage: Eukaryota > Metazoa > Chordata > Amphibia > Caudata > Salamandridae > Pleurodeles > Pleurodeles waltl. The sequence continues at coordinate 779,418,637 of NC_090440.1, read as the reverse complement.
GCTATTATTTAGGAAAACTTGGTATGATGTTATGTACTGGGACTGATTGTCCCATTGTTTTAAGGAATGTCACTCTTACCCATGTAGAACTTCAGCATTCCAGTGTGGAAAAGGTAATTGCAAAATACAATGCTGTATTTGCAGATAAATTTGGTCAAATTAAAGAATTCACACATCGAATTAAACTAAAGAAACGTGCAGTTCCTGTACAGGACAACGTGTGTATGGTACCATTAGGAGTTTTTCAAGAGGCCAAACAATACCTGGATGCTTTATGGGAAGGAGGTATCATAGAACCAATCGATCATTTAGAGTGGATATTGACGATCGTCATCACTTTGAAAAAGAATGGAGATCTACATCTATGTGTTAACTTGAGATCACCAAACAAAAATATTGTGGTAGACAGTCACCCATTACCAATAATACTGGATTTGCTTATAACAGTCAATGGAGGTAAATATTTTTTGATTACTGATCTCAAGTCAGGCTACTTTAGAAGATTCTAAAGACTTGACAGCTTTTGTGACTCCTTTTGGAGTTTATAGATTTAAAAGGTTGCAGTTTGGTTTGGCCTCCGAAGCCTGTGTGTTTTAAAAACTACCGTAATAGACACTATATTTCAGGACTTGAGGGATTGCAAGCCTTCTAGGATGACATACTCATTTTTATGAAGACAAGTGAAGAATGTGATGGGTTGTTGGACTGTGTACTTTGTACATTGGAAACAGAGGCATGACAGTAAGCAGAAATAAGTGCAAATTCATGGCAAAACAGTTTGATTATGTAGGTCATAGGATAACCTGTGAAGGCATTCTTCCAAACGCAGGCTTGTTCAGTGCTTTGAATAATGCTGTTAGGCCATATGTCAAAAATTCTTTAAGATCTTTGCAGGAACTAGGAGCGTGCTATGCAAGATTTGTAAATGATTGTGCCATTTTTTGTGGAACCATTGCATGAGTTACTGAAGAAAGTGTTTGGACTAAGAGACATGATGATGCATTTGAAAAAGTTAAAACTCTGATGTGTTTGAAAAAGTTAAAACTCTGATTGCACAAGCTCTTGCTCTTAACACGTTTGATCTGCAGGGCAAGTCGTATTCCAATCAATCAATCAAGGTTCTTGTAAAGCAAGGCTAATCACCCGTCAGGGTCTCAAGGCAGAGGGGAGTAGTCGGAGTTCAGGCGAAGAGCCAAGTCTTGAGGTCCTTCTTGAATTGAGGTAGGTAGGATGATTGCCTGAGGTGTAGCAGGAACACCTTTCAGGTCTCTGTGGTGAGCTAAAAAAAGGATTGTCCTTCAGCTGGGTTCTTGTGTATCTTTGGGGTTGTGGCAAGGGCCAGTTGGTGGGAGTGTGGAAGGTCAGGAGGTGGTTGAGGTATGCAGGGCCGATGTTGTAGAGGGCCTTGTATGTGTGTGTGGGGAGCTTGAAGGTGATTCTTTTGTTAATCAGGAGCCAGTGAAGGTCTCTTTGGTGACTGAGATGTGGCTGCGGCAGGGGATGTCTATGATGAGTCTGGCCGAGGTGTTCTGAATTCTCTGCAGTTTGTTGTGGAGAGTTAGGTTGATGGCCTTCTCATTTGCCTTGTCTGGGAAGGGGAGCAGAGAGATGGGTCCTCGGCAGAGGGTCTTTTCAGCTCTGGGTTGATTTCTGCGTGCTTCCAGTCTTCCAGGAAGGTAGCAGACTTGAAGCAGTTGAAGGTGCGGCATAGTTTGGGGGCGATGGTGGCTCCGGCCTGGTTGAAGATGTGGTGGGGGTATGGGTTAGAGGGGCTCCGGGGTGGATGGTTCTCATGATCTTTAGGGTGTTGTCAGTGTAGAGAGTGATCTAGTTGAGCAGGGTCGGCTTGGAGCTGGAGTCTTTGGTTGCGGTAGTTGCGGGTGAAGTGGGTGGGTCTTGGGTTGCAAAGCTGTCGTAGATATCTAAGATACTGCAGTAGAAGAAGGTGGCAAGGTTGTTGAAGAGGTTTCGGGAGGGGGGATGTCAATGGAGTGCATGCTGGTTTAGGTGAATTCTTTGATCACGGTGAAGAGTTTCTTTGCTATTGTGTGCGTTGGTGTTGATGTGTTCCTGAATGCCCATTTTCTTTGTGGTTCTGATGAGGTAGTGGTGACAGCGGTTTTGAAGGCTACGTGGTCAGCCGGGGTCTTGCTGTTCCTCCATCTTCTCATCTGCAGGTGCACTTTGACTCTTGGAGGGTGGGGGAGAACCAGCTGGCTTTCTTGGGGGGTGCTTGTGGGAGGGTTCCTCAGGGGGACCAGAGTGTTGGTGCAGCTGGAGATCCATTGGTTGAGGTTGCATGCTGATGTCTTGGCGTCCGTGGTGGCCGGCGGTAGTGTTTGGCGTAGATCGGTGGCGAGGTGGCCTTCAAAGACCTTGTTCTAGCTTCTTCATGGGTGGCAGTGGGCGTGTGGTGTTCGTGGGTTTGTTGAAGGAGAAGTGGAGACAGTGGTGATCGGTCCAGTGCAGTTCAGAGGTGCGGGAGACGAAAATATTCTTTGCTGGCAGAGAAGATGGGGGGCCAAGCATGTGTCCTGCTGAGTGAGTTGGTGATGTGACCAGTTGTTTGAGTCCCATGGTGGCGAGGTTCTCTAGTAAAAAAGATGTGTTACGCCTGTTGAGGGTTTCCAGGTGGAAATCAAGGTCGCCGAGGAAGATATAGTCCATTGATGTGAGAGAGTGGTGTGCAATAAAGTCGGCTATGGAATTACTGAATGGGGGACTGGATCCAGGTGTCTGTAGACGAGGGTGCCACTAAGGGTCATGTTTGGGTTGGTCTGGATCTGGAAGTGGAGGTGCTCCATGCCTGGAGACTCATCCTCAGAGCTATTGGTGAGGCTAGTGTTCTGTAAACAACGTCAATGTCTCTTACTGGACAGTTGATGCGGTCCTTGTGCATGATTTTGTAGCCATCAGGAATGGTGCTGGCGATGTCCGAGGCTGAGGTAGGGGTCATCCAGGTTTCCATGAGGAAGGTGACGTCTGGAGAGATTAAGTTGGATGAGAGAAAGCTGCCTCAAGCTCAACTCTAACAAGATGGAGCTCATCATCTTTGGAAACGCCACCTCAGTTTGGGACGACTCCTGGTGGCCCACATCCCTCATCGCCCCTCTGAACTGACCAAGCACGCCCACAACTTAGGAATCATCCTCGACTCCTCCCTATCCATGACCCGCCAGGTAAACTCTGTTGTCTCCTCCTGCTGGCACACACTCCGTAAACTCTGGAAGATCTTCAGATGGATCCCAGAAGACTGTTGCAGGACAGTCACCCACTCCTTAGTCACGAGCAAACTCGACTACTCAACGCCTTCTACGCCGGCACCTCAACTAGGAACATCAGAAAACTTAACTCATCCAGAATGCCAATGCCATACTCATTCTGGGCCTCCCTCACCAAGAACACATCTCCCAACACCTGAGGACCCTCCACTGGCTACTGGTCGAGAAACAAATCATCTTCAAGCTTCTCATCCACACGTACAAGGCCATAAACAATGGAGGACCAGCCTACCTGAACCACTGCGTCTCCTTCCACACTCCCGCCACATCTATCTGCTCTGCGATCTTTCACCTACACTGCAGAAAAGAGCTGGAACAACCTCCCCCTACACCTCAGACAAAGACCATTGCACACCGTCTTCAGGAAGAACCTCGAGATGAGGCCCCTCTCCCCCAGCGCTTTGAGACCCTCACAGGTGAGTAGCCACACTTTACAAATACTGATTGATTGATTGATTGATTGAGTTGAGCAGGTCCCAGATCTCCATCTGTGTTTGATGACCAAAATTCTCACTTAACATGTCTCAGGCTGGGTCTCAAGCAGGAGATTTTGACCTGGCCCTGTTGGAGACATACACTGTCAAATAGCTGAAAGGGTTCTGCAGGGATATGGGAGTACCCATCGAAGGTGCCTCCAGAAAGGAGGAATTTTGAATGGCGCTGAGGGCCTGGGCAGGAGCCCATTCAGAGGAGGATGCTGAGGAGGAGGAGCCAGAAGATGGCTCCCCAGAGGATTTTTTGCCATCAGTGGATGTTACCACTGCAATTGTGCCCCCTGCCAAACCTGCGAGCGGTGTCTCTGATCAAGGCCTGACCACATAGGAAAAGAGAGAGGAGAGAGAGTTTCAGTTGCAAATGGCAAGGCTAAAAATTGAGGCTCAACAGGAGGAAAGGAGGGCAGAGAGAGAAGCCAAGCAAGGTGAGGCTGAAAGAGCAGCCAAACAGATTGAAGCTGAAAAAGCTGAAGCTGCAGCTGGGAGAGCCTTGGCTGAGAAAAAAACTATTGTTGGCTCATGAACTGAGTCTCAAGGAGCTGGAGATCAAGGCGAGACAGTATGAGTCCAGCAGTGATGGTGGCAGCATACGTACAGGACCAGTTGGGGACAAACAGGTTTGTATACCCAAGATTGTGGTGCCAAGCTTTGTGGTGGGAGATGACATTGATAAGTGGCTGGCTGCCTATGAAGTTGCACTAAGGGCCAAAGGGACACCTGAGGAGCACTGGGGGGCGGCCATCTGGTTTTATGTACCATCCTTAAAGAGGGACACACATCTCACATTTGCTCCATAGAATAGAAATTACTACCCACATATGAAAGCCGCTTTACTGGCGAAGTTTGGGCTGACCCCTGAGAGATACCGTCAGAGGTTCAGGGACAGCACCAAACTTTCAACACAAACTTGGGTGGATTGTTATGATTTCTCCAACAAGGCACTGGATGGATGGGTGTGGTGCAGCAAATTAGATGATTATAAAGGGTTATATGACTTGATTCTGAGAGAGCACATGCTCAATATTTCTTTTACAGAGTTGCGCCAGCACTTGGTAGATAGTAAGCTGACTGACCCCAGGAAGCTTGCTGACGTGGTGGACCGCTGGGTTAGCACCAGAGTGTCCAAAAAGGCATCTGGGGGGGGACTCCCACAAAGGTGGTCTGGGTTCCCAACAGAAGAAAGAAGGGGGAGAAAAACTTAAAGAAAAGGAGTTCTCAAAAGGCCCCCAAAAGAATTCCTGGGTGGGGGGTAGATACCATTTCTCTTCTAGGTTTGCGAAGAAGCCAGGGTATTTTCATAAAACAATAGGGAATTTCATCCCCAAATTCTTAGAGTGCTACCAGAATGGACACTCTAAGGACGACTCCCAGTGCCTCAAGAGGGCACAGTCCACCACTGTACAGACACCTGAGTTTGCTAGTGTAGCGCTTGGGGGGAGCCAGTCCCAGTTAGCTTTGGGGAGTAGACAGAGGTTTCCCTAGTGTCCCTGGGAGAAAGAGAGGTGGTGCCTAAAGCCTACATGCCAGAAAATACTTCCAAGTATAGGCAGTGGGTCACCATTGATGGGCAAAGGGTGGAGGATTCGCGTGACACAGGAGCCAGTATGACTACTTTCAAGAGTCAGCTGGTGTCATCAGAGCAGAAAGTCGAAATACATTCCACTAGGTCATAGTCTCTGACAATCGCGAGAGCCACCTCCTGGAGGATCTGGTTCCCTTTGAGTGTGGGGGGTTTCTGGTACTCTGAAAGTAGCTCTGAGTCCTGCCATGCCTGTAAATTGTCTGTTAGGCAATGATCTTGAGCATACTGTCTGGAAAGAGGTAGAGCTCAGATCCCACCTGTAGATGTTAGGTTTGCCTGAGTGGGTCTGCATGACCACACGATCCATGGCTGCCCGGGAAGGGAATCAAGGGCGTCTGGAGCCTGGAACAATGGCCCAGACAGCTGCATAGAGGAAGGGCAAGAGGCGCGGGAAATCCGCCTCAGATGTTCCCACGGTGGTGGATGGGGCCCCTGAGGAGGAGGAGGCCCCTGAGCCAACTAGGGAGGACATAGCTGACCTGGGTAACCTACCTGAACTTGCTGGCTGGCAAGTAGAGGGTGGGCCAACCAGGGCAGAATTCTGCAAGGTGCAGAAGGAATGCCCCACCCTTGAGGGTCTGTGGCGACAGGCCACAGCCCAAGCAGCAGGTGACGCCTCTGGCACTCACCATATTTACTGGGAGAATGATCTCCTTTACATTGAGCCTAAGGTTCCATGTCCTGGGGCAGCATGTGTGCTGGTGGACCCCCAGTGTAACCGGGCCTTCCTACTGGGTCTGGCTCACGACATTCCCCTGGCAGGATATCTGGGCCAAGAAAAGACCTTTAACAGGCTTGTCACCCACTTCCATTGGCCCAGAATGAGGTTAGCCTCAGATAATTTCTGCAGAGCTTGCTCTACCTGCCAGGCTAGTTGGAAGACAGGGCAAAAGCTTAAGGCACCCCTGCTCCCACTCCCCATCGTTGGCACTCCCTTTGAAGGGGTGGGCATCGACATTGTTGGTGCTTGGACCCCAAAACTGCCTTAGGCAACAGGTTTATCCTGGTTTTGGTGGACCATGCCACCCCCTATGCAGAGGCAATCCCTCTGAGAACAGTGACTGCACCGGTGGTGACCAGAGCCCTGTTGGGAATATTTACCCATGTGGGATTCCCTAAGGAAGTTATGTCTGACAGGGGCACAAACTTCATGTCTGCGTACATGAAGTCCATGTGGGATGAGTGTGGGTGACCTACCGGTTTACCACCCCTTATCTTCCTCAATCCAATGGGCTTTTTGAGAGATTTAACAAGACCCTGAAGGGCATGATTCATGGCCTGAGTGAAGCCAAGAGGCGTAAGTGGGACGTCCTCTTACCATTCCTGTTGTTTGCTTACAGAGAGGTGCCCCAGAAAGGGGTCGGGTTCAGCCCCTTTGAAATTCTCTATGGTCACCCTGTCAGGGGACCTCTAAGCGTTGTTAAAGAGGGCTGGGAGAAAAGCTCCTAAGGCACCTCCCCAGGATGTGGTCAGCTACATGCTGGCCCCCCGCAACCAAACCCAATGTTTCTGGAAGCGGGCCAAGAGTAACCTCAAGGCAAGTCAAGAGGTGATGAAGGAGTGGTATGAGCGGAGGCCACCCTGGTTGAGTTCTCACCTGGGGACAAGGTTTGGGTGATGGAGCCTGTAGAGCCCATGGCTCTCCAGGACCTCTGGACTGGCCCATTTGAGCTCAAGGAGAGTAAAGGGGAGGCCACTTACCTAGTGGACCTCAAGACCCCTAGGCACCCCCTATGGGTCCTCCATCATAACAGGTTCAAACCTCACTTTGAGAGGTCTGAGGTCAGTATGCCCCTGGTCCCAGATGAGGGAATGGAAGAGGAGAGTGAACCTCTCCCCGACCTCCTCTGTGCCAAAGAAGGTGATGGGTCAGTGGAGGGTGTCATTCTCTCCGATTCCCTGACTCTAAACCAGAGAGGAGACTGCTATGAGCTGTTAGAGCAGTTCTCCTCCCTGTTCACCCTTGCTCCTGGACTGAGCCACCTATGTGTTCATGACATTGACACAGGTGACAGTCCCCCTGTGAAGAACAAAATGTACAGGTTGTCGGATAAGGTGAAGGCCAGCATCAAGGAGGAGGTTGTCAAGATGTTGACTTTAGGGGTTATTGAGAAATCCAGAAGTCCCTGGGCCAGCCCTGTGGTGCTGGTTCCTAAGGCTGCTGCCCAGGTGTGAAGCTAGATCTCAGGTTCTGTGTGTACTACCAGGGTCTCAACTCAGTCACATGGACTGATGCTCACCCCATCCCCCGAGCTGATGAGCTTGTTGACAAACTAAGCGCTGCCTAGTTCCTGAGTACATTTGATTTTCCTTCATGGTACTGGCAGATCGCCCTGACTGAAGGGGCCAAAGAGAGATCAGCATTTTCCACACCTGATGGTGATTACCAGTTCCAGGTGATGCCATTTGGGTTGAAAAATGCCCCCGCTACCTTCCAACGGTTGGTCAATGGGGTCCTAGCTGGCAAGGATGCCTACTGTGCAGACTACCTGGACAACATAGCTGTCTACAGTTCCAGCTGGGAGGAACACCTGTTCCACCCCCAAGAAGGTGCTTCAGGCTCTGCAACAGGCAGGCCTGACCATCAAGGATAGTAAGTGCCAGATTGGGCAGGGTTCCATGGTGTACTTTGGACACCTAGTAGGTGGTGGCAAGGTGCAGCCACTCCAGGCCAAGATTGAAACTATCAAGGCCTGGCAAACACCTAGAACACAGACTGAAGTGAGAGCCTTTTTAGGCCTCACTTGATACTACAGCATATTCGTTAAGGGCTATGATACCATTGTGTCACCCTTGACAGAACTCACTTCCAAGAAACAACTTAGGTTGGTGAATTGGACAGAGGCTTGTCAGAAAGCCTTTGATTCTCTGAAGGAAGCCATGTGCATGGCCCCGTGCTCAAGGCCCCTGACTACTCCCAGGAATTTATTGTGCAGACAGACGCTTCAGAGCATGGCATAGGGGCTGTTCTAGCACAGCTAAATGAGGAGGGCTCAGACCAACCAGTAGCCTTTATTAGCAGAAGGCTATTACCACGGGAACAGAGGTGGAGTGCTAATGAGAGAGAAGCATTTGCTGTGGTCTGGGCACTGAAGAAGTTAAGACCCTACCTGTTTGGGACTCACTTCCGGGTTCAGACAGACCACAGGCCCCTCAGATGGCTCATGCAGATGAGGGCTGAGAATCCAAAACTCTTGATGTGGTCCATTTCCCTACAGGGGTTGGACTTTACGGTGGAGCATCCCCTGAGGATTGACCACACCAACGCTGATGGTCTCTCCAGATACTTCTGCCTTAGCAATGAGAGCTCCCAGGAGGTTGGGTAGCTCTCCCCACTTTCAGCTGGGGGGTACACATGTTAGACCTGACAGCCTTTGGGTGGTCACCCTTAAGTTTTTGCCTGCCTCCCTCCACTTTTTGGACGCTGTTTTTGCCGTTTTTTAGACTCTGCGCACTTTACCACTGCTAACCAGTGCTAAAGTGCATATGCTCTCTCCCTTTAAACATGGTAACATTGGATCATACCCAATTGGACTATTTAATTTACTTATAAGTCCCTAGTAGTGTGCACTATATCTGCCCAGGGCCTGTTGATTAAATGCTACGAGTGGGCCTGCAGCACTAGTTGTGCCACTGACTTAAGTAGCCCCTTAACCTTGTCTCAGGCCTGCCATTGCAAGGCCTGTGTGTGCAGTTTCACTGTCAATTCGACTTGCATTTAAAGGTACTTGCCAAGCATAAAAGTCCCCTTTTTATACACATAAGACACTCTTAAGGTATGCCCTAGGTAACCCTTAGGGCAGGGTGCTGTGTAGGCAAAAGACAGGACATGTACCATGTAGTTTACATGCCCTGGTAGTGTAAAACTCCCAAATTCATTTTTACACTGCTGAGAGGCCTGTTCCCTTCATAGGCTAACATTGGGGCTGCCCTCATACATTGTTTGAGTGGTAGCTGCTGATCTGAAAGGAGTAGGAAGGTCATATTTAGTATGGCCAGAATGGTGATATAAAATCCTGCTGACTGTTGAATTTAATAGTACTATTTTAGAAATGCCACTTTTAGAAAGTGAGCATTTCTTTGCACTTAAATCTTTCTTTCACGTCTGGCTGGGTTTAGTTGACAGCTCCTTGTGCATTCACTCAGACACACCCCAAACACAGGAGACTTCTCTCTTGCAACTGGACTCCTTGGGAGGTGAAAGTTCGATGCACAGCTTGCTAAAACCGATGCACAGCCTGCCCCGCAGTGAGAAATTTACCGCACGAAGAACCTGAACGATGCAGCATGACTTCGCAAGGAGAAGATCAACGCGGCACCTGCGTTGCGACCGAAACTTTGACGCACGGCCCACCGGATCGACGCACAGCCGACCTGTGATCCCACAGCCCGACTTGCAGAGGGGAAATCAACGCAGCGCCTGCCGTGCAGAAGAAACTTCCACAAACGCCAACCGGAACGACGCAGCGCTAGTGACTTCGCTCCGCAAGCCCAGGATTCCACACACAGGCGTCTGAAAACCCGGCAACAAGAAGAGGATCCACAACGGAGCGCCGGAAATCAACGCACACCTCTTTGTTTCCACGCTTCTCCTCCTCTGCGGCCCTTTGCAGAGATTTTTCACGTGAACCAGGTACTTTGTGCCTGAAAGAGACTTTGGGCCTGATTCTGACCCGGGTCGGCGGGAGCACCGCCGACAGGCCGGCGGTGCCCCGCAGGGCATTCTCACCGCGGCGCTTTGGCCGCGGTCAGATTTGGAAAACCGGCGGTCTCCCGCCGGTTTTCCGCTGCCCTTGAGAATCCTCCATGGCGGCGGAGCGCGCTCCGCCGCCATGGGGATTCTGACACCCCCTACCGCCATCCTGTTCCTGGCGGGTCTCCCGCCAGGAACAGGATGGCGGTAGGGGGTGCCGCGGGGCCCCTTGGGGTCCCTGCAGTGCCCATGCCAATGGCATGGGCACTGCAGGGGCCCCCGTAAGAGGGCCCCACTTAGTATTTCAGTGTCTGCTATGCAGACACTGAAATTCGCGACGGGTGCCACTGCACCCGTCGCACCTTCCCACTCCGCCGGCTCAATTCTGAGCCGGCGTCCTCGTGGGAAGGATGATTTGCCCTGGGCTGGCGGGCGGCCTTTTGGTGGTCGCCCACCAGCCCAGGGCAAATCCCAAAATACCCTCAGCGGTCTTTCGACCGCGGAGCGGTATTTTGGTGGGGGAACTCTGGCGGGCGGCCTCCGCCGCCCGTCAGGGTCAGAATGACCCCCTTTGTTTGCTGTTAAAAGACTTAAGACACTTTGGGGGTCATTCTGACCCTGACGGGCGGCGGAGGCCGCCCGCCAGAGTTCCCCCCTCCAGAACACCGCTCCGCGGTCATAAGACCGCTGCGGTGATTCTGGCTTTTGCACTGGGCTGGCGGGCGGCCGCCAAAAGGCCGCCCGCCAGCCCAGTGCAAAAGGGCCTTCCCACGAGGACGCCGGCTCAGAATTGAGCCGGCGGAGTGGGAAGGTGCGACGGGTGCAGTGGCACCCGTCGCGTATTTCAGTGTCTGCAATGCAGACACTGAAATACAATGTGGGGCCCTCTTACGGGGGCCCCTGCAGTGCCCAGGGGCCCCGCGGCACCCCCTACCGCCATCCTGTTCCTGGCGGGGGATGGCGGTAGGGGGTGTCAGAATCCCCATGGCGGCGGAGCGCGCTCCGCCGCCATGGAGGATTCTCAAGGGCAGCGGAAAACCGGCGGGAGACCGCCGGTTTTCCAAATCTGACCGCGGCCAAAGTGCCGCGGTCAGAATGCCCTGCGGGTCACCGCCGGCCTGTCGGCGGTGCTCCCGCCGACCCTGGCCCCGGCGGTCTCAGACCGCCGGGGTCAGAATCAGGGCCTTTATATCACTTTTCAGTGATATCTCTACATTTACATATTGCATCTTTGATCGTTTTGACCTGCAAATATCCAGATAACTATTATATATTTTTCTAAACACTGTGTGGTGTATTTTTGTGGTGCTATATGGTGTTATTTTTATGATTTATTGCACAAATACTTTACACATTGCCTTCTAAGTTAAGTCTGACTGCTCAGTGCCAAACTAACAGAAGGTAAGCACAGGATAATTTAGATTATGTGTGACTTACCCTGAGTAGAGTGAAGGTCCGTGCTTGGACAGGGGGTAACCTGACTGCCAACCAAATACTCCATTTCTAACAAACATGTATATAGGAACAGGAAAAACTTACACTCCATAAATGTCCAAGTGGTCTGTTTGGCTTACCTCTACATTTCACAAGTTTGTGCAAAGTATCCTGGATCATTCCATGATTCCTTCATCATGTAGAACAGCAATATCCCACTGCTGATGACACAACAATAAACGAGAGGGCCTGGCAGGTTGGTAAGTCATATATGTCATGTGTGTCTATATCTTTTTTCCTGCTATCATATATGTTGATGTCCAATATTAAAGTTTGGATTGTTGTAACTCTTCCTTTCAGGGGACTCTGACTGCCCAAACCGTTGTTGGATATTGACACCAGTGAGGTACCAACCGTGCCAGGGGAAGTCTGCTTCAATGAGGCCCACAGAAGGACAAGGCATGTCTTGAGGCGGATTTTTGGGCTCCGGAAGGAGGATTTCACAGCATAGACATGTCTGGAGGAGCCCTCCTCTACTCACCCTACAACGTATGTCAAATAATTGTTGGCTGCTGCATGCTCTACAACCTTGTCCTGAGATGTCAGATGCCATTCATACCGGTTTAGGGGGAGCCAGCAGATCCAGTGGGTGGACATGCAAATTTACCAAATGAGGACGAGGATGATGAGGATGAAGCTGGAGACATCAGGGCAAATCTCTTCAATCAGTACTTCAACTGACTCAAGGTAGGTGATGTGATGTAACAATAGAGGTTCCATGGGGTATTGTTGAGGTTATGCATGCCATGTAATGTTCATTTTCCCACCATCTGTGAGGTCTTAAGTTGCTCCAAAGCCCATGAGTCAGATATGCACGCAGATTGTTCCTTGGAGTTGTGTACAGAACTGTTATGTATATAAACACAGTAAAGGCACATGCCTAATTATTTCTGTACAATTTCAACTCCATTGTTATTCTCTTTCTGATGTTCATATCAAAACAATATATTGTCCCCTTTTGGTCTCTGTCATCCAACATCAATAAAGGTCCATTCCAAGAATTGAGTTATTTATTATGATTCCATCAGTGCTTTCCAACAGCAACGGTTCAATTCCAACGGCCAGCAGCCACAGCCAACACGTGTTTCATCTCTGGGATGTGTCCCCATGACTTCTACAGGGCTGTAAACAGCATATAGTAACCATAATATGGCTCATATTACTAGTATAGTCTTTTAGACAATCCCCTCCATTGCTAGTGATCATTCATGTGGAAACCAAATACAATGATCTTAAAACATGTGTTACATGCACCATAAACCACATCAGTAACCTTGTGAGATTTATTTGAACTCTCTAGATCACTAAAATATATTTATTATCTATATACATTAGTAAAGAATAATGCCGTTAGTTACGGAGTCTAATACATGGAATAGGGAACAAAGAACTTTGTTGGATAGTTACCAATTGAAAGTATTAGTGTTGCGTGAGCGCCAATATTTCCCTCAAACCGCCCATTGAGTAAATTGTTCCTGTTATATATAGTCTATTGTTTTGAAAATGTACAATCAAAGTCACTTTTGTACTGATGAATTGGCTATGTGATGTGTCCCACTCTAGCCTACACATTATCTTTGTCAATCACAGATTTGCAGATTGGCTGTTTGGCTCATCCTCATTTGGCAATCTCAGACAGTGTCACAGGCAGATGGGATTTGCAGACTGACCTAAGAATTGGACATGGATTAAACCAGGTACCATTTAGTATGAGATTTGTGGTGTGTGAGTTCAATGACCAAACTGTCAGGACAGTGGGCTGGAAGTGTCCTTTTCCACAAGAAATACCTGTCTGGTAATGGAAGTGGCTCATATGGTGCCATTAGTGTGTCCATTTGTGTCTAATACATGTCATGAGGTGGTATCCAGGCCCTCTACCATCATAATGGCTTGTGTTGTATGTGAACTAACTTGTACATAGCTGTCAGTGTGTTTAAACTTTGAAGACCAATGTGCTTGTGTCTGAAGGCTAACATAGGTGAGTGGCAAACCTACAGAAACCTGACTATGGTAAGTGGAAGGTTCTATTGTCGCGTGGGCTCTCATTATCCTAAATGAGACTACTGGATTTCTAGGCAGCAGGATCGATCACGGTGTGGGGGACTGAGTCGGACCCACGTGTAAGGAACTATGTCACCCTAAATCCGGTTTTTCCTCCGGCTAACTAGCAGTGCCTCATTTCTCCCAAGGGGAAGAGATGATTGGGCAGCCGAGCGCATGACATCTTTGGAACTTCTCAGGGAAGTCGTGGTCACTCAGATCCAAACCAACTCTGTCATTTACAGTATGATCTCATATACAAATGACAAAGGCAGTATAAATTTTATATAATGTTTTAATAAAACAACAGCATTTTAGATAATAAGGCGTGAGCCGCAATAACCAGAACCATACAACACAGTAGGATTGAAATAGTCACCAGGAGAGTAAAACATAAGAACAAAGCTATCATGGTGTCTAATAGTTTCTACTCTCCCTCTGCTTGGTCTATTTCGAGCACAGCATGTTAAGCTTCTAACTTGCCTTTCTGAATCCCTGGGGAGACATCAGCCCTCATACCTGAACAAAGGCCTGTGATCTTGGTTCAGCATCTGCAACGAGGCAGTCAGCGTCTAGTTGTGGTTCCCTGGTCGGAATCTCCCTCCTGCGTGTATTGGGACAAGGAAGTGATTTTATAATTAACATGTCAGCGTGATCACAAAATGTCCCTACGCAGGAATGCCAAAGAATAAACTCCTACCACGTCTATCGGCAATGTACCAGACTGTATCCTTGACTGAAACACAGAGTGAACAGGAATGTGTTATGGAAAACTCCAGTGCTGAAGTAGGCTAAACAGTTTGATATGAATAAAAAACAAGACCGTAGAACTGGCTATTTGAAAAATAACAGTACGAAGCCTAATAAAAAGCATTTAGAGCAAAGTGCACAGAGGCTCTAAGCTGCAAGCAAATGAATAAAATACATCCAGGGCAAAGTGCACAAAGGCCTAAAGCCTGAAGCTAATGCGCAAAGGATACGTAAAACTAACCACACTACACCCTCCCCTTGTCGGTAGCAAGTGGTTCCAATAATATAAAAGTATGCCCCACATATAAACAATACCTAAAAATATATATATTTCGACAAGGTCAGAGGACAACAAAGTCATAAATTTGGGAAGCATCTGACGATAAAGCCAAATACAATATAATGTCAATTTTCGAGGGGAAAAAAAATCCAATTGTCAGACAGAAGCAATAGAAAGCAGGAGCTCCTCCACTTCGATATATGTCAATATCGGAAGATCCACGCCACAAAGTAACATAGAGCAGGTGTGTTCCAAAGCCCCAAAACCATTCAGGGCTGCACCCCGTGCAGGGCCTATGAATGAGACAATACCATCTTCCTCCAGGAAGGGAATCTCATAAACTGCCTCACGAAGCAAACGCAACCGTAGTGCACAAGTCTGGGAATGAGCCCTAATCGGGAACATCAACAGATCAGTTTCGACCACTGGAGGGCGCTGCAGTGAGAGACAGAAAGCCAGTGCATGTTCAAACGAGCACCAAAGTCTCCGAAACAAGGGTTGCACACAATCCAAAACTGGTCGAAATGACAGAGACCAGTCACACTCCAAATGTCCCAGGAGTGTCGCTCCAAAATGCTGCATCATGCGTTCACGACATAGCTGCGCTGACGGGAGCAGCAATATAGGATCTCGTCGTGGCGGGACAGCCATTGCGAAAAAATAGCAACAATAGCAAGACTCCAGCCAATAAAGCCAATGTAATCGGGAAACCCCCAAAAATGCTTCAGAAAATAGAGTGTATAGCCGAAGGTATCAAACCGAATATGGAAGAGAAGGTGTGAGCAAAACCAACACCAACGGCTTTGAAAAAATGTGCAATTCCAGCAGTGCTGGATGCATTAAATATACGGCCCACAAGTTCACCAAAGTGACTCGGAAAGTTAGTATTCAAAAGGGACTGTATTTCCGCTGATGACCTTGCCACCTGTAGTGCGTAGGTCTCGCTAGCAGATGTAAGGGTCACATGCTTTTGAAACAATAAAGCCTTCAGTCGACTCAACTTGTCGAAATTATCCTTGGAAGTAGCAATATGAGGCCAGATGTCCGCTACCTCCCTAATTTGAGTGGGGGGAAACAACACATTCCCGCAGCACGTAACGGCCTTGGTGACAACGACAACGTAAACTATCCCGGCACGCATGCCACAGCAGCGTTTGCTGTTAAGAACAATGTAACTGCCGTTAGAAAGCACCTGGAAAGTGTTTTTAATAACCGGGACTGGAACTCCATTCAGATAACAAGCTAAGTTAGCAATCGAAGCATTACACGCTCCATGCAAGGACAGCTGTTTACAAACCATGGAATGGATGACAGAAGTTTTGCATTCACTACCGCTAAGAAAAACCTCCCTCAAACCATTAATACATCTGTATAGAAAGGGAAGCTCCCACACCTCGTGTATGTAACTGTCTCCCAACCGTTCATATCTACCCACCGGAATGTGCTTCAAACAAGAAGTAAATTGCAGAGTGGAGATAGGCAGATTAATTACCCCATGAATCAACCACTCAGCTGACGGAATCTCAGCAACCGTGAAAGGCAGTTTTTCCAATTTTTCAATATTCAACATGACATACGTCGCTTCCTTTTTAGCCATCAGCTGTTGTTGACGAGTTAAATTAAAGGAGACAAAGATATCTCTGGCACGAATGTGCTGCCACGGAACGCAACCTGCCTTCAAGGTCTGAAGAGTCCAACCCAGCTGCATGATGGACCGTGTCTGACTCTGCCCATGATATAAAGAAGACATATCTGATTTAATAATGTTTATAGCAGAAGAAACGATGCTGTCAATTGTGTAAACACGGTCAGAAAGGGTATGCATGCGATTATCTACAACAGACAAAGCCTGCATCAGGTTTTCCTGATCAATTTGCCTCAACCGGGCCGCTGCCTCCTGCTGTGAAAGCTTCCAAATCTCATTATATACTTCGTATAAAAATCGTTTCTTCCATGGTACCTTAGGTCCTGACAAAAAATCTTGTAAGTCAGTATCATTAGACAGTAACGTGAGATGTGATTTAACTGCATCCATCGTGGACGACTTCAACCATTGCTGACAAAGCTTTCCCACGCTGTAGGTAGTTATGATATCAGCATGTTCTGGTGAAATGTAACGAGGGTCTGCCCTACTAGTCCTGAACCCCCCCTGAAGAGGTCACAAAATGTTGATGACACTTATTAGTGTCTACAGGCCATAATAACCACCCGCCCGGATGTACCAATGAAGTGTTAAGCGTACCATTCTGGACCCAGTGTGTAAACTCACTAAACGTAGCATTAACATATCGCTGCCAATTGTTCAATTTGGAAGGGACAGGTATACTAGGCAAATTTAACTCTCTAATCGTTGCCAAGCCCAAACAGCTAGTCTGTTGTACTGTGTCATTGAGGAAAATCATCTGCACAGGGATAATACATGCTCTAAATAATGTGTCCCTGCCCTGCATTTGCCAATTTTTCGTTCCCCAGACACTTTTCAAATCAACAGTCTTAAACCAATATTCATACCCCTCAACCGAAAGTTTAGACACAAACAAATTTGAATATAGTAATTTAGTATCGGTCAATAACCTTTGCTTATTAGCATACGGAGTAACTTTAAAATAGTAAGACTTAGCATTTTGTTGATTATTCCCAGAAAAGTATGCATATTTATCATAATACGTTTTTGAACTCCCCTGTGGAGGAGTTGGGCAATGTTCCCATTGCACATAATCAAATATGGACCTAGGTCTACTTGCTTTATGAATAAAGTGGTGTCCATAATAGTTGTAGCAAAACATGTCACCATGATTATCTCTAAATAGGTAAGCATCTTCATCGTCATAGACAGTATAATATTGCAAGTCTGTCAGCATAGAATCTACTGTCTTCACATCCCAATCATCAGAAACAATGCCTGGTATAACAATATCATTCATTGATAACTTCACGGACATACGGTATTTGAATCAATTCAGTGGGACCATATATATCAAACATTACTTTATCCCACACAATCCCATCTGGAATCAGTATTGCAGAAATGTTCACATTGGACAAGTCTCTTCGAACCATATGAGACAAAAAATGTGGTTTTAACACAGTCTCCATGTGCTCAATGTCAGATCGTTCAGGAAGAAAATGACCATGTATTACTAGAAAAAAAGTAACCACAAATCCCAACCACAAAAAAAGAGTCATAACAGCCATAAAAAGCCACAAATAGTTCCAAGGAAAAACAAAATATGTGTGTTTAAGCCAACACAGCACCTTACGTGGACCTCGGACTGAAGACATCGAGGACGAGGAGCCGGACACTGCATCATCAGTGTCGTTGAAGCAGCCAGAGGCAGTTCTTGCAAAAGGTGCAACTGTGAACAAAGAAGCAGATGGAGGCTCTCGCCTTGGCACACTATAAACCACATGTTCAGAAACATCAGTAGAACGTACAGCAACTTGATCAAAAGATTCCAAATTAATCGTTGTCTGTGGAACAATTGCTAGATCATCTTCCACCCTCCCCAAGCTCGGAGAGGAAACAGCGTCGGTGTAAATCACCTGCAGCGGGACTTCTTCCCCAGTAGTGAGAGGGATTCCGGAACTACTGGGTGTCCCTCTTGGTCTGCTGTGCAGAATCGGCCACATGTTGTAACTTGACATTATCAATGGAAACAAAGCGATTTCCTTTGGCCCCTTGCAGCGGCGGTAAAATCACAGTTCTCGTGCCGCTAACCCCTAACACAGGGACAGGTGCTCGATAAGAAGGACCAAATTCTTTCTTTACTGTGACCTTTTCACGCACTAGATCCCCAACCCTGGGTAGGAGTCACTGGCTCATCCTTAATTCCTGAGGAGTCAGCACTTGCAGAAGAGTTATCTTCACGGAATAGTTCTAAATCCTGCAAAACAGTGACACGATCATTTATGTCAAAGGGCATACCTGCCGCCTCCACACCAGGACCATCTAGATCAGGAACATACATTCATTTTCCAAACAGGCACTCATATGAAGTACGACCCCCCAGTGACCTTCTAGGCAAGTTATTAAGTGCTCTCTGTACTCCATACATGTGGGCTAGCCAACTACGACCCGTACCTATAACTCTGGCCGTTAAGGATTGCTTTAAATCACGATTTAAACGCTCCACGACAGAATTTCCCTTGGGATGAAATGGAGACGAGAATTGGAGTTGGACCACCAACAAAGCCATGGTGTCCCTGAATGCCTTAGAGGCAAAAGCAGGGCCCTGGTCCGAATGAAAAGCTGCAACTGCAAATGTATCGACAAAGATGCGCAAATCTTTAATAACAGTCCGAGCGTCAGCCGAGCGCTGTGGCCAGACCCACACAAATCTGGAGCACGAATCTACAGCTACCAATATATATTTGTATGCACTATCTGGTGTCAGCGGACCACAATGATCCAAGTACACACACTGTAAAGGTTTGTTTGAAATTAGAAGGGGCGTCTGCTGCGGGTGTCTAGCCGACGAACCTTTAATTTGTTGACAAACATCACAACAAAGGACATATTGCTTTGTCTCTTTATAGAGACCAGGCCACCAGTAACGAGCCTGTAAAAGCGAAATAGTGGCAGCCACACCAGTATGTGCAGATGCCGCCCCCTCATGTGCTGCAGAAATTAATCGAGGTCTCTCAATTTTATTTGGTAAATCACGTACACCAATGCCTGGAATATTAACAACAGCATTGAACGCACTACTCAAGCAGTAACGATACTTAGAAGGAAATCCTTTAGGAAATGGCGTGCCATCAGCCGTAGCTTTTATGGCAGCCGAAATCTCTGTGTCTGGTTTGGAACTCGAACGAGTCACTGCGGCCACAGTTGCAACAGCCACTGCCGACTTCGCGGCTTCATCAGCCAAAGTATTCCCAGCAACGTGTATCCCAACGCGCTGGTGTCCAAGTGTATGCACAACATGGACCCTATGAAGCATCTCTTTCAGATCCGCAACCTTACCCCACAACAATTTGTGTTTAATGGTGTTGCCCTTAGAATCTCTGAACCCATTCAACTTCCAATAGTGTAGATATTCATTGAAAGACTGAACACAGTAGTAGGAGTCACAGACCAGCAAGGTTAAAATCGATGGATCCGCGTGCTCCAACGCTAACAATAGAGCTTTGAGCTCAGCCAGCTGTGCCGTGCAATCTCCCAAGGTTTTAGTATAAGTATGTCGGGGGCAGAACACTTCCCCCTCCATAGTGCCGCTCACCATCGCACATGCAGCAGAATACTGTTGTTTAGTCCCAACCGCTGGTTGCGCAGAGCCATCGGTATACATGACCACCTGATATTGGTCAATAGGCAATGTGCCAGCAGCAACTGGGTACTCCATTTCATATTGAAGAAATTCTTGAGTCTGTAGTTTAGGGTCAAATATGTAATCTACATCAGTGGCTGTCAAAGACGTAGCCCATTGTATCCATTGCGGGTGTAAAGCTTTCGATTTAGGGACACTCTCTTTTGTAACAGCCTCTAAGGCCGGAATCGGGGAAACGACAATAATGCGTTGGCCCTGGGCAAGAGGTCTTTCTTCACAGCCATCTGTACGGCAGTGAGTATTTTCTCAGTTTGCGCAAATCGTTGTTCTGCAGCAGAATACAAGTGGGACTTGTATGCAATCTGGACTGTCTCACCCTCATTAAAGGTGACATATGTAAACCCAACAGCCCTAGGTATCACCCTGATGACTACATGTGTATTATTGTTCCGTGTGTGTAAGTGTTTAACTGCTAAGAGATCAGTCTGCAAATCTCGTAGGATATGTGTATGCTCAATCGTCCAAAATCTACTAAAAAAATTCGGACAAATCAACTCGTATAAGGGTTTTGTACGCGTAGCATATTCAGGAATGTAAGTTCTGCCAAAATTCAGAAACCCCAACAATGACTGGAGCTTCCGAACCATATTAGGAGGCTGCAATTGAGCACATTTCTCCAAAAAATGTGTCGCCAAGCTCCTGCCCTCTCTCGACAACTCATATCCCAGGAAAATTACGCTGAGGAAGGCAATCTTCGATTTCTTAAAATTAAACTTATAGCCAATTTCAGCAAACCCCACAACAATGCGCAATACACGCCTTAGATGTTGCAGAATCTCATCGTCTGTCAGATATATGTCATCAACATATGATAACGCTTCAGGGTCCAACTCTTGCAGAATTTCAGTTACACAAGCCGAAAACAGTCCTGGGCTATTCTTATACCCCTCAGGCAAACAACAAAACTTTTTCTGAGAGCCAAACGCACTGAAACTGGTATAGTCCCGACTTTCGGGCGCTATATTTTGGCAGAAAAATCCATTTGAGATATCTAACGTTGTTTTGTATTTTTTGCGCACTATATTATTCATAAGCGCTGCGCTATGTGAATTCTGTATTGCATATGTGCGTGTATGACCATTTAAATGTCTGTAATCCACCACTATCCTATATGAATGGTCCGGTTTAGCAACCAGAAATAAGGGATTATTCATTGGCGAGACACAGGGCTCAATTACACTCTGGTACTCCAATTGTGTAAGAATATTCCTAACCGATGCCCTTGCTTCAAATTTGATAGGATACTGCGGCTGCGGCTGAGGTTCGCCCTTTATGGGAATTACATGATAAGGTGATTGTCTATCCCACCCCACATTATTTCTATATAGAGCGGGGGCCTGAGCAAGAGCCCATAATTTACTATAGGACTCCGCTAGTTCACTCGGAACAAGTGGTGAGAAGGAAGGTGCAATAACCTCTTCCCCCACTGGACAGTCGCGAACAAAGTCAGGCGGCCAATCTTGTTCGGCCAGCAGAACATCATATGATTTTACCACATGGTCCCAAAAGATGGGGTGTACAATGCGGTCAATGTCCCCTTCTAATTGCAGAGTCACTTTATATACTCTATCAGGATCAGAGACTCGCATATCCGCCGTTTCGACTTGAATGAAGCCATCAGTTGCTTTCACCCCCAGATGCTCTAGAAGACTCCGGCGAACTATTGTGAACTCTGCCGCGCTGTCTAACAGTGCCAGCGCCCATGTCTTGTTCGTCAAGAGAACTCTCTTCTTGAGCGGCATGTCTAACTGAGACTGCTGCCACTTTCTTCTTTTTAAATTGCTGTTTTTGTTGCAGCGGTTTCTCTTCTTGTTTAATAGAAACCGCCATTGAGCGTTGTGAATCCTGTCTTGGTTTCACGTACTCCGTTCTCCGCTCTGACCGCCCACCTCTCTCACTTCTCTTCTCTGAGGAGTCCTGAAAGGAACGAGATTGGCGTGTTTCAGTATATTGATATCTTTCAGGCGTCTTCAAATTATCCCTATTCCTGAGATTATACCTATTCTGCTGGGTCTCCGGTTGCGGAGACTGTCCCCCATTTTTCTTAGGTGTTTGCTGTTTCTTTTCCCAGCGCTTTTTAGTACCCTCAGGTTGCTGTTGTTTTTCAGCATTATCTTTATTATTTTTACCCTGTAATTGGAGTTTTTGCCGTCTAGCCCCTAGGCTATCGCGACCAATACTGGAATATGTCTTAGCTATTATTCTCGGAAGTTCCCGCTCCTGATTAATCTGCGGAACGTCCCGAAGACGCATTCGCACTGCTAGTGCTACTGCCTCTCCCTTGAGATTACTCAAAATAATAGAAGAAACTGCGGCAAAATTGCCCATTAACTGCATGCCCAAATCTAAGGCAGGGGCAGCCCCATATTCATCTTGAATTTGTTTAAGCACTTCCGGTAAATTAGCTAATGTCGGTGTACTGTGTGCCGTACTGTAGAGCGCGGCAAACACCGTGCCCCAGGTATTACAAAGGTCCACTGGAGGAACCATCCCATACGGCAAACACATTGTCAATATTCTATGTTTATCCTGAGGTCCCGTATGGGGAAATACTGCTTCCAGCGTATTATTTTTTTGCGCCATCCAAAATGGAGTTTCCTCACGTTTAGCCGGTACCTTACCTATAACTGAGTGTACAGTGGCCGGATTGATACCCGGAACCACCGCCTGTGGGTGCGCCGGAGCAGCACGCGCTGCATTAGTATTTAATGCCTGCATTACAAACTGAACCAGTCTTCTGTATGTAGTTGCGAAGTCTATATATAAACGACGAACGTCAGCCACTGCCAAGTTAGCAACCGCAGGATATGGTGTGTAAGTAGCCAATAAAGGCCAGGTCGGACCATCATTAATCAGTGGACCTAACCTTACCTGTGCTACTGTGTGTGGGAGGGCGCCATCAAGCAAATTATGGTGTTCTTGATAAGATAAAGGTATCTCTAAGTATGCATATGCCCTGTACTGTCCAGGGACATTCGCAACAGTGTATTCGTGAAAAGTGTTTGTACCCCCATCAACTGCTGGAAATGCACCCAAGAATAATAAAGTTCTGTTCTATAGGCTGCATGGGCGTCCACCACAAAAGTGACCGGACCCCCCTGGACCGTCAGGCCATGTGCCACCAGATGTCCTGTGAGCGGTTGTCGCGTATTGATTGCTATATTCACTACATTAGGATTGGCCATTTGTAAAATAAAAAAAAAACAGCACTAGGTCAGAGAAGGCACACCAATATCGGGTTTTCCTTTTAAAGTTCAAGCTTGAACAACCAACCACTAAGTAATAGGATGTACCTATCCCGTGGTGGCGGAAATCCTCAGCCCCACGGACGTCTCCGCTTACGGAACCGAGGAGTCAATATATATATGAGACCGAGAGAGTCAGCCGGGCCTAAATATTAGAGCCAGACCAATCGTTGGCGGCGCCATGTCGCGTTGGCTCTCATTATCCTAAATGAGACTACTGGATTTCTAGGCAGCAGGATAGATCACGGTGTGGGGGACTGAGTCGGACCCACATGTAAGGAACTCTGTCACCCTAAATCCGGTTTTTGCTCCGGCTAACTAGCAGTGCCTCATTTCTCCCAAGGGGAAGAGATGATTGGGCAGCCGAGCACATGACATCTTTGGAACTTCTCAGGGAAGTCGTGGTCACTCAGATCCAAACCAACTCTCTCATTTACAGTATGATCTCATATACAAATGACAAAGGCAGTATAAATTTTATATAATGTTTTAATAAAACGACTGCATTTTAGATAATAAGGCGTGAGCCGCAATAACCAGAACCATACAACACAGTAGGATTGAAATAGTCACCAGGAGAGTAAAACATAAGAACAAAGCTATCATGGTGTCTAATAGTTTCTACTCTCCCTCTGCTTGGTCTATTTCGAGCACAGCATGTTAAGCTTCTAACTTGCCTTTCTGAATCCCTGGGGAGACATCAGCCCTCATACCTGAGCAAAGGCCTGTGATCTTGGTTCAGCATCTGCAACGAGGCAGTCAGCGTCTAGTTGTGGTTCCCTGGTCGGAATCTCCCTCCTGCGTGTATTGGGACAAGGAAGTGATTTTATAACTAACATGTCTGCGTGATCACAAAATGTCACCACGCAGGAATGCCAAAGACTAAACTCCTACCACGTCTATCGGCAATGTACCAGACTGTATCCTTGACTGAAGCACAGAGTGAACAGAAATGTGTTATGGAGAACTCCAGTGCTGAAGTAGGCTAAACAGTGTGATATGAATATAAAACAAGACTGTAGAACTGGCTATTTGAAAAATAACAGCACAAAGCCTAATAAAAAGCATTTAGAGCAAAGTGCACAGAGGCTCTAAGCTGCAAGCAAATTAATAAAATACATCCAGGGCAAAGTGCACAAAGGCCTAAAGCCTGAAGCTAATGCGCAAAGGATACGTAAAACTAACCACACTACACTATGACTGGGAAGATTATTAATTAACTCTGTCGGTTTCATGGGGTAATGTCATTTGGAAGCTAAGGTATGGGGATGTGATAAGGCTTCAGCTGATGAAACATTGAACCTATCTGTTTGCCTCCTGGGATGGTGAAAGACTGTCATGTCCCTAGTTTCACTATTCTGTGGGTTGGTAGTGAATGACACCTAAGCTGAAACACTGAAGTCCACAGCAGTACTTCACTAAATGCTGATTGCCATTCTCCAAATAAATATGTGGAGATGTAAAATACAGGTGATTTGTGTCATGTCTATGTTACAATCACATGGCTATATGTATTCTGGTTATCCACTACATATGTGATGACAATAACAAAGGTTTACCATTGGCGAGGATAATTTTGCTACAAAAGTTGTCATATATGACGGTTGTATATGGCTGATACATCACACTTACACAGGATATGTGATTAAGTGGCATTTATTGGAGAGTGCACAACACAATGAGTGATGTGAATCAGAAATAACACAAAGTTAACAGTGAGGATTTCAATCATGGTGGATGAAATCATCAGGGTAGCTGCTACACCATTTGGAAACTCATGGCCAGTGTCCTTGCACCATAGGAAATGGAGTTAGGTGTCAACAGTGTGTATCTGTGGCACATAAGGGTAACTAATCAGGAGAGGTTCATTTCCTGGCAGTGGGTTTGGTCTTGGCACCTGCTCCTCCTGGATATCTTGGTGGATGTCCATGTTTGTGGGGGGTTCTTCTGCTAAAGAGGGTGGGGTGTCTGAGGCATTCCCTTCCTCTGGCAGGGCCTCAATTCCACTAGCAGCCATAAATGCAGAAGGGCCTGATGTTTCATTGTTAGTGAAAGAGTCCTGATGTTGGGCGTCAAACCTACTCAGTGTAGTGTTTATGTCCCTCAGTACCCCAGCAATGGAAGCCAGAATGGCATTTTGTGTCTGCCACTGCTGCATGGCTTCCTGGTGGTTGTCCCGCTGCAGCTGTTGGATCTCCCTCATCATGGTCAGTACCGGGCCCATCATGGCTTGGGAATTTTGGTAGGCTCCCAAGACTTGGGAGAGAGCCTCCTGGTCAGTTGTTGTCCCTTGAAGAACCCATCCTCTGGCCACACCATCCATCCCACGCACCCTACCCCCACATACCTGTGCCCTTGGCACAGTGTGCCCACTCCCACTGGTAGCAGGACTATTATTGTCAGGGGTGACAAGAGGAGGCTCTGGTACCTGTACTGGGGGGTACACGATAGAAGAGACTGTCCTTGAGACACAGGTTTGGGGGCAGATGATTGCCTGTGATATAGATGTAACAGGGCTGGGAGGAGTGGATGTGGGCAGGGTGAGGCTGAGGCTAGCAGTTGTTGCCTGACCAGGTGTCCCTGATGGGCTAGATTTGTCCTTAGTGTCCAAACATCCAGGGGTGGTTTCCTCACTGGGGCCTTTATCCAGAGGGGTAGAGTCAGTCTCTGGTGTTCTCTCCATGATGAGAATGGCAAGGTTACCTGTAGGATAAGTGGATGTGAGATGCACACACTGCCTTTACATGATTCCCTGAAATGACATTGACAGATGTTTCAAAATCGTTGTCAGCACAGTGTGGAACACAGAGATTTGCAATTGCTTACAGCATGCTCCAAGCTCTTGGAGTCTGTTGGTGTTTAAATGACTGCTGATACCCTCATATCTTGTTTGAGTAAAGACAAGACACTCCTAATAAGGTGTATGGCATCATTGAGTCAACTAAAAGCTGAACAATGCACAATGGTGTCAGAGCTGGCACACAGTATAGGAATTACCATTTGACCTGGGCCTCTGTCTGGATGTACTGCAAGTGCTTCCAGTTTGCCCTTTAGTTGCCCCCCAGATGAGTATATGACATTGTTAGAACGCTTTTCTCAGAGGACAGTTTGTTAGGGGACACAGCTGTAGCTGTGTTTTGCTTGTAATATTACTTGTAGTGGGCCATTGCATTTATGTCGCTGCCATGGACTGTTAAACAGTGGTGTATTCAGTATGGGTTACTTTGATTGTTAGTTTCACATGCAAGACATTTTACAGTTAGTGCACTGTTCTGGTTTTCTTAGTGGTGAAACAGTACCTTCTGGGAGTTGTACTGCTTTCAGTTCCTAGTACTTCACATGCCACTCCCAGACACTTTGGCCCTGGTTGAGTTTAGTTGACATGTGGCATGCCAGAGAGGAGTATTTGGACATTTGGACAGAGGGATGATGGGCGGTTTGGTCATTGAGATGGGGAAAGGTGATCAGTGAGCATACAAGACAAAACATTTTGGTGTCATGAATGTTGGATTGGCTTACCCGACTCCAGTCTGCCAGGTATTTCTGTCAAACCCTCAGGATGCAGGGTGTCCAAGACCTTCTCCTCCAATGATGTGAAAGTATGGGGAGGAGGTGGGGGTGCATCACCAGTCGTGAGGACCCCCAGCTGGTGCCTAGATGCTATGAAACGTACCTTCCCCCTGAGGTCATTCCGTTTCTTCCTAAAGTCTTCCCTTGTGCATGGGTAACTGCCTACAGAATTCAGCCTGTCAACTATCCTTTGCCACAACTCCATTTTCCTGGCTATTGATGTATGTTGAACTTGTACTCCGAATAGATAGAGCTCTATCCTGTTAATGTCGTCCACCATCACACTGAACTCATCATCAGTGAAATGTAGATGTTTTTGTGGGGACATGGTTGTCATGGTAAAGATGATGAGGTAGTGAAAAAAGGATGAAAACAATGTTAGTGATGAGGTGTGGGAGCTGTGATGTGAGTGGGTGACAGTTGTGCATTGTGTGTGATAGTAAAATGTGTGTTCTGTATGCTGTGCAGGTATGGGAAGTATGCTGAGTGAGGTGTATGGGTGCCTATTCTTGCTTTTTGCATCTCTCAGGTATGTTCCTTGTCTGTGGCCATGTGTGGTGCTTCAGTTACAATGGACTGTGGGTTGTGTAGGGGTGTGTTATATT
Organism: Pleurodeles waltl; assembly: GCF_031143425.1. Lineage (NCBI taxonomy): Eukaryota > Metazoa > Chordata > Amphibia > Caudata > Salamandridae > Pleurodeles > Pleurodeles waltl. Next base: position 779,391,273 of record NC_090440.1, on the reverse strand, counting down.
GTGCAATGTGTAAGTGTGTTGGTGTGTGAATGTTTATCAGGTGTGGGGTATTCAAACCATCCAATGTGGAGTAGTGTTCTGGCCGATGTGAGTTCAGACTGCTGCGATTCACACAGCCAATGGTTTTCTGCAATGGAAGAACTGTTCTCATGATTTATGGTCTCCCAGCAAAACACCGCCAGGCTGTATCATTGATCATGATACGGAAGGTGGTGTTTTGCTGGCTAGGCGCTGCTGATAGCAGTGACACCTTACCACAGTCTGCCGCCATGACCGTCAGCGGTATTCCGCCAGCCTTCTGTTGGAATTCTGTGGAGGGTCATAATGCGGGTGGGCGGCTGGTAGAGATGGTGACAATATTTTGGTGGCTATCGGCGTGGCAGTAGGCAGCAGTTACTGCCAAAGCCTTAATGAGGGCCTATATTTCTAAAAGGGAAATTGTGGAATTATCATATGATGCCTCACTGAGCAACTGGGGTTGAGGGGTAGAGACTGTGTTGCTTTTTGACCCCAGAAATTCACAAAAATATTGGTAATATGAATGAGTTTCGTGAGGTGGTAGAGAGAGTAAAAGAAAACGCCACTGACATGCAAGTTAGAAACAAATAGTATCATGGTAAAATACATAGAGTTAAACCCAAACTTATTCAGAAGGGAGATTGGGCATGTATCTCTAAACTGGATGTGAACCTCAAAGATAAATCAACATTTCCAGCTTCTGTACAGTATAAGTATCAGGTAGGCAGAGGTGTTATACAGAAAAGACAGTGGAACAAGAATTCTGTTGTAATTCTTAAACCTGGCCAGGAGAAGTTTGCAGGCACATGAACATGGATGGGCCTTACTTGAGTAATGTTTCTGTTAAAAAGGTTTCTGATGACAACAATGACAAAATGTGGGCAATGGGGAATGGGGCAAATGATGATCATGAGGATAATATGGAGCATAAAGTGAGATCCCAAGACAATTCAGTTTCCTGAGAGACAAACAGTTCAGAAGTGTCTTCTTCAGCTTCTCCTTCTGCTGAAGTTATTAGTGAAGAACAGGCACTTCACCAGTCTAAAAGAATTATCAAAGCACCTAACAAATTAGAGGATTACATTCTGAAATGAGGTATTTCAGGAGCTATTTCCTATAGTTTTATCCATTGTGTAATTGTTCATGCTTTTATATTTTTCAGGGTTTCATATTGTATTATTTATTTTTATTTCTCAAAGGTTTTTCAGTTCTCATTTTATTTTCATTTTAATTTGCTGAACAGTATGTATATGTTTCAGTGGAGCATGGAGAGTGGGTAGGTTGAATTGACCACTGTATCCCAGGACACAATTGTTTCACTGGAGAAACAGCAAGTGTCCGTGTGATCCCCAAAGGGACTGTATACCTCCACCTGAGAGGATACCTGCATTTTGATGAATAAAATCCTATTATAAGGTTCCAGAGGTCAATTACCCAGTTGACAAGGAGCATTCTTACTTTCTTAGTGAGGATTAGGATTTATGTTTGGTCCTGGTGAATGGCCACTTGATCCGTTGGCAAAAAACATGTTGTCCATTGGTTCTGTACTAATGGGAAAACCCACAGACTGTTTCTCCACACATACACCAACAGTTGAGGTGTTAGGTATACACGTTGTCACTTTATAGGGAACATGACCATTGTAATCTGCTGTTTTCCCTTTCTCTGTTTTTAATCTTGGCATTGATGTGAATAGTGTTTTTTAACACCAATAGTCAATTTGAGTGTTTTTTGTTCCTCACACATCCATTCAGCACTGGCAATTTCCTCAAAACTATCTCCAACAAAGAGTCCTCTAGAAAGGCCCATCAGGCACTGCAGTGCCGGCCTGACAAGGAGCATGGCCCGATGAAGAAGCATTTTACCTAATATTGAGTGAGGACTACTGTTCCTAATAAGCTAATGCTTGTGGGCTAAATACTCCCTCCCTAATAGGTAGAGTGTAGGTGGAGTGTATTCTAGAACTGTGGAACAGTGCATCTTAGTTTATAGATTATGTAAAAAACAGACATTTTGTATATTAAATATTCAGAGTTCATGTATGTCATTGTACCAGGTCATTACATTCTGTGAGCTGGAATTTGGAATGTATGGGAAAGATTGGAGCTGGGCTATTAGTGAATGGCTGTGTTTTATTATTCTTCACCAGTGGCCTATATTATTTCACTCCGATAGTAACATTGCTTTTCTTGCACTTGCTTTGTGCCTTTTCTTTGAACTTTACAGAAATCAATAAAGAAGAAAGGAGTCACAAGGAAATCACACAAAACCTTGACATAGATGGAATAAAGCAAAAAGCAAAAATAGATGGCACAAAAAGCTACCAAAATGTAACAGAGGCAAGAGAGCAATGAGGTGCTAGAGAGTGAGGGAGAGAAAGAATGAGAGAGAAAGCAATGTGAGTGCCACAAGGTGCAGAAGCCAAGGCTCAAAAGAGCAGTGACCCATCAGAGGACTGGTCACAGGTAAGTCCAGAGAGGGTTGGGCTTAGCCACCTGCTTAATACCTTCTGGCTTCCTTGATGCTGAGAAAGCATTTGATAGCATGAATTATATTCTATTCTCTCAAATGGTTTGGTTTTGGCTTCAAAATTATTCACTAAGGGCCAGATGTATCAAGCCTTTTTGCATTCCCAAACGGTGTGAATGCCGTTTGCGAATGCAAAAATGCCTTTCAGTATGTATAGCGATTCCTTAAATTTGCAAGCCTCTTTAGAGAATCGCAAATTGCGATTCTCTAAATAATAAATCGCAAATAAGGATTCCTTATTTGCGATTTCTAAACCAAATAGTGCCTGTGGCAAAGGAGATGCCCACCCTTTTGGGTGAGCGGGCACAGAGAACTGGGAGGGAGCTACAAGGAGGGCAGTGGTAGAAAGAGGAATGGCAGACAGAGATGGTGTTAGGGGTGGTCCCAGATGGGTCCGCCACAGCCAGGGAGTGTCCACTCTAGGAGGATTCTGAAGTTGATGACGTGGATCCTGTCTCCCCCATGGCACTCCCATTGCGCTTCGGGCCACTGGGTCCCTCAGTGTCGGTGATAACATGACTTGGGGACCTGTGGCCAGCAGCTTTCCCACTCGGATGTGCCCCGTTCCCTTCACCTTCCGATGCTGGAAAACAGACAGAGAGGCAGGGTCATTGCATTCTTTTCATACACTTACATCACACTATACACATCACTAGCATTACATCTAGGTGTTTTACAGCCCCAGGTAGAACTGGATTAATACCAACATCATGTCACAATAACATGCAATCCACACCACATAAGCCACCTATCTCACAACAATACCATCCTATCAGTACAGCTATCACACTAACCATTCCATCACAAGCTACCTAGGCAACATGAATTTGGGTCCCTATCCACAGCAACATTGTAAAACAACAACTAAACTGTGGAAAATAGTGGTAATATTGATTTCCACATAAATCAGACACCAAATCTACACATACTCATAATATGGCCTCAGGTCATGTTCCCTGGAAAGGAACCTCATCAAATGCTAAACGCAAGACAGCATGTTGCATACAAGCCAAAACATTTCACGTCACAGTGCTTACAACCTTCACAATTGAAATTTGCTCACATACATCTATTCTATTTGGCATATCTAAATTTGGAGAATGTTGGAGTTTAAACACACATCACAAATACACGTACCAATAGTATTGAAGAAAAAAAAAATACAGACTTTGTGGACCTACTCATCTTGTCATTCTCTACCTGAAAACCAAGCCATGTACACTTATAGGGACCTAAATAGCCCACAAGATTTATGCACAGACAATAACAGGTAGCATATCAACACCTTAAATACAATGGAAACACCTGTAATGTGCATGAAGGCCACATGCAGTTCAACTAATCATGATGTGTGGCAACATCAATAGCCCATTATTTAAGTTGCACCATCACTATCCACACTTCAGACATGAGTAATCTTATATTGGTATAGGAAAATTTCAATTCCATAAATCACTTCTGAGGTTAGCATCATAGAGACATACACCTTGAGGTAAGCCAAATGACTGACTACACATACCATTCCACCAACATGTGATTGTCAACTACCACACCTGCAGCACAATTTAGATCAGTGCAAACAATAAGATTCCATATAAACGGCCTTCAAAACATATCCACAATAGGAAACGTAAGTATGTTTAGTTTGCATCGCAATATTGATATATGGCAGAACCTAACAATGTACACATGATGTTGGCAAAACGCAGTGTACATCATACCTATTAATAGGATATCTTGGAATTTTTAGCATGCCCACAACACATTGGATAAGGAGATTGCTTTGTAATCACTTACCATCCTAACAACGTCATGATACTTATAGTCTGACCTCTTATATCAATGATATGGGTTGTACTAGAAGTATAATGGTTTCCAAAATGTAGGATGTCCTTTCTGATTAAACATTACAGGTGCCAATGTATAGACCTCACTTACCAATGAGGACACCGTAGAAAAGGTCTGAGTAAGTATAGCAAGTATGGCTTGTGAAATGTCAGATAGAGATTAAAGCCTCACAATAGGCTGGCACTACTTTGAAACCTCAGGAATAGAAGGACTGTCTTAAACTTGTCGGACCCTATGATGCACATATAAATGGATCAAGGGGCATTGGAATGGACAGAGGGCACAGCCCATGACAATTTACTAACAGGATATTGTGAGTATGGATCTGTAGGTGGCAAGGATCAACAACAGGTTATGTAGAGCAGTATAGTGGTACATATATGACACAGTCACATGTGCATCCTCATATGCTTTTTTCAGAAGGGATAACATAGGTGAGTAACATGTCACATACACAATACAATGTGCACACCTGTGTACCAATTTTGAGGAATATACATCTAGGTGTTTCCAGGAGATCTTTTACCATTTGCACTTACCACATTGTCACAGCTTAGATTCTTTCACATCATACACTGTCCTGGCAGAGGGATGTAAATGAGTTTAGTCAGTACTTACCCCCTTGAGCCTGCTGTGGTACCCTAAAACACTCACCCAACTCAGGGTAGGCCACTGCCAATATGTGGGCCATTAGGGGAATCAAGGTCTGGGGGCTTCACTTCCTCCTTGGGAGGACATCCCCAGCTGGGCCTCTGCAGTCTTCTGGGCCCAGCGTCTCAGGTCCTCCCACCACTTCCTACACCGGATGCTCTGCCGACTGTGGACCCCCAAGGTCCGCACTTTCTTGGTGATGGCACACCAGATCCCCTTTTTCTGATGGGTGTTGACCTGTGGGGATGACACAGGGAAGAGGAGAAATGTATGTCCACATGCACTATCCCAAAACAAGTAGGCTGAAAACTTAAGTTAGTGCAATTAGCCAAATATACACTTCCTCACACTTAAAACACTTTTTCAGGTTTCTATCTGCAGTCAGGCTGTGTTTGAAGTGGAGTCAGCCATACAAAATGCATATCCACTACCATGTGTTGGGTATGCCCAGAGCACAAGATTATCCTTAAAATGGTATTAAAAATGGTATCAACAACTATTTGTCACACCACCATTAATGCTAATGCTGAAATGTATTTGTTGTGGATCAGAGAACATACATCACACAATACCTACTATGTATCAGGGATAATAATCTTTCTATGCACATGCCCATCTACCCACACATGATAGCTCAATCCTTCATTGATGCACATTTCATCCTCATCATCATACACTCTACCTTTCACCCATTGATATTGCATTGGACTCACCTGCTCCTCTGATGCACCATATAGCTGTTAATACAGGGGAAGGACCTCCTCCACAAGCTTGTCCAGCTCTTCTGTTGAGAAGGCAGGGGCCCTATCACCAGCAGGATGTGGCACGATTGCTCCCAGAGGCAGTACACAGCAGCTCTGGTCGTGGAGGTCTTGCTGGCAGCAGTATCAGGAGTCAAATGAGGGATTATGCAGAAGATGGTAGCCACATCCCCCACGTACAGGCCCGTCATCGCCAGTTTATGTCGCCATCGGCCCAAATCCACCAAAGGCAGCAATGTGTTCCAATGGCAATGTCCTCCACAGTTGTAACTGGCTACCACCATGACGACATCCAACAGCGGAGTTAAGTCACTTCCTGATGTCCAGTACAGTATGTCAGGCAGCTGCCATTTTAAGGCTCATACATGTACATTGAAGTAATGAAAGGTGTGTCATTTACTAAAAACTCATATGTGTTGTAATGTGTTAGGTACTGGCTTAATGTTTACAAGTATCAATGTGCAGGTCATTAGTAGAGGATGGGAAAATTAGGTATTTTAGGTTATGCACATGAAACAGTGTTGTCACCATACCAGTGACAATCTGAACATAGTATGGGTGCAACAAACATCTGTTACAAGTCAACTAGGTTGATGTAACTTTTACGGTCATTGATGACATGTATCGACATTTAAAGAACATGCAAGGGTTTAGGGGATCTGAATATAGTAAACATTCCAATTTTGCCTAGCTATGTGCTGAATACCACATATTCCCTGTTTCTTGTGACATGATTCATAAATATGTAAGACATTGGTGCTATCATACTTATGATTTATCAATTGAGTCATTCACATACATTCTGATGTTGTCGCACATAGTTACCCTGGCATGAGGAGTGTACCGTCCACTAGCAGATCTGCAGACCATAGAGGAGCGACATGTTAACCAAATATATCACCTGGATAGGCAGACAATCATGGATCTCTGTCGTCAGTTGGAGCTATATCTAATGCCTGAAATTCGGAGTCCCAATAGCACACCTTCCATTGTTCAAGTCATGTCAGTGCTGCACTTTTTAGCCACTGGATCCTTTCAGAATACAGTGGTCCTAACTGCAGGGATGTCTCAGCCCATGTTCAGTCTAGTCTTGAAGGCTGTACTGTCTGGTTGTTAAAACACCTGGACAGCTACATCAGATTTCACCACTGTGAGGATTTGGCCCATGTGAAGGCAGATTTCTATGCTTTGGGTCACATTCCACATGTGGTTGGAGCCATACATGGCACTCATGTAGCCTTGGTTCCCCCAAGTGCTAAGGAACAGGTATGTAGGAATGGGAAAAACATCCACTCCACAAATGTCCACATGGTCTGTTTGGCTGACCTCTACATTTCACAAGTTTGTGGAAAGTATCCTGGATCATTCCATGATTCCTTCATCATGTGGAACAGCAATATCCCACTGCTGATGACACAACAATACACATGAGGGCCTGGCAGGTTGGTAAGTCATATACGTCGTGTGTCTATGTAGGAAAGTACCATCTTGCCTGGCATGTTACCCCCATATTTCATTGTATATATGTTGTTTTAGTTGTATGTGTCACTGGGACCCTGCCAGCCAGGGCCCCAGTGCTCATAAGTGTGCCCTGTATGTGTTACCTATGTTATGACTAACTGTCTCACTGAGGCTCTGCTAATCAGAACCTCAGTGGTTATGCTCTCTCATTTCTTTCCAAATTGTCACTAACAGGCTAGTGACCAATTTTACCAATTTACATTGGCATACTGGAACACCCTTATAATTCCCTAGTATATGGTACTGAGGTACCCAGGGTATTGGGGTTCCAGGAGATCCCTATGGGCTGCAGCATTTCTTTTGCCACCCATAGGGAGCTCTGACAATTCGTACAGAGGCCTGCCACTGTGGCCTGAGTGAAATAATGTCCACGTTATTTCACAGCCATTTTACACTGCACTTAAGTAACTTATAAGTCACCTATATGTCTAACCTTTACCTGGTAAAGGTTGGGTGCGAAGTTACTTAGTGTGTGGGCACCCTGCCACTAGCCAAGGTGCCCCAACATTGTTCAGGGCCAATTCCCCGGACGTTGTGAGTGCGGGGACACCATTACACGCGTGCACTATACATAGGTCACTACCTATGTGTAGCTTCACAATGGTAACTCCGAATATGGCCATGTAACATGTCTAGGATCATGGAATTGCCCCACCAATGCCATCCTGGTATTGGGGAGACAATCCCATGATTCCCCGGGTCTCTAGCACAGACCTGGGTACTGCCAAACTACCTTTCCCGGGGTTTCACTACAGCTGCTGCTGCTGACAACCCCTCAGACAGGTTTCTGCCCTCCTGGGGTCCAGCCAGGCTTGGCCCAGGAAGGCAGAACAAAGGACTTCCTCAGAGAGAGGGTGTTACACCCTCTCCCTTTGGAATAAGGTGTCAGGGCTGGGGAGGAGTAGCCTCCCCCAGCCTCTGGAAATGCTTTGATGGGCACAGATGGTGCCCATCTCTGCATAAGCCAGTCTACACCGGTTCAGGGATCCCTCAGCCCTGCTCTGGCGCGAAACTGGACAAAGGAAAGGGGAGTGACCACTCCCCTGACCTGCACCTCCCCTGGGAGGTGCCCAGAGCTCCTCCAGTGTGCTCCAGCCCTCTGCCATCTTGGAAACAGAGGTGCTGCTGGCACACTGGACTGCTCTGAGTGGCCAGGGCCAGCAGGTGACGTCAGAGACTCCTTCTGATAGGCTCCTTCAGGTGTTGCTAGCCTATCCTCTCTCCTAAGTAGTCAAACCTCCTTTTCTGGCTATTTAGGGTCTCTGCTTTGGGGAATTCCTTAGATAACGAATGCAAGAGCTCATCAGAGTTCCTCTGCATCTCTCTCTTCACATTCTGCCAAGGAATCGACTGCAAAGTAGCAAAGACGACTACTGCGACATTGTAACGCTGATACTGCCGCCTTCTCGACTGTTTTCCTGGTGGTGCATGCTGTGGGGGTAGTCTGCCTCATCTCTGCACTAGAAGCTCTGAAGAAATCTCCTGTGGGTCGACGGAATCTTCCCCCTGCAACCGCAGGCACCAAAGAACTGCATCACCGGTCCTTTGGGTCTCCTCTCAGCACAACAAGCGAGGTCCCTTGAACTCAGCAACTCTGTCCAAGTGACTCCCACAGTCCAGTGACTCTTCAGTCCAAGTTTGGTGGAGGTAAGTCCTTGCCTCCCCACGCCATACTGCATTGCTGAGAACCGCGTGTTTTGCAGCTACTCCGGCTCCTGTGCACTCACCGAGGATTTCCTTCGTGCACATCCAAGCCTGGGTCCCCGGCTCTCTAACCTGCATTGCACGACCTCCTGAGTTGTCCTCCGGCGGCGTGGGACTCTCTTGTGCAACTTTGGGTGAGCACAGATTCACTCCACTTTGTAGTGCCTGTTCTGGCACTTCTGCGGGTGCTGCTTGCTTCTGAGTGGGCTATTTGTATTGCTGGACGCCTCCTCTGTCCCTTCACGCAATTGGTGACATCCTGGTCCCTCCTGGGCCACAGCAGCATCCAAAAACCCTAACCGCGACCCTTGCAGCTAGCAAGGCTTGTTTGCGGTTTTACTGCGGGAAAACACTTCTGCACGACTCTTCACGACGTGGGACATCCATCCTCCAAAGGGGAAGTTTCTATCCCTTGTCGTTCATGCAGAATCCTCAGCTTCTACCATCCGGTGGCAGCTTCTTTGCATCCACAGCTGGCATTTCCCGGGCATCTGCCCACTCCCGACTTGATTGTGACTTTTGGACTTGGTCCCCTTGTTCCACAGGTACTCTCATCTGTAAATCCATTGTTGTTGCATTGCTGGTGTTGGTCTTTCCTGCAGAATTCCCCTATCACAACTTCTGTGCTCTTTGGGGAACTTAGGTGCACTTGGCACCCACTTTTCAGGGTCTTGGGGTGGGCTATTTTTCTAACCCTCACTGTTTTCTTACAGTCCCAGCGACCCTCTACGAGGTCACATAGGTTTGGGGTCCATTCGTGGTTCGTATTCCACTTCTAGAGTATATGGTTTGTGTTGCCCCTATCCCTATGTGCCCCCATTGCATTCTATTGTGACTATACATTGTTTGCACTGTTTTCTATTGCTATTACTGCATGTTTTGGTATTGTGTACATATATCTTGTGTATATTTGCTATCCTCATACTGAGGGTACTCACTGAGATACTTTTGGCATATTGTCATAAAAATAAAGTACCTTTATTTTTAGTATATCTGTGTATTGTGTTTTCTTATGATATTGTGCATATGACACAAGTGGTACTGTAGGAGCTTCACTCGTCTCCTAGTTCAGCCTAAGCTGATCTGCTAAGCTACCTTTTCTATCAGCCT